>NC_092741.1:11555565-11914315 GCF_047496795.1 Chiloscyllium punctatum
GAGGTTCAGTTATGTCTTTTAGGGAATGAATCTGCTGTCATTACCTGGCCTACATGTAACGCAGCAATATGGGCAATTCTTAACGGCATTCCTGAAATATCCTGTCATACCACTTTATTGTAGCAATTGTTAGAAAGTCACAAAAAAAACCAAACAGACCACCTAAACGACCTAAGAATCAGAAACTACGTCAGCCCCGTCGGCTCTGCAAAGTTGTTCTTGCTTATATCTGGGGGTGAGTGCCAAATTTGGAAAAGCTGTTTCATAGACCAGTTAAGCAATGGCCTGACAAAGTCAAACTCATGGAATCATACCTTAAAGACATCATCCCAGACAAGACCAACACCCTGTGTATGGCATGTTCCACTGACAGGACAGACCCAGAAGAGGTGACAGTACAGTGGCAGAGAGTCAGAATGGAGTTAACAGAAGAAATTGAAACAGGAGTAAACTTTTACATCAGTTTTAATAATAATGACTGATCATGCAACTCAATATTCTGTTCCCACTTTTGCTCCCTACACGTTTATGTCTTTAGCCTGGAGAACAACATCTATGTCCTTCCTGGAAACATTCACATTTTGGCTTCAACCGCTTTCTTCGCACAGAAGTCCACAAACTCACCTCTCTCTGGATGAAAACCATCACCTGTCATAAATGGAAGAAAGTGAGGACTGCAGATGCTGGAGATCAGAGCTGAAAAATGTGTTGCTGGAAAAGCACAGCATGTCAGGCAGCATCCAAGGAGCAGGAGAATCTTCAGATTTCTTCAGGCTTTTGCCCGAAACGTCGATTCTCCTGATCCTTGGATGCTGCCTGACCTGCTGTGCTTTTCCAGCAACACATTTTTCAGATCTGTCATAAATGACCTACCATGTATCCTTAGATTGAACCCCTGGTTTGAAATTCCGTAGTCATCAGGAACATACTTCCCACATTTACTGTGTTTAGTCCTGATAGAAACTTATAAAATTCTATGAGATCAACTCATTCTTTTAAACTCAAAGGAATGCAGTCTTAACTGTTACAATCACTTCATATGGCAGTGTCCTGTCATTCCAGCAGTTAGTCTGGTAAACCTTCATTGCACTCTCTCCGTAGCCAGAACATCCTTTCTCAGATAAGGAAACCAAAACCACACACAATACCCAGTAGTAATCTTACCAAGGTCCTGTACAACTGCAGAAAAACATCCCTGTTCCTGTACTCAATTCTCTTATTAAAAAAGCCAATATACCTTCTGTCTTCTTCACCATCTGCTGCACCTTTCAGTGGCTGGTGTACAAGGACACCCAGGCCTTGTTTCACCTCCCCCTTTCCCAATCTATCACATTAAACTTAAGCACACGTATGTGACACTTAATGGACAGAACTCAGAAGACAACGTTACGGGAACAGACCTTATCCATTGCCAGGATTTGCTTTTCAATCCTGTCAACTGTTGTGTGTGGAGGGGAAGTTGGAGTCAGGAATAGATATCAGCGATATTGGTCAGTTCATACCTCAAGCTAGTGTATTCACTGAAAGCATTATACTTTCATCCAAGGACAATGACTATGGAGGAAAGTGTCAAGGCATACACAGGTGTGCGTTATATTGCCACAGTCATGCAGCATAAAAATAGCCCTTCAGCCCAACATGTTTAAGCCAAACAACAAACACCAAACTACATTAATCCATTTGCCTGCACTTGATTCACAGCCTATGCCCGGACATTTGAAATGCTCATCCAGATGCTTATTCAATGCTGCAAGGGCACATAGCAAACCAGGAAAGGGTATACTAGTGGTTTAGAGAATCACCCTCTGGTGTGGTTACCCAACTGTTAAGATAAACAGGAGATGATTATATAAGGAACTGTAATTTTTTTTATTCATTCATGAGATTAAGGCATCACCGGCTAGGCGAGCATTTATTGCCCAATCCTAATTGCCCAGAGGGAAGTTAAAGACAACCAAATTGCTGAGAGTCTGGAGTCACATGTAGACCAGACCAGACCAGACCAGACAAGAATGGCAGTTCTTTCACTAAAGGACATTAGTGAAACAGATGAAACTAATCAACAATGGATTAATGTTCATTGTTGGGACTCCTAATTCCAGATTTTTATTGAATTTAAATTTCATCATCTGCTGTGCTGGGATGTGAAATTGCGATCCCAGAACATTACCTGGGTCACTGGATTAACGGTCCAGCAATAATACCACTAGGCCATCACTTCCTCCATAAGAGCAGAGGTTATGCTTGATCGGTCGTCCCACTTCCCCCCGCCCCCCCCACCCCAGTCAAAGCAAAACGCTCAAAGACACAGTATAGCTTTACCACCATCATCTTTATTCCAGGCACTGGAGGGAGAGAGAACAATCGCCCATGTGCACAGAGACATGAATTCACAGTCTTATCTGGAATAGCAGTTTCTTAATGAATTATATCGTCATTTTACAGGGAGGAATTTCCAGATAAGGCAACATACATATTGACTGGGTGACTGTTACAACCAGTGAGCATTAACATCAAAGATTAAGTCATCTGCTATTCCACAATGAATGTTCATGATCTTAACTGGCTTCACGTAATGAATACTTTTCACCTTGTTAACTGTCCTTACACGTTAAATGGATCTACATAATGAATGCTTTTCCACCTTGTTAACCCATTACCCTTGCCTCCAGCACCCCACTGGTAACTGTGAGTTCTTATCTGATCTGAGTCATGTCCAGCTGAACCTCTTGCTTCTCAAAACTTAACTCTTTCTCTACCTGCTTATACCTAATACACATTCTCATTCCTTCCTTTTATCATTTCATGATAACCAATGGTATTACCAGCTTTCGTAAGACTCTGACAGTCAGTAGTTAAGCAAGTTACTGACACACAGCATACAATAATTATAACAACAAAAATTACTAGTCTGTTACAGTAAATAGAATTTTACTAAATTCTAAACATGGTAGAATCCTCCCATGTGAAACAAAAATGACCAGTAAAGTTCTTAAATCCATAGTCCTTAGTGACCACTCCATCCCCTCCAAGTCGAGCGAAAACAAGCCAGTTCTCCAAAATCTCCTTTCGTAAAGTCCAGCCTGAAAACAAAATTCAGTCTGTCCTTGTGCATCATTCCATGGAGAAATCTGATTTTTTGGATAAGGGCAGTTAACTACTTAACAAAACTGACAAGACTTCCGTCCTTCCGGAGATGCTTCAGGTGGAGGATACCAGCGCATCTGAGCATGCAATGCTGCAGTAGCAGCAGGCTAGGCGAACGCAGCATTCTTTGCTGCTTCTGCTCCAGCTCTGCATGTTCAATGTAACAAAGCCAACTGGCTGTTGTGATATTAACTTGATCAGTGAACCTTCATATCTCTTAAGCAATCGAAAGGCAAGGTAAAGCTCAAGTGGTTTAATGTCCGTAGGAAGGCCACTGACAAAAAGCATACCAATCTCCTCTTCACCGCTGTTAATTTTTTTTACTTTTCACGCCCATGGTTGTGAAGCTGATTGAATCCGTTGGGTCTGGTTGTGGAGGAGTGGGTGGTGGTCAAAAGGCATGCTTTACCTGTGAATAGAGAAACTCTACAGAAGATGTTAGCTGCTGAAAGTATGCTTGCATTTCCTCTCTCATTCCTTCCTTGCCACGGTGGTTATCAGTATGAAGACAGCCACACATTTAACTATACCAAATTGTATCTGCCTATTTCAACATTCTCAGTCATCTTGAAGTCTGTTACTCTGTTCACGATTTATGACATTATCAAATTTTATACAATCCATAAACTTCTAAATTGTACTGTCTAAACAATTCGGTCAATTATAAACAACAATCAATGGTCCTAAAATCAAAATCTTGGGTGCCCCATTCGGGTTATTCAAAAATTATTTTCCTTTAACAAATTGAGACTTGGCTGATGTGAAAGGGGTCAGGAAAAGTATTTCAAAAGTCTGGAACAGCAAACGAACAAAATGTTTCCTGTGCTTTTGCAACTAAAGAGGCAGTGTCAGTTCAGATTTAAATCTCAAATATTTTTAAAAGATATGAAAATATTTTCTGCAAATGAAACTGCCCAAATAAAATAGTCAAAATTACAGTGGCAACTTTGGTAGAGCTCAACAGTCTTTGAATTTGTAATATAAAGGGGCCAACGAAGTCTTAGGAATAATTAACAGAATTTAAACAGCTCAGCCTCAAGTTCTGATAATCTCTAGAAAATCTTACAAAAACATCAAACTAAAAATGCAGTCTCTTCTTTTTCTGAACACTCTGCATTAAAAACACAGCAGCAAAGATATTTTAATACAATACTCTCATCTGGCTAAAGCATGACTACTGACCCAACTGAGATTCTGATTCAAACAAGGCAAAACAGTTACTTAAAAGGATTTTAACAAACAAAATTTTTTAAACATCAAACACTTTCAGCATGGCACAATTTAGATTGATACTTTCCTTTTTCAACCCAAGTATTAATACAACCTTAATTTCAGGGTTTCTTGTTTTTATTTGTATTGTCCCACTGAAATTGCACTTATAAAAAGATAAAGCCCTTGAAGCGGACCACATGGCACCGCAATCCAAGCCACTCTCTTCCCCCAGAACAAAGACTCACAGAGCCACAAATTTTACCACTAAGAGACTTTTACCCCTTTCTCACTTTACTCCTCAGTGGGGCTTGAACTGCACTTAAACACAAAGAACTCAACCCCAACTAAACACAGAAAACTCAAACCCCAATTAGACACAGAAAACTCAAACCCCTGTTAAACACAGAGAGCTCGAACCCCAATTAAACACAGAGAGCTCGAACCTTACCACAGCGCAGAGGACTTGGACCTCAAATTAACCCACCCAGAGGACTCAAATCCCAGTACTGTACAGAGGACTTGAACCTCAATTACCCTCCCAGGGACTCAAAACCCAGTCCCACTCAGAGGACTTGAACGTCAATTCAACCTACCCAGGGGACTCGAAGCCCATTACTACGCAGAGAACGCAAACCTCAATTAAACCCACACAGGGACCTCAAACCCAGTACTGCACAGAGGACTTGAACCTCAATTACCCACCCACAGGTCTCGAACCTCAATCACACCCACCCCAGGGGACTCGAATCTCAGAACTGCGCAGAGGACTCTAAAGCTCAATCAAACTCACCCCGGGATTCGAAACTAGCACCGCGCAGAGAACTCAAACTTCAATTAAACCCACCCGGGGACTCAAATCCAGTACCGTGCAGAGGACTTGAATCTCAATTACCCACCCACAGGACTCGAACCCCAGTACTGCACAGAGGACACAAACCTCAATAACACCCACCCCAGGGGATTCAAACCCCAGTACCGCGCAGAGGACTCGAATCTCAATCACACCCCACCCTCACCAATGCAGTGCAGAAAACGCGAACCTCAATCAAACCTACCCAAGGAGACTCAAACCCCAGTACCGCTCAGACAATTCCAACCTCTGCTTGCCAGAACGTCGGCAAAACTGTGTCTCTTGACTGAACTACTTACCATTCGAGGAATCCATAGAGTAGGAAGTGATTGAACAAGGGGACCATCTCCGACACAGAGAAATATCAAAAGGGACCAAGGTTTACAATCTTACCTTGTGGGCCCGTCTGTCTCAAAATACGGATGTTCCAGGTGATCCTTGACACCGTCCAATTGTAACTATCCATTCGGATCCTGCTGACTAGGTCAATATTGTCATCCTGTTTCCCTCCCTCAGTTGAAGCAAAATGCTCCAAGACACAGTATAATTTTACCTCCTTCGTCTTTATTCCATGCATGGGGGGAGAGAGAACGATCGCCCATGTGCCCAGAGACATGAGTTCACGGTCTCCTCTGGAATAGCAATTCCTTAAATGGATTATATTGTCGTTTTACAGGGTGCAGCATCCAGATAAGGCAACATACATTTTGATTGGGTGACCGTTACGATCAGCGAGCATCAACAGTAGAAGCTAAACCATCTGCTGTTACATGGTGAATGTTCTTAGTCTTAACTGGCTTCACGTAATGAATATTTTTCACCTTGTTAACTGACTTTGCATACTGAATGCTTCTAATATTGTTAAATGGCTCTACATAATGAATGCTTTTCCACCTTGTTAACCCATTACCCTTGCCTCCAGCACCCATTGTTAACTGCAAGTTCTTGTTTGATCTGAGTCATGCTCAGCTGTACCTCTTGTTTCACAAAACTCAAAACTGAACTCTTTCCATACCTGTTCATACCTAATACGCATTCTCAGATCTATCAATAATAATGAGAATGGGACAAAATTTGGACGTGGATGATATTACTTTTGGGAATGTCAAAAGTGGCCAGCTAAATGGGAGCAGGAATCGTGATAAGGAATGAAGAAAGCAAGATGGGTTGCATGGATGAGGGAATGGATATGTATTCTACTAAATGGACAGTATTACCAGGAATGTAGTTGGTACCATGTTGCCATTCGATGAGGGAGGAATGCGTGGCACTGATCTTTTTGAATCCGTATAATTTGGCATGTATTTAGTTGCCAAATCGAGCACGGGGATGCTATGGCTAAAGACTAAGTTATGACAAGGGTCACATAGGTTTCAAGATGTAGAATTCAATGTGGGTTCCCTCAAAGATTGAGCAGTCAGTCAGTAGAAATGAAGTTAAAAATCACAACACCAGGTTATAGTCCAACAGGTTTATTTGGAAGCACTAACTTTCAGAACACTGCTCTTTCATCAGGTGATTGTGAAGAATAAGATTGTAAGACACAGAATTTAAAGCAAATGTTTACATCTGAATGCAACTGAAATTATATACTAAAAAAGACCTGGATTATTTGTTAAATCTCTCACCTTTTAGAATGACCATGTTGGCTTCAGTTCTTTCATATGGAAATCACAACACCTTTTGTAAAAGTTACATTCTCAAGTGAACTTTAACAATTTGTGTCATCTCGTCCCAGATAATGTATTGAAGGTGTTAGCTCCCTGTAAGGCTCTCTGTGCTACAATGGTCAGAATGATTCTAATCTAAAAAACGGATTTACAGAATCTTACATTTTACTTTGCTCAAAAACTGTAATTTTGCAAGTACAAATTCACCCCACAAACTTATATGTGTGTGTGTGTGTGTGTGCATGTGAGTGGGTGTATGTTGGGGATGGGGGTGTTATGAGTATCTGTGGGAGGGTGTGTGAGTGTGAGTGTAAAGGGATTTAAGTCTGTGAGAGGGTGTATGTGGGAGTGTATATGTGAGTGTATGAGAGAGGGTCTGAGAGAGAGTGTGTGTGTGTGTGTGTGTGTATATATATATGTATAGAGGAGTGTCTATGTGTGTCCATCTGTCTGCATGTGTGTATAATGCAATGGTGTCACCTGTAGTGTGACCGCTGAGGCATGGTACATTGGCGAGACCAAACAGAGGCTACAGAAGAATGGACACCGCACAATAGTCAACGCACAGGAGCATTCCCTCCCAGTTGGAGGACATTTCAGTGGTCCGGGACATTCAACCTCGGACCTTCGGGTGACCGTCCTCCAAGGCGGACTTTGGGACAGGTAAAACAAAAAGTGGCTAAGCAGAAGCTGATAGCCAAGTTTGATACCCATGAGGACAGCCTCAACCAGGACCTTGGGTTCATATGACACTATTGCACTGTGTAACCACACAGACGAACACACACACACACTCTCCCATACAAATAAATCTGTTGGACTATAACCGGGTGTTGTGTGATTTTTAACTCTGTACACCCCAGTCCAACACCGGCATCTCTAAATCATGAGTGAGAATGAACTTAGAGGGATTAGAGAGCAGCTGGTAAGAGTTGATTGGAAGGGAGCTTAGCAGGGAAGACAATGCAGTAGCAATGGCAGAAGCTTCTGGTGATAATTTGGGAGGCACAACAGAAATTCATCACAAGGAAAATGAAAAATACTAAGAAGAGGACAAACCAAACTTTGCTGACAAGAGAAGTCAGGGACAGCATAAATGCAAAAGAAAAAACATACAGTGTGATAACAATTAATGAGAAGCTTTTAAAAATCAGTGGAGGCAAACTAAAAGAATGAGGGAAAATGATGAAATAAGAGGATAAATTAGCTAAGAAGATGATTGCAGGAGATTCTTTAGATAAATGAAAGGTAGGAGAGAGGCAAGAGTGGACATTGGTCTGCTGGAAAATGAGGTTGGAGAAGTAGCAATGGGGAACAAAGAAATATTGGAGGAACTGAATAGACATGTTTTCATCAGTCTTCACAGTGAAAGACATCAGTAGCATACTGGAACTTCAAGATTATTAGGGGACAGTGTTAAGTGTAGTGACCATCACTAAGAGTCATAAAGATATACAGCATGGAAACAGGCCCTTTGTTTTACTCAACTCATCCATGCCGACCAGGTTTCCTAAATTGAACTGGTCTAATTTTCCTGCATTTGGCCCATATCCCTCTAGTCCTTTCCTATCAATGAACCTGTCCAAATGTCTTTCAGATGTTGTAATTGTACCCATTTCTGCCACTTCCTCCGGCAGCTCATTCCATACACGCACCATCCTCTGTGTGGAAACGTTGCCCCTCAAATCCCTCTTCAATCTTTTCCCTCTCATCTTAAACCTATGCCCTCTAGTTTTGAATTTCTCTACCATGGGCAAAAGATCTTGACTATTCACTTTATTTAAGCCTCTCATGAAGGTCACCCCTCAGCCTCCTATGCTCCAGGGAAAAATGTCCCAGCCTCTCCTTACACCTCAAGCCTTCCAGTCTCAATAACATCCTTGTAAATCTTTTTTGCATCCTTTCCAGTCTCATAGCATCCTTCCAATAACATGGCAACCAGAACTGAACCAGTACACCAAATGTGGCCTTACTAATGTCTCGTACAGGTGTAATATTATGTCCCAACTCCTGTACTCAATACTTTGACTGATGAAGGGAAGCAGGCCAAACAACTTCTTCACCACTCTGACTACCTGTGATGTCACATTCAAGTAACTGCAGGCCTGCACCCATAGGTCTCTCTATCTGATCACACTCCCTAGGATCCTAAGTCCTACCCTGGCTTGCTTTACCAAAATGCAACATCTCCCATTTATCTGAATTAAACTCCATGTGCCATTCTTCAGCCCCTTGGCCCAGTTCTTCAAGATTCCATTGTGCTTTTAAATAACTTGTTGTACTGTTCACTATACCACCAATTCTGGTGTTATCCACAAACTTAATAACCATGCCTCTTATATTCTCACACAAATTATTTATATAAATGACGAACAACAGTGGACCCAGAACCAATCCTTGAGGTACACCACTGGTCACAGATCTACAGTGTGAACAGTCCTCTACCACTATCCTCTGTTTCCAACAGTCAACCCCAATTTTATAGGGTAAAAACAATGACTGCAGATGCTGAAAATCAAATGCTGGATTAGTGGTGCTGGAAGAGCACAGCAGTTCAGGCAGCATCCAACGAGCAGCGAAATCAACGTTTCGGGCAAAAGCCCTTCATCAGGAATAAAGGCAGTGAGCCTGAAGCATGGAGAGATCCATGCTTCAGGCTCACTGCCTTTATTCCTGATGAAGGGCTTTTGCCCGAAACGTTGATTTCGCTGCTCGTTGGATGCTGCCTGAACTGCTGTGCTCTTCCAGCACCACTAATCCAACCCCAATTTTATATCCAATTGGCTACCTGTGCCTGGATCCCATATGATCTAACCTTACTAACCAGTCTACGATGTTGAACCTTGTCAAACTCAACTGTGTCAAACCTTCCTAAAGTCCAGATAGACAACGTCTACCACACTGCCTCCATTTATCTTCTTGGTCAAAACACTCAATCAAGTTTGTGAGACATGATTTCCCATGCACAAACCCATGCTGACTATTCCTAATCAGTCCTTGCCTTTCCAAGTGCATCAGATACTGTCCTTTAGAATCCCTTCCAACAACTTACCCACCATTGACGTCAGGCTCACCTGTCTGTAGATCCCTGGCCTTTCCTTGCAGCCTTAAATAATGACACAACACTAGCCACTCTCCAGTCTTCTGGCACCCAATCCATGGCTGTCAATGACACAACTATCTCCGTTTAGAGCCACACAATTTCTTCTCTCGCTTCCCAAAACATCCTGGGTTACAACTGACCAGGTCCCAAGGATTTAGCTGTCTTTATGTGTTTTAAGATCTCCAGCACGTCCTCTTCTGTAACATCACTAATTACTTCCCCGAGTTCCCTAGCTTCCATGTCTTTCCCCACAGTGAATTCTGCTGAGAAATAAGAAGGTGCTGGGGAAACTGAAAGGACTGAGGGTGGGGAAATCTCCCAGACCAGAAGGACTACACCCCAAAGTTCTGAAAAAGATAGTTAAGAAAACTGTTAAGGCTTTGTGGTGATCTTTCAGAAATCACTGCAGTCAGGGATTTCCCAAAGGATTGGAAAATAGCCAACATAACTCTCCTGTTTAAGAAAGGAGGGAGGCAGACAGCAGGAAACTATTATCCTGACCTTGGTTATTGGTAAGATTTTAGATTTCATTAAGGACGAAATTGAGGAGTACTTTGAAGTACATGGTAATATATAGCTGAGTCAGCAGGGTTTCATCAAGGGAGGTCATGCCTGACAAACCTGTCATAATTCTTTGAGGAGGTAACGAGCAAGTTAGGCAAAGGAGAGCCAGTGGACATAATATATTTGTATTTCCATAAGGAATATAGCAAAGTGCTGCACAGGAAGCTGCTAAAAAAAAAGATAAGAGCCATGGTGTTAATGGCAAGGTATTGCTATTGATATAGGATTGGCTGACTGGGAAAAGATGGAGTGGGAGAATGAAGGGGTCTTTTCCAAAAAAGCAGTCAGTGACTAGTTGAGTCCCGCACCACAACAATTCATATTACATACCAATTCTGAACAAAGCAAGTGAAGGCATTGTTGCTCAGTTTGCAAATGACAAACAAAGGAAGAAAGACAAGTAATGTTGAGAAGGCAGGGAAGCTGCAGAAGGACTTGAACAGGCTAGGAGAATGGGCAAAGAAGTGGCAGACGGAATACAGTATGGGAAAGTGCAAGGTTGTGCATACTGACAGGAAGTATAGATGCAGAGATATTTTCTAAATGGAGAAAGGCTTTGGAAATCTGAAGCACAAAGGGACTCAGAAGTCCTAAGTCAGAATTCTCTTAAGGTTAACATATAGGTTCAGCTGGCAGCTAGGAAAGCAAAGGTAATGTTAGCATTGATTTTAAGATGGCTAGAATGAAAAATAGGGATATACTGCTGAAGCTGTATAAAGC
This sequence comes from Chiloscyllium punctatum, assembly GCF_047496795.1. NCBI lineage: Eukaryota > Metazoa > Chordata > Chondrichthyes > Orectolobiformes > Hemiscylliidae > Chiloscyllium > Chiloscyllium punctatum. The sequence continues at coordinate 11,566,832 of NC_092741.1, forward strand.
TCTGGTCAGACTGCATTTTTGTTTTAATTCATTCATGGGACTTAAACATCGCTGGCCAGGCCAGGATGTTTTGCCCAACAAGCAGCTGAGAGTCAACCACATTGTTGTGCATCTGAAGTCAAACGTAGCCCAAGTGATTGGCAGTTTTATTCCCAAAAGAATATTATTTAACACAGATGGATTTTTCCAAATAAATGGCAATGGTTCCATGGTCATCATGAGGCTCTTAATTTCAGTTTTTTTACCAAATTCAAATTCCACCATCTGCCTTTGGTGGGATTTGAACCTGGGTCCTCAGAACATTATTCTGGGTCTCTAGATTAATAGCCCAGTAATAATACCACTAGACAATCCCCTCCCCTTGAATATGGTATATTGCGAGCAGTTTTGGGCCCCATATCTAAGGAAGCATGTGCTTGCCTTGCAGCATTTTTGCTTTCTTTACAGCAGAGAAGACTAACTGTGACATACAAGATTGGGGGGTCATGTGGTTTATTTGAGTGTTACTGCCCAGGCTCCTGGATTATTAACTTTAATGTGCAATGACATTATGATGATGTCACCATCTTTCTGCACTCCCCCCCCCCCCCCACAATCACCAAATTAATTGATTTGATGCATTATTATTACAACTATCGAGATACAGTGAAAAGTATTATTTGCATACTATCCAGACAAATAATGCATAAATACATCAGGGTAATAGAACATAACGCAGAATATGGTGTTACAGCTACAGAGAAGGTGCACAGAAGTCTGTTCATAAGTTTGATAACAACAGGGAAGAAGCTGTCCTTGAATCTGTTGATGCGTGTTTTTAAACTTTTGTATCTTCTGCCTGATTGAAGTGGGTAGGAGAGTATAAGTGGGGTGGGAGGGGTCTTTGATTATGTTGGCTGCTTTTCCAAGACAGCAGGAAATAAAGACAGAGTCAATGGAAGATAGAAATTATTCACTCATTGTGCAAGATTTATCTAAAGACATTATAGTTTTGTAAAGTCTACCTTAAAATAGAAATTATGTTTCACAACAATTTGAAAAATGCGTAGCCTTAATATAAATCACAGTACGGCAATCGTCCTTCGACTTATCATTGTGAAACCCCACTTCCCAACTTCCATTACTCTGGCAAACCTACGCTTTATTCTGAGACTTTGCTTTCATCTCCACCCTTCATAGGATACACAGTGTGATGCACAGTAATAAAAATGTGCAGCATTTACATTATGTACAGCAGAAATTCATGGAAGACTCCTCTTCTAGTCAAGGCCTTCTAGTTTAAAGGCGAGCGGTGGAGGTGTAGGGAAGGTCTCGGCGAGGTGCTCATCCTCATTGTGACCTGCAACACATTATCAAAGAATATGGCGTAGTTTTTCAGCTCCTGGGAAGTACTGGACAATGACGGGTACCCTGTCAGTTGCAGCACATGTCTTATCTCCTGAGGAGGTCATTACGGTTCCTTGCTGTGGCACATCGGAACTGGTGGTCGATGAATTGAGCATCGTACCCCATTCTTATGAGGGCATCCCTGAGTACTTCCAGGTGCCCATCACGTTCCTCCTCATCTGAACAGATCTAGTGTACGAATAGGGTTTGTCCATAGGGGGTGGCTGTTTTAATATGTTTTGGGTGGAAGCTGGAGAAGTGCAGCATTGTGAGGTTGTCTGTGGGTTTGCGGTAGAGTGTGGTGCTGAGGTGCCCATTCTTGATGGAGATGCATGTGTCCAAGAATGAGACAGATAGTCGAGAGTAGTCCATGGTGAGTTTGATGGTGGGATGAAACTGTGTAGTTTTATCAGTGACTCTTCACCATGGATCCAGAAAAAGAAAATGTCATCAATGTATCTGGTGTATAATGTTGGTTGGAGGTCCTGAGTAAGAGAAGAAGTCTTGTTCGAACCTGTGCATGAAGATGTTGGCATATTGGGGTGCAAGTTTGGTCCCCATGGCTGTTCCATGTGTTAGGATGAAGAACTGGTTGTCAAAGGTGAAGATGTTGTGATCGAGGATAAAGTGGATGTGTTGTAGGACGGTGTTTGGAGATTGGCAGTTGTTGGTATTGAGTACTGACACTGTTGCCATAATGCCGCCATTGTGGGGGATCATCTCAATAATGGAGTTCACGTTCTCCAATAATAGGTGCTATGGCTAAATGACATAGTTTCTGTTTTAAGTTGCCCTCTTTTCCTGAAGAGACACATTAGAATTACAGTTTTCAACCTAATGTGACCTTGCAAAACTTGCGGAATGTTGGAGAAATGCAATCGAAGTATCCACTATATCTAAAGTCACTTCTTTTACAACTTTTAAATGTTGGCGAGTGAGTCCAGGAAACCTGTCAGCCTTTAGTCTGAGGAGTTTCACTGGTTTTCTTTTATTCATTCATGGGATATGGATGACACCAGCTAAATTCTGGAGTCTCAACGTCCAAGGAATCAACTTTTACTTTCTTCGTCTTTATATAGTTCGAGAACTTGTGTCTGTTTTTATATTTCTTGCTGGTTTAGTCTCTCAAATTTGAATTTCTCTCCATTTTTTTTACGTCACCTTTGGTTTCAAAAATGTCTCAATCTCCAGGTCTCCAATTCATGACTAATTATCAATGGACGATGCACCCTTTCTATAGAGACGTCCTTTCTCTATGGGATACATATTTATTGAGAGTAATGAAGGATTTCCTTAAATGCCTGTCATTATTTCGCTACTCAGGCAGTCATAGAGATGCACAGCACAGAATCAAAGCCTTCCGTCCAATTCATCCATGCCGAACAGATATCCTAACCTAATTGTCTCCCTGCAGCTCAAATCCTTCAATCCTGGCAACATCTTTGTAATTTTTTTCTGAACCCTTTCAAGTTTCACAACATCCTTCCCATAGCAGGGAGAACAGAATTGCACAATACAGGGGAACCCCGATTATCCGAACGAGATGGGTGGGCAGTATTTCGTTTGGATAATCGATTATTCAGTTAATCGATTAAATGCCTTTCCTCTGGGGTTTGGAGTTTTTAAAGTCTGCTCCCTGTTCAGGAGGCTAGCAGCAGCACAAAGTGTACGGGACCCCGCCCCCAGCCTGCTCCCATCCCCATCCCCATCCAACACCATACCCCCTTCCCATCCCACCCCATCCCCAGTCAACTCCACCCCCCCTCCTGTCCAACACCACCCCCTGCTTTCCAAAACTGCCCCCGCCCCCTGCGCGGGGCAGCCAGACCGAACACCAACAATAAGACTGCTTCTGCTGCTGCCTTTGGGGGAGAAAGTCTCCAAACAGAGCGCATACGTACACACACACAGCAACGCGCACACAACTTTTGACTGCAACATTTTGACAGGTTCCACCTCTGCCCTGTATAGGACAATGTTGGTCAGATTATCTGGGGAAGGTGGGGTGGGGGTGGTGCAGTTAGGGTACACCCCTCTGTAGAACTCCACGGAAAAAGTGTGGGGGGAGGGAGAGGGCGGGAGGTCAGTCATTTGGAGACAGTGCCTGTTTAATCACTGTAAACAAAAGACGCGATCACTATTGGAAACACATCTTTGATGTAATGTTTCTATTGGGACCTTGAGATCTCCTTTGGATAATCAGATTTTTGGACAATTGGTATTTGGATAATCGAGGTAAAAACAATGACTGCAGATGTTGGAAACCAGATTCTGGATTAGAGTGGTGCTGGAAAAGCACAGCAGTTCAGGCAGCATCCGAGAAGCAGGAAAATTGACATTTCGGGCAAAAGCCCTTCATCAGGAATACAGGCAGAGTGCCTGAAGGGTGGAGAGATAAATGAAAGGAGGGTGGGGGTGGGGAGAAAGTGGTATAGAGTACAATAGGTGAGTGGGGGTGGGGATGAAGGTGATAGGTCAGAGAGAAGGGTGGAGTGGATAGGTGGAAAGGAAGGTAAGTAGGTAGGACAAGTAATGGGGCAGTGCTGAGCTGGAAGTTTGGAACTGGGGCGAGGTGGGGGAAAGGGGAAATGAGGAAACTGGTGAAGTCCACATTGATGCCCTGGGGTTGAAGTGTTCCTAGGCAGAAGATGAGGCGTTCTTCCTCCAGGCTTCAGTGGTGAGGGAACGGTGATGAAGGAGGCCCAGGACCCCCATGTCCTCAGCTGAGTGGGAGGGTGAATTGAAATGTTGGGCCACAGGACGGTGTGGTTGATTGGTGCGGGGGTCCCAGAGATGTTCCCTAAAGCACTCTGCTAGGAGGCGTCCAGTCTCCCCAATGTAAAGGAGACTGCATCGGGAGCAACGGATACAATAAATGATATTGGTGGATGTGCAAGTAAAACTTTGATAGATGTGGAAGGCTCGTTTAGGGCCTTGGATGGTGGTGAGGGAGGAGGTGTGGGCACAGGTTTTGCAATTCCTGCGGTGGCAGGGGAAGGTGCCAGGATGGGAGGGTGGGTTGTTGGGAGGCATGGTAGTCACAGAGGGAACGGACTTTGCGGAAGGCGGAAGGCGGAAAGGGGTGGGGAGGGAAATATCTCTCTGGTGGTGGGGTCCGTTTGGAGGTGGCGGAAATGTCGTCGGATGATTTGGTTTATGCGAAGGTTGGTAGGGTGGAAGGTGAGCACCAGGGGCGTTCTGTCCTTGTTACGGTTGGAGGGGTGGGGTCTGAGGGCAGAGATGCGGGATGTAGACGAGATGCGTTGGAGGGCATCTTTAACCACGTAGAAAGGGAAATTGCGGTCTCTAAAGAAGGAGGCCATCTGGTGTGTTCTGTGGCGGAACTGGTCCTCCTGGGAGCAGATACGGCAAAGGCAGAGGAATTGGGAATACAGAATGGCATTTTTGCAGGAGGTAAGGTGGGAAGGAGTTGTAATCCAGGTAGCTGTGGGAGTCGGTAAAAAATGTCGGTGTCAAGTCGGTCGTCGTTAATGGAGATGGAGAGGTAGGTGTCAGAGATGGTCCAGGTAAATTTAAGGTCAGGGTGGAATGTGTTGGTGAAGTTGATGAATTGCTTAACCGCCTCGCGGGAGCACGAGGAGGCGCCAATGCAGTCATCAATGTAGCGGAGGAAGAGGTGGGGAGTGGTGCCGGTGTAATTACGGAAGATCGACTGTTCTACGTAGCCAACAAAGAGACAAACATAGCTGGGGCCCATACGTGTGCCCATGGCTACTCCTTTGGTCTGAAGGAAGTGGGAGGATTCGAAGGAGAAATTGTTATGGGTGAGGACCAGTTTGGCCAAATGAATGAGAGTGTCAGTGGAAGGGTACTGTTGGGGACGTCAGGAGAGGAAGAAACGGAGGGCTTGGGAGGCCCTGGTCATGGCGGATGGAGGTGTAGAGGGATTGGATATCCATGGTGAAGATGAGGCATTGGGGGCCGTGGAAACAGAAATCTTGGAGGAGGTGAAAGGCATGGGTGGTGTCTCGAACGTATGTGGGGAGTTCCTGGACTAGAGGGGATAGGACAGTGTCGAGGTAGGTAGCGATGAGTTCAGTGGGGCAGGAGCATGCTGAGACAATGGGTCAGCCAGGGTGGTCAGGCTTGTGGATATTGGGAAGGAGTTAGATTGCGGGGTTCCCAGACTATGAGATTGGAAGCTGTGGGTGGGAGATCTCTTGAGGCGATGAGGTTCTGTATGGTCTGGGAGATGATGGTTTGGTGATAGGGGGGCGGGGTCATGGTCGAGGGGGCGGTAGGAGGAGGTGCCCTCGAGTTGGCGTCTGGCTTCAGCGGTGTAGACGTCAGTGCACCAGACTACCACTGCAACTCCTTTATCTGCTGGCTTGATGGTGAGGTCGGGATTGGAGCAGAGGGAAAGTAGGGCAGCGCGTTGTGAGTGTGAGAGGTTGGAGTGGGGGCAGACAGGTTGAGGCGGTTAATGTCCCAGCAGCAGTTGGAAATGAAGAGGTCGAGGGCAGGTAATAGGCCAGCACGGGGTGTTCATGTCGATGGAGTGTGTTGGAGGTGGGCAAAGGGGTCCTCAGAAGGTGGGCGGGAGTTCTGATTGTAAAAGTAAGCTCGGAGGCGGCAGAAGAAGTGTTCGACATCAAGGTGTGTATTAAATTCATTGATGCGTGGGCGGAGAGGGATGAAGGTGAGTCCTTTGCTGAGGACTGATCGTTCGTCCTCAGTGAGGGGGAAGTCTGGAGGAATGGTGAAAACTCAGCAGGGCTGGGAGCTAGGGCCTGGTGTGGGTGTGGTCCTGGGAGTGGGGGCGGAGCCTGTAACTGGTGTGGGTGTGGTGGTGGGGGGAATGGGGGTGGAGTCATGAGCAGGGGTGGTGTTCCCCTCAGGGTTCTGGGGGGCAGGGACGGTGACAATGGGATCTGCAGGGGAACGGGTCAGCAGAATGCAATTGAGCGTCGTTGGTGGGGGTGGAAGTGGTGGCAAACATGGCAGTGGGGGTGGGGGGGGGGGGTTGGGGTGGAGGTCACTGAGCGTGTGACATCAGCGATGATGTGAGGGGCAGAAGTGATGTCACATGTGGTGCATGAGGAATTGAGAGGGGCAGAAGTGGCTGTGGAAGCGGTCATGATGAGGAAGGATGTGACATCATCGATCACCGTGGGGATGATGGCTGCACCAGCCGCATGGCTAATGGTGTCAAAGCAGTTCCAGAGGCTGGGGGAATCTACCAACCCACCCTCCCATCCTGGCACCTTCCCCTGCCACCGCAGGAATTGCAAAACCTGCGCCCAATCCTCCTCCCTCACCTCCATCCAAGGCCCGAATGGAGCCTTCCACATCCATCAAAGTTTTACCTGCACATCCACCAATATCATTTATTGTATCCGTTGCTCCCCATGCAGTCTCCTCTACATTGGGGAGACCGGACACCTCCTAGCAGAGCGCTTTAGGGAACATCTCTGGGACACCCGCACCAATCAACCACACCGCACCGTGGCCCAACATTTCAACTCCCCCTCCCACTCAGCCGAGGACATGGAGGTCCTGGGCCTCCTTCACCGCCGCTCCCTCACCACCTGAAGCCTGGAGGAAGAACGCCTCATCTTCCACCTCAGAACACTTCAATCCCAGGGCATCAATGTGGACTTCAACAGTTTCCTCATTTCCCCTTCCCCCACCCTCACCCCAGTTCCAAACTTCCAGCTCAACACTGTCCCCATGACTTGTCCTACCTGCCTATCTTCCTTTCCACCTATCCACTCCATCCTCCTCTCTGACCTATCACCTTCATCCCACCCCCATTCACCCATTGTACTCTTTGCTTCCTTCCCCCACTCTCCTCCCTGACCTATCACCTTCATCCCCACCCCCACTCACCTATTGTTACTCTATGCCACTTTCTCCCCACCCCCACCTTCCTCTCATTTATCTCTCCACCCTTCAGGCGCTCTGCCTCTATTCCTGATGAAGGGCTTTTGCCCGAAACATCGATTTTTCTGCTCCTCGGATGCTGCCTGATCTGCTGTGTTTTTCTAGCACCACTCTAATCCAGAAATTGGATAATCGAGGTTCCTCTGTATTCCAAAAGTGGCCTAACCAATATCCTGTACAGCTGCAACATGACCTCCCAACTCCTATACTCGATGCTCTGACCAATAAAAGAAAGCACTCTTCACGATCCCAGCTACCTGCAACTCCATAACTATGAACCTGCACACCAAAGTCTTTTGGTTCAGCAACTTTCTCCAGGCCTTAGCATTAAACGTGTAAGTGCTGCTCTGATTTGCCTTTTCAAAATGCAGCATCTCACATTTATCGAAATTAAACTCTATCTGCCACTCAGCCCATTGGCCCATCTGATCAAGATCCCATTATACTCTGAGATAACCTTCTTTGCTGTTTTTAAAGCAATTTATTTGCCTACTTTAGCAGGCTCATCTTCATATCCCTAATTACCTTTGCTACAATTTAAGACAATGTAGTTACACATCCAAGTGTCTCATCTTCAGACCGAACGTGGAATACTATCATACAATCACTCTTCCTTCGAGATTTTTTACTGCTAGATCTTGTCTAATTACATGTTATTAGGGATAAAAAGATCAAGTCTCTCGTTGATTTAATATATTAGATTCCCTACAGTGAGGAAACAGGCCCTTCAGCCCAACCAGTCCACACCAACCCCCCCGACGAGTAACCCACCCAGACCCATTTCCCTCTGATTAATACAGCTAACACTATGGGCAATTTAGCATGGCCAATTCACCTGACCTGCACATCTTTGGACTGTAGGAAGAAACCAGAGAACCCGGAGGAAACCCACACAGACACGGGGAGAATGTGCAAACTCCACACAGACAGTCGCCTCAGGCTGGAATTGAACCTGGGACCCTTGTGCTATGAGGCAGCAGTGCTAACTATTGAGCCTCCGTGCCGCTCTATTTGATAAAGAATTATTCAAAGAAACTTTCCAATAAAATAATTAGAACTAAGAAATTATCACAATTTTATCATCTTAAAGCTTTTTTTTCCAGTCTCATTACATTTCATCGATACTTTGTCTTACAGTGTAGCCATTGAAAAGAGGCCTATAAACTACTCCCATCAATGATTTCCCCCATACTTTGACAAGATTTCTGAATTAGAATACAGTATAATAACTAGGAGGACGACATTTGGTTTGTCAATCTGGTAAAAACAATGACTGCAGATGCTGGAAACCAGATTCTGGATTAGTGGTGCTGGAAGAGCACAGCAGTTCAGGCAGCATCCAAGGAGCTTCGAAATCGACGTTTCGGGCAAAAGCCCTTCATCAGGACTAAAGGCATTGAGCCTGAAGCGTGGAGAGTTAAGCTAGAGGAGGGTGGGGGTGGGGAGAAAGTTGCATAGAGTACAATGGGTGAGTGGGGGAGGGGATGAAGGTGATAGGTCAGGGAGGAAGAGGGTGGAGTGGATAAGTGGAAAAGGAGATAGGCAGGTAGGACAAGTCCGGACAAGTCATGGGGACAATGCTGAGCTGGAAGTTTGGAACTAGGGTGAGGTGGGGGAAGGGGAAATGAGGAAACTGTTGAAGTCCACATTGATGCCCTGGGATTGAAGTGTTCCGAGGCGGAAGGTGAGGCGTTCTTCCTCCAGGCGTCTGGTGGTGAGGGAGCGGCGGTGAAGGAGGCCCAGGACCTCCCATGTCCTCGGCAGAGTGGGAGGGGAAGTTGAAATGTTGGGCCACGGTGCGGTGTGGTTGATTGGTGCGGGTGTCCCGGAGATGTTCCCTAAAGTGCTCTGCTAGGAGGCGCCCTGTCTGCCCAACCTGTCAACAAGATCATGGATGATCTGTCCAAGCTTCAATGCCTCGTTCAGGCCAGCTTAGCATAGCCACAGGGACAACATTGAGATATTGAAGAGTTAAGTTGCTCTACTACCTGCAAGAATTTGAATGCCCTGAGGGTAAGACGGTGTGCCTTTGTCTTGGAGGTGGAATGTGGGAGGTTTACATTCCCATCCCTTGCCATTCAGGGATGATTTGCATCATCATCACCTATTCAGAAGTCAGTTGGAACATTGCACCCTATAGTTACAAAAAAATATAATTCACACCATATCTGGCCCTAAAGGGATGACTTGCATTTCATTGTTGCTGGAGGTGGGGTGGTCACTGCATTGCATCCTGAGTGGCATATGATTGTGAGGGAACAACTGGTGGGGGGGGGGGGGGGGGTTGGGGGTTGTCTCGAGTGGCATGTAACTGAGAGGGAGTGACTGGGGGTTATCTTGTGAGCATGACTGTTAGTCAAGTTTTTGTATAAAGGAAGGGCTGTTTCCTTGGTTCAGGGAGACCCCTGGACACACTTCGCAAGCATGGCAAGAAGTGTTCAGAGTTTCTCCAAAGCCTGTACTGTGCTGAATAAATTTGGTTGCCTGTTCACAGAGATTGACGTGATGCAGTTGCATCAAGTGTGTAAGAACCTCGGAAAAAGAAACTTAACAACATCACATAGAATGTTTATAACACAGAGGGAGGCTGTTGGTCCATCATACAGAAGTTGATTGCCTCAAAAAACAACTCTGCTAATCTACTGCTTACTACACAAATCTCCACATTTCCACTTTTCTGGTGATTATCAAATTCCTTTTTGAAAATAAGTAGACTAACTATTCAGAGGAAGGATCATTGGACCCGAAACTCTGATTTCTATCCACAGATGATGCCAGGCCTGCTGAGCTTTTCTAGCAATTTCTATTTCTGTTTTTGAGACTAACAGAGGGGTTTGGATTATAAACAGCTTGGCCTGCAATTGTGGAGCCATTAAAATGAGGAACATTCAAGACAGAATTTCCTCAAGACAGAATTGCAGCAATGCATGTATCTGAGAGTTTAAAGCTGGAAGAAATAACAGGAATAAAGGTGGAATCATGAAGGGATTTAAGAGATTCCAAAACTGAACACTGTACAAGCTAGTTCAGTGAGCAATGAGGTCATGACAATTGGGTCTTGGTGCAATTTAGGACATGGACAATAGTGCTGTCCAAGACATTGTGGAGCCAGCCAGCAACATGCTGACATCACTAAGTCTAGAGGTTAAAAAAAGGTACTTGAGGGCTTCTGCAGCAGTTGAGCTATATACCAGGCAGTGTCAGGTAATGTTATAAAATTGGAACTAAGCAACCTTAGCGACCATATGGTCAGAAGCAATCTCAGAATCAAACATTTGCCATGGATGTGAAGCAGCTCACTTAATATCAAAGTTGCCAAGGAAAGGATGAAGTTATTGCTTAGAAAGAGGAATGTCTGCTCATTCACTCCTCCTGTATGTCAGAAAAGCAGTCAGACAATTGAGACAATCAAGATGGTTGGAAAGGTTGTAGTGAAATAAAAAAGGAAGTTGTTAATCTACATGTGAAAATTTAAGTTGTGAATTTTAGATGATGTTATCAAGGGACAGCATGTGGATAAAATCATGACAGAGGTAATGACAGGAGGGGGGAAAAATTAATTTAGGTAGTAATGTAGGAACAGGACAAGTATATATTTTATTGCCTTTCCTTGTCTTCATATATAATGCAACATTTTTTAAAAATCTTTAGCTGCACTAAAAGAAATATCAAAAGATAATGTTCTTCAGGTCCTGATCAATTCTTAGGTAAGCCACTAGATGGGAGTACATGCTGCAACAATGATGAAACACACTTGTAAATCACCTTATGAACACCTCAGCAAGAAAATACCATATATAAGTAGGATTAATGCAGGAAAAGCAAAATGAGTGTCACTAGTCTCAACAGCATTTTTGCATAGTTGGCAACTAGAGTTCAGCTGCCCAGAGTACCTTGCTTGCACTCTGGCACAAAGGTTTGGCTTCTATCTAATTATTCATTTTGTTATTAGGAGTTGGCAGTTCTTGATGGTTCAGGTGGCAAATTGTAATGACAATGATCACCAGGTCTTAACCATAAGAACAATCAGACCTAAACCAGAAGAATCACTTCCACATGGCATGGCAAAAGGGTAACATTCATTGGGCAGAGCAAAATAAATCCATCCCATCAGAACCTCATCTCCAGTGATAAAATCCTATATTCTGAACTATTTACACTTCCAAGCCAAGATTTTCAGTACAGCTGCATCACTGATGTCCACCATGGAGTTATAGAGTCGTATAGATGTACAGCAGGGAAACAGACCCTTTGGTCCAACTCATCCATGCCGACGGGATATCCTAATCCAATCTAGTCCCACCTGCCAGCACCCGGGCCATATCCCTCCAAACCCTTCCTATTCAAATACTCACCCTAATGCCTTTTAAATGTTGCAATCGTACTAGCCTCCTCCACTTCCTCTGGCAGCTCATTCCATACACGTACCACCCTCTAAGTGAAAAGGTTGCCCCTTAGGGGCCTCTTTTATACCTTTCCCCTCTCACCCTAAACCTATGCCCTCTAGTTCTGGACTGCCCACCCCAGGGAAAAGACTTTGTCTATTTATCCTATCCATGCCCCTCATCATTTTATAAACCTCTATAAGGTCACCCTCAGCCTCCAAAGCTCCAGGGAAAACAGCCCCAGCCTATTCAACCTCTCCCTGGAGCTCAAATCCTCCAACCCTGGCAACATCCTTGTAAATCTTTTCTGAAGCCATTCAATTTTTATAACATCCTTCTGATAGGAAGGAGACCAGAATTGCACGCAATATTCCAATAGTGACCTAACCAATGTCCTATACAGCTGCAACATGACCTCCCGACTCCTGTACTCAATACTCTGATCAATAAAGTAAAGCATACCAAACGCCTCCTTCACCATCCTAACTACCTGCGACTCCACTTTCAAGGAGCTATGAACCTGCACTGCAAGGTCTCTTTGTTCAGCAACACTCCCTAGGACCTTACCATTAAGTGTATAAGTCCTGCTAAGATTTGCTTTCCCAAAATGCAGCACCTCGCATTTATCTGAATTAAACTCCATCGGCCACTTCTCAGCCCATTGAGCCATTTGATCAAGAAGCCGTTGTAATCTGAGATAACCTTCTTCGCTGTACACTACATCTCCAATTTTGGTGTCATCTGCAAACTTACTAACTGTTCCTCTTATGCTCACATCCAAATTATTTATATAAATAATGAAAAGTAGCGGACCAGCACCAATCCTTGTGGCACTCCACTGGTCACAGGCCTCCAATCTGAAAAACTACCCTCCACCACCACCTTGTCTTCTACCTTTGAGCCAGTTCTGTATCCAAATGGCTAGTTCTTCCTGTATTCCGTGAGATCTAACCTTGCTAACCAGTCTCCCATGGGGAACCTTGTCGAATGCCTTACCAACTGGTCTATAGTTCCCTGGCTTGTCCATCCCACCTTTCGTAAACAGTGGCACCACGTTAACCAACCTCCAGTCTTACAGCACCTCACTTGTGACCAATTACGGAAAGTTGCCTAAATACCTACGAAAAGGACAAATCTAACCCAGTCAAGTCCATCAACCAATTTCAACTCATCAGCAAAACAATGGCAGGAGTCATCAACAGTTCTATCAAATGGCAACTATGTACAAATGTTCCATTTGGTTTCCAGTAGAATCACTTAACTCCAGATATCCATAAATTACTTGGTCCAAACATAGACAAAAAAGCTAAAAGCACAGATGACTTAAAAGTCTCATCAATATTAAGACAGCATTTCATTGCAAGGGAATCCTCCAGTGGTTGTAATGATATTTGGCAGGTATTCATTCCTCAAGCAGGAATCCAAGACTCAATTATTTTAAACTCTTCATTTAATTAGCTCCCCACCATCAATGATGATTGTACTATTTAGCTTGATTTCCAATTCCTCAGATAATGATTTAGTTCGGACTGGTGCTGTAGCACCTGATCAATTTCAGGCAGAAAGTGGCAAGAAAAAAATGGTGACTTAGCAGAGTCAGGCAAAGTTAGAGCATAGATTCTGCTTTTTACATTGAATAGTATTACCATTGATGAGTTCCCAACAATCAATAATCTGCAGCTCACCGACAGGCTATATGAATTTCACAACAATTCAGAGGCTGGGTATTCTCCAGCAAGTCCTTCACTTCCTAATTCATCAAAGCCTTTTTCAATATAATGAAAGACAAGTGAGGTCCTACAGGAAGATTTTAAACAGAAAGTAAGACAATTGTCAGGCAAAAGTGCAAACAGGCTACTGAGTTGGATGATCAGCCACGATCATAATGAATGGCAGAGCAGGCTCAAAAAGCCAGTTGTTTAATCTTGTTCTCTATGTTTCCGCATTTAATTGTTGCCGAATGGTTAGGTTACCAGACCAGAAATTCAGAGATCTGAATGTCATTGCTGACAATTATGCTCCAGATTAGTTACTCTTGAGAATCATTGAATCTCGACAGTGAGACAAGAGACCATTCACCCCAACTAGTCTACACGGACCCTCCGAATAGCATCCCACCCAGACTTAGTCCTATCATCCTTTCCGTGTAACCCCACATTTTACCATGGCAAATCCAACTAACCTGCGCATATTTGGATTGTGGGAGGAAACTGGAGGACCCAGTGCAAACTTCACACAGACGGTCACCCAAGTCTGGAATCGAACGTGGGCCCCTGTTGCTGTGAGGCACCAGTGCTAACCACTGGGCCACCATGCCACCCTTGAGATGGTGGTAGTGATCTGCCTTCAACTGCTGCGGCCCATTTGCTGTATGTAGATACACAATGTTGACAGGGAGGGAAATCCAGGATTTTTACCCAGCAACAGCAAAGGACTAACAATATATTTCCAAATTAAGATGGTAAGCAGCTTGAAGTGGAACTAGCAGGTGGTGGTGTTCTGGTGTTTCAGTTGTCCTTGCCCTTCTAGATGGAAGTGGTCATGGGTTTGGAAGGTACTATCTCAAGATCTTTGGTGAAATTCTGCAGTGCATCTTGTAGACAGCATCAGTAGTGGAAGGTGTGGATGTTTGTGAATGTTGTGCCGATCAAGTTGGCTGCTTTGACCTGGATAGTGTCAAGATTCTGCAGTGTTGTTGCAGCAACACCCATAGAGCCAAGTGGGAAGTCCATCACTCTGGACTTGTAGATGATGGACATGCTTTGGACAGTCAGGACATAAGTTACACTGTGCAGTTATCCAAGTCTCTGGTCTACTCTCGTAGCCACTGCATTTACATGGTGAGTCCCGTGGAGTTTATGGTCAATAGCAAAGTGATTCCAATGGCAAGATGTTGATAACGAGGGATTCTGTGATGGCAAATTCACTAACTGTCAAGCAGCAATGGATCTAATTATTGGAGATGATGATTGCTGAGCATTTATTTGTCATGTTCCAGTCATGTCCAGGTCTTCTTGCATTTGGACATGGACGGTTTTAATACCTGAGCATTTGATACTGAACACAATGGAACTGCTGGCAAAAATAACATCTTCTCACCTTCTATTAAAGGGAAGGTCATTGATGAAGCACTTGAAGATGATTGGGCCTCGAACACGACCTTCAGAAACTCTTGCCCAGATGTCCTGGAGCGGAGATAACTGACCTCCAACAACTACACCATCTTCCTATATGCCAGGTATGACTCCAACTGTCATCCCGTTTCCCCACTCAGTTAAAGCAAAACACTCAGAGACACAGCATAGTTTTACTTCCTTCATATTTATTCTGACCTCTGGAGGGAGAGAGAACGATTGTCCATGTGCACAGAGACATAAGTTCACTGTCTTTTCTAGAACAGCAGATTCTCAAAGAACTACATAGTCATTTTAAAGGGAGGAGCACCCAGATAAGGCAACATACATATTGATTGAGTGACTGTCACAATCAGCGAGCATCCATAGTAAAGATTAAGCCATCTGCTGTTGCACAATTAATAAATGGCTTTATATAATGAATACTTGTTAAACTGACGCTCACATTCTGAATGCTATCTCACCTTGTTAAATGGCTCGACATAATGAATGCTTTTCCATCTTGTTATCCCATTACCCTTGCCTCCAGTACCCCATTGTTAACTGTAAGTTGTTATCTGAGCTAAGTCATGCTCAGCGGAACCTCTTGTTTAACTCTTTCCCTGCCTGCACTCAGCTGAACCTCTTTTTTCACAAAACTCAGAACTCTTTCCCTGCCTGCTTATACCCTATACATATTCTCATAACCAGCAGAGAGTTTCCCCCAGTTCCCACTGATTCCAGTTTTGCTAGGGTTACTTGATACCATATTCAACCAACTGTAGCCTTGATATCAAGGGCCATTACTTTGACCTCACCTCTGGAATTCAGCTCTTTTGTCCACATTTGAATGAAGATTGTAATAAGGTCAGGAGCTGAGTGACAAGCAGAAAACAAACTGGGCATCAAACATACTGCTTCAGAGATACAAGTATAAGTCCTACAAAAGCCAATTGGGGGTCACTGACAATTAACTGCCAAGCTTTGTTTAAATTTAAATGAGCAGTTGATTCTGGTCAAGGCATCATGCCCTTTGGAATGAACCAACAAATTGTCACTGATTTTGTAGAGTAGAAACAGGGGAAATGTGTATTCATGTTACTTGTGTCTGCAAAGATCAGGGCCCTGAGTTTCCCAGCCCCTCCCTCTCCCATTAACTTCTTTAATTGACCCTTCCTTCCAGCTACAAAGGGATTCATACATGGGATTCATTCCTCTCATCAACCAACCAGGTTGTACCCTACAGCTGTGTTCACTGATCCCAAATTTACTACCTCCCCCTTATCAGCAACCTCCCTTACACCCACTCCTAGTCCTGAAGAAGGTTTAGAACATAGAAAAGTACAGCACAGAACAGACCTTTTGGCCCACGATGTTGTGCCGAGATTTAATCCTAATGTAAAATACAGTAACAACCTACCCATCCCTCAACTCACTGCTATCCGTATGCAAGTCCAACAGTCACTTAAATGTCCCCAATGACTCTGCTTCCACCACCACCACTGGTAACGCATTCCATGCATTCACAACTCTGTGTAAAAAACCTACCTCTGACATCTCCTTTGTACCTTCCTCCTAATATCTTCAAACTATGACTTCTCGTACCAGTCAATCCTGCCCTGGGAAAAGTCCCTGGCTATTGACTCTATCTATTCCTCTCATTGTTTTGTACACCTCTATCAGTTCTCTTCTCATCCTCCTTATCTCCAGAGAGAAAAGTCCGAGCCTATTCAACCTTTCTTCATAAGGCAAGCCCTCCAGTCCAGGCAGCATCCTGGTAAACCTTCTTTGTACCCTTTCCAAAGCCTCTGTATTTTTCCTATAGTAGGGTGACCAGAGCTGGACACAGTATTCCAAGTGTGGTCTCACCAGGGACTTGTAGAACTGCAGCAAAACCTCGGGGCTCTTAAACTCTATTTCCCTGTTGATGAAAGCTAAAACACCACATGTTTTCTTAACAACCCTATCCACTTGGGTGGCAACTTTGAGGGATCTATGTACTTGCACACCCAGATCTCTCTCTTCCTCCACACTGCTAAGAATCCTGTCTTTAATCCTAAATTCAGCATTCGAGTTCGACCTTCCAAAATGCATCACTTCGCATTTATCCAGGTTGAACTCCATCTGCCATTTCTCAGCCCAGCTCTGCATTCTGTCTATGTCACGCTGTAGCCTTCAGTAGCCCTCAATACTATCGATGACATCTCCAACCTTCGTGTCTTCTGCAAATTTACTAACCAATCCCTCAACCCCCTTATCCAAGTCTTATAAAAACTGCAAAGAGCAGAGGCCCAAGTACAAAGCCCTGCGGGACCCCACTCAACACTGTCCTCCAGACAGAATACTTTCCATCTACAACCACTCTCTGCCTTCTGTCAGCCAGCCAATTCTGAATCCAGATAGCCAATCTCCCTGTATCCCATACTTCCTGACTTTATGAATGGGCCTACCATGGTGAACCCTATCAAATGCCTTGCTGAAATCCATATACACCACATCCACTGCTCGACCGTCGTCGACCTGTCTTGACACCTCCTCAAAGAACTCAATAAGATTTGTGAGGCATGACCTGCTCCTCACAAAGCCATGCTGACTACCTTTAATCACACTGTGCTTTGCCAAATAGTTATAAATCCTATCCCTCAGAATTCTTTCTAAAACTTTGTTGACCACAGACGTAAGACTGACTGGTCTGTAATTGCCAGCGATTTCCCAATTACCCTTTTTGAAAACAGGAACAACATTCGCCTCCTTCCAGTCCTCCGGTACGAATCCCGTTGAGAGTGAGGAGGCAAATATCCTCACCAGCGGCTTAGCAACCTCTTTTCTCGCTTCCCGGAACAGCCCAGGATAAATCTGGTTTGGCCCTGGGGACTTATCATTCTTAATGTTTTCCAAAATTTCTAGCACATCAACTTCATCCATCTTGATCTGGTTAAGACAGTATCCCAGCTCCTCAAAGTTTTCATTTATAACAAGTTCCCTTTCCTTGGTGAAAACCGAAGCAAAAAACTCATTTAAGACTTCCCCTATCTGCTCAGACTCCATACACAAGTTCCCTCCGCTATCCCTGATTGGCCCTATCTTCTCTCTGATCATTCTCTTATTCCTCACATATGAGTAAAACGCCTTTGAGATCTCCCTAATCCTTCTTGCCAAGCCTTTTGCGTGCCCCCTCCTGGCTCTCCTCAGTCCATTTCTGAGCTCATTTCTAGCAAGCCTGTAATCCTCTAAAGCTGTGCTAGATCCTTGCTTCCTCCACCTTACATAAGCTGCATTCTTCCTTTTGATGAGAAGTTCCTCTGTTCTCGTCATCCAAGGTTCCTTAATCTTATCTCTTCTTACCTGCCTCAGAGGAACAAATTTGTGCATCACTCGCAACAACTGCTCCTTAAATAGTTGCCACATGTCTGCTGTGCCCTTTCTGTGAAACAATTGCTCCCAGTCTATACTTCCCAACTCCTGTCTGATAGCATCATAATTTCCATTTCCCCAATTGAATATCTTCCCTCGGTAATTGCTCCTCTCACTTTCCAAGGCTATGCTAAATGTGAGGCAGTTGTGATCACTTTCACCAAAGTGCTCTCCCACCGTGAGATCTGACACCTATCCTGGCTCATTGCCAAGCACCAAATCCAAAATGGCCTCTTCCCTCATCGGTCTGTCGACATACCGAGTAAGGAAAGCCTCCTGACACACCTGACAAAATTGGCTCCATCCTAATCATCTACACTTAGGAGGTTCCAGTTGATATTGGGAAAGTTGAAATCACCCATAACAACAACCCTGCTACTTTTGCATTTTTCCAGAATCTGCCCGCCGAGGAGATCTTCAATCTCTCTACTACTATTAGGTGGTCTGTAGAAAACCCCCAATGAGGTGGCTGTTCCCTTGCTGTTCCTCGCTTCCACTCATACTGACTCAGTAGACAAACCTTCCTCAACAACCTTCGTTTCTGTAGCTGTAATGCACTCTCTGATTAGCAATGCTACATCCCCTCCTCTTTTTCCACCCTCCCTATTCTTTTTAAACGTTCTAAATCCTGCAACATCAAGCAACCATTCCTGCCCCAGTGAAACCCACATCTCAGTTATGGCCACAACATCCCAAAAGGTTGACTTCTCCACCTCCTGATGCTGCCTGGCTTACTGTGTTCTTCCAGCTTCCTACTTGCCCACCTTGGATTCGAGCATCTGCAGTTTTTTTTTCTCTAACAGTCTGGTACATACAGCCTACAAACCTGACCACACTGGCTGTGAAATTCATGATATTATTTACTTGTACGATGGACAAAATGTATTACTGATTTGATAATGAAATGCTACGTGGATAGTTATTGTATAGCAGCAGAATAAAATAGATGGCTTCACCTGTTCTTCAAATCTTTGAGAAACCTTACACTTTCATAGTAAGCTGAAGGAGAATGGGCACCTTGCAGAATCAAAGAGGTCACTTGTAGCCTGCGCTTGAGTCTCCATGATATGCATCAAAAAAAATCACATGATCAGAGTAGCCATTACTTGGCTATGACACACTCTATTTCAGCATAAAGTTTGCAAAGTGAATAAATGGCTCTGACCCAACTTACAAGGTTACCAGTAAAGTCAATTTTATATCACATCAAGATGCAGGAATCCCAACAAGTACATTGACAGTGAAGGAAGGCTTCTGGTAGAAAAAAGTAGAAAATCCCATGGCTGATTTCTCAACTGGTGTGTCAACAAAAGGGAACTTATGTGACTGCTGTATTTCAAAGATGAATTTAAGGGGATGATGAAACCCATTAAGACTGATAAGGGACAGCTGTAAATTCAAATACAGTATAGCAAACATATTATCTACATAAAGGAAATATCTAAGAAGTCAGAAGATTAAGTGTCATTCCATGAAAGACATTGTTCTTATGGAATTAGCAAAGATGTTTGTGAAAACTGAACCTAGAGGAGATCCGAATGCAACCCCACCTATTCAAACCAACAGTGGTGTCATTTAAACTGAACTCACTTGCATAAATTACTTAGTTCATGAGTTCAATGAATAGATTCACGTAATAGGGGTACGTCTCAATCATTATGATATTGTGCTGTATTGAAAACTGTTATGATTCTAGTTGATGGTAATACTGGGGAAAGTCAGTGAGAGAAACTGGCTTCAGAGACCATAATTTTTACTTTAGTTACCATGATTGTCAGTCACTGAATGAATTCATAGCAGGCTGCCAATATACCTTTATCAAAATATTAACAAAGTTTGTAACACACAAAAGGCAAAAAAGATACAAGAAACACTGTACAAGAAATAACTGAAACTGTCTTATTACTAATATCAGAGGTAAAAGCTCAGCTCCTTTACCTGTAACAATAACCTTATACATGGTTAAATCTTAGTGAAGTGTCATCCTGTTTCCACTTCAAAATGCCTTACACATTTGGCAGGCTGTATTTGGTTTCCTTTCAGCAAACATCTGCTTTCATTCGATGCTGTCTTCTTCTCTTCATTCCACCCTTAAACTGCTGACACATCTTACTTATTACTTAACATGGATTTCTCAACTCACCTTCCAACGTCCTCTGTATCTGGAGCTTTTTCTTACTTCTTAAAAGAATTATTAGGGGGATTCAGATGGCAGCGACCCAGTAGGTCCGAGTCTACTGAGCTCTGCCCAGGATCCAAAGTGGGGCACCTACCCTCCCTTCAGCTCTTAAATTGCTGATAATAGTTTTTTTTCCCCAGCTGTTATAGCTATTTTGCATCAAACTTGAGTAGTTTGGTGCACTCTAACATGACTAAAAGAAAAGGAGTACGGAACCCGCAACAGAAAGGGACCCCCTCCCCGCAGCAACAGATGCGTCTGCGGCCTCTCCGGGGGACTTACCTACAGAGGCAAGCTTGGTCTTGGAGTTTGTAAAACTCCGAGAGAGGATCAATGTATCAATGGAGGAGACCCGGGCAAGGTGGGAGTCAATCTCAATCATGCTGCAAAAGCATGATCTGGAAATCCAGTTTCTAGGGCAGCATGTCGGAGGGGCGGAGCAACGGGCTGCAGCCTTCGAGACTGCGGCCGAACCTTCCGTAAGCCAGGTGCAGGCCCTGGAGCACCGAGTACAGGCCTTGGAGGAGCAGCTCGAGGTCATCAGAAGAATATCTGGTTCTGGGCCTTCCCAAATGGGAGGAAGAAGGCCAGCTTGTTAACTCCCTGGAACAATGGTTCTCACAACTGTTGAGGCTGGAGTCTGAGGTAGGCCGAGCGGACCCACCGGGCCTCAGGGCGCAGGCCTGGATTGGACCAATGCCCCCACCCGGTCTTAGTGCGACTCCAGCACTACAGAGACAAACAAATGTTGCTGGAGGCCTCTAGAGCACTGAGGAAGGATTCCCAGGCTATGGTGTACAAGGAATCAAGAATAATGCTCTTTCAGGACTTCTCCCCAGTTGTGATCCACAAGAGGAAGGCATTTGATGAGGTAAAGAAGCAGCTGAGGGATTTGAATATTCAGTACTCCATGAGATATCAGGCAACACCACGCTTCAGCCACGGAGGGTTTGTGTTTAACTTTGGATCATTGGAAAATGCAAAAGAATTTTTGGATGCTCTAAAATAGACTGAATGGCCTGACTCACATGGACAATAATTCTATTTTACCCCTCTTTCTCTCCCCCACCCCCCCTATAAGTTGGGTACCGACCTTTAACTTCCTTGTTATGAGATATTGGTATTTGTTTATCTTACTTTGCGATATCTGGGGCGAGGGCATGGCCCCAACTGGAAGGAGTCATGGTGGGATTATTGAACGGTAGGAGTGCCCCCGTGGACGAAGGGGAAAGTCTCCTTTTAATTATGTTTAATGTTGTTACTTCTTTAGAGTAGTTTTTAGCAGTTTTGATTTAGTAGTTTTAAAGGTTGTATTTTTAAATCTATGCAAATTGTTTACGGTCTTTACTCACTACTCTATGAGTGGGGTTCTTCCTCCTGGGGGGTTTCAGACTCTCTTGGACGATCATGGCTAAGCATTCGTTTGAATGGTGCACCTGGAATGTTAAAGGGAGTCACTGACCAATTAAAAGGAAAAAGATACTGTTAAGTCTTAAAAAAAAGAGAAGGTCGATGTAGCCCTAATACAGGAAACACACCTAAGTGAGCATTTGAAGTTGCAACAGGGTGTTTTTCTCATCTTTTAACTCAAAAAGTGGAGAAGTGTCCAATCTCATCTGGAAGAATCTTCCATTTCAAAGTTAAGCCAAATAAAAGAAGAGTCCGGGCGGTTTATAATACTTAAAGCTCTAATACATGGCAAGGAGTACGGGATCCTGAATGTGTATGGCCCTCCGGCACATCCTTTTAAATTTATAACGGTTGTGCTCTCCAGACTGATGGCCCTTGGGGAGCATCATACAATTTTCGGGGAAGATTTCAACCGTGTCATTGACCCCAAGGGTGAATAGGATGCCTAGGGGCTCTGCTGGTATACCTCTGCAATCTAGGCAGTTGGTGGTTTTGAATAGACTGGTAGATGTGTGGAGAGGTCTTCACCCTGAGGGTAGAGATTTTACCTTTTATTCTAACCCACATAAGTGTCATACCAGAATTGATATGTTTTTTGTCCCTTCGACCTTTTTGAACTCAGTACTGTTTCTGACCACGCAGCAGTGTATCTGGAGGTTAAGGATGGTGGTGATGAGATGGACTCCAGGCACTGGCGTATGGACCCTTTCCGACTGAAAGATAGTAAGTTTATAGAATATTTTTCGCAGGAATTTAAAGCTTTCTGGGATATTAATTTAGGTACAGTCAGCAACCCATCGATGATGTGAGACATTGCCAAGGCCTATGCACGGGGCTTGATTATTTGTATTCTGCGATCCAGAAATGACAGAGAGGAGAACAAAAACATCTGCTTGAGGCTCACCTGAAGGCAGCTGAGTCAGCATATGTTGATAGGCCGTCCATAACCAAATTACAGAGGATTACAGCCCTCAGGGCTAATTTGAATGCTGGACTTACTCTAACAGCAAAGAGGGAGATATTATTTGCAAAGCAGAGACTATTTGAGTAGGCAATAAGCCGGACAGGTATCTAGCATACCTTACCAGAAAGGAGGCGGCTCCTGAATCTATTGCATCTATTAGAGAAAGTGCTGGCACTTTGACCTGTGATCCTAAAAAAGATCAACACAGCATTTAGAAAGTTCTATTTTGAGCTGCATCAGTCATAGGACTGTGAGGATAGAATGAGGAAGATGAAGTCCTTTTTTAAGAACCCGGACCTCTCAGGTGTAAGCTCGGAGCAGGGTGTCCTTTTTGAGTGCCCCTTGACACTCAGGAAGTGCAGGAGGTGGTGAGGTGGTGAGGTGGTGAGGCTGCTCCAGAGCAGTAAAGCGCCCGGGCCAGATGGAGTTCTATAAGGAGTTTATGGATGAACTGGCTGGCCCACTTATGGTTATGCACAACTATTCATTCAGTCAGGGTAGTCTCCCGTGCTCTTTGAGAGAAGCAAATATCTGTCTCATTTCAAGAAAGGGAAAGCCCCAGAAGACTGTACTTCATACAGGCCTTTATCCTTATTGAATGTGGACTTTAAAATCCTATTGAAATTGGAGAGGGTATTGCCGTTTATCATAAAAGCAGATTACACCAAAATTAGAGGTGTAGTGGACAACAAAGAAGGTTACCTCAGATTACAACAGGATCTTGATCAGATGGGCCAATGGGCTGAGAAGGGGCAGATGGAGTTTAATTCAGATAAATGCAAGGTGCTGTATTTTGGGAAAGCAAATCTTAGCAGGACGTATACACTTAATGCTAAGGTCCTAGGGAGTGTTGCTGAACAAGGGGACCTTGGAGTGCAGGTTCATAGCTCCTTGAAAGTGGAATCACAGGTAGATAGGATAGTAAAGAAGGTGTATGGAATGCTTTCTTTTATTGGTCAGAGTATTGAGTACAGGAGTTGGGAGGTCATGTTGCGGTTGTACAGGACATTGGTTAGGCCACTGTTGGAATATTGCATGCAGTTCTGGTCTCCTTCCTGTTGGAAAGTTGTTGTGAAACTTGCAAGGGTTCAGAAAAGATTGACAAGGATGTTGTCAGGGTTGGAGGTTTTGAGCTATAGGGAGAGGCTGAACAGGCTGTTTTCACCTGGAACATCGGAGGCTAAGGGGTGGCCTTATCAAGGTTTACAAAATTATGAGGGGCATGGATAGGATACATAGACAAAGTCTCTTCCCTGGGGTCGGGGAGTGCAGAACTAGAGGGCATAAATTTAGGGTGATAGGGGAAAGATATAATAGAGACCTACAGGGCAACGTATTCACACAGAGGGTGGTACGTGTATGGAATGAGCTGCCAGAGGAAGTGGAAGAGGCTGGTACAATTGCAATTTTAAAAGGCATTTGGATGGGGATATGGGCCGGGTGTTGGCAGGTGGGACTAGATTGGGTTGGGATATCTGATCGGCATGGATGGATTGGCCCGAAGAGTCTGTTTCCATGCTACACATCTCTATGACTCTAAGACAAGACAGGGTTTATTAAGGGCCGTAGGTCTATTAATAGTATTAGAAGGGTACTAAATATGCCAGCAAAGAGCAATACCGGCTAAATCATTCCCCTAGACGCAGAGAAAGCATTCGATCTGGTGGAATGCTTTTATATTCTGGAACGGTTTGACGCTGGAGAGGTTATTACCAAATGGGTCGCAGTGCTATATATAGCGATCCAAAAGCTGTGGTACTTACTAATGGTATGAGATCAGATAGTTTTATTGTGGCAGAGGTTGTCGCCAAGGGTGCCCTCTTTCGCCACTATCATTCACATTAGTAATTGAACCGCTGCCGGAAGCCATTTGGGGACTTCAGCAGAACGGCTCTGGAGGTAAGCATAAAATTACTCTTTATGCGGATGACTTCCTTCTTTTCTTGAGTGATCCATTGACACTTGTGCCCCATTTAATACAAGTGGTTAATTTATTTGGTGTGTTTTCCAGGTACAAAATTAATTTCATGAAATCAGAAGCCATGCCGGTGGGAGGTCTTACCAGCATATCCAACTTTGGGGATGGAACTCATTCCCCCTTTCGGTAGTCACAGGGAGTTTTCTGTACTTAGGTATATTTATCACCCCGGCTTTTAATCATCTATATAAAGCTAACAATGTGCAGTTGTTGGAGAAAATAAGGCAGGACCTTCAGCACTGGGAAGATCTTCTGATATCCTAGTTGGGAAGAATGGCTCTGGTCAAGATGAATATTCTCCCTCGCCTATTATTCCCCATGAGAATGCTTCCTTTGATATTGCTGAGGCAATCGTTGCGTAGGCTTTATGCTTGGCTCGGATCCTTCATTTGGCATCATAGACAGTCTCTTATCAAATTAGATACACTGCAGCTCTCACAAGAAAAGGGAGAGACCTAGATTTCCCAGACTTTAGAAAGTACCAACTGAGCTCCTTGCCATCATACGTGGCTGATTTGGCCTCTCTTGATCCACAATCAATTTGGTTGGACATGGAGGCTTCCCAGGCAAAATGCCCCCTCATCAACCTGTTGTTTATAGACAAGGTGAGAACTGTCACGCTTTGCAAAACACCTACGTTCTGTTGCAAAAATCGATCCAAGCTTCCCTTTGCTTGTGATTTCAATGCATCACCGTGTTCCCTGGCCAACTTTTCTGTCTCAGGCTTGCTGCAGGGCTCCAATTGAAGCGCAGCACTAGCTGGAAAACAACATCTCATTTTCTGCTTGGGGACTCTGCAGCGTTTAGGACTTAGTATTAAGTTCAATAATTTCAGGATCCGAGCGCCTTCTTCCATGTCATTTCCCCATCCCCACACACAGACCTTGACGTTATATGGACTGCTTTCACCATATCCAACCCATTTGTGCTTATGATCCACACATATGGGCCAAACTAACAGCTTTTCTTTCTCCCTGACTCGCCATTAACCTTTCTTTTGTTTGCCCAACTGCTGTTCTATCTCTCTCTGGATTCCATCTCCACCTTACATTTAATACTTCCCCATCCCCACACCTCATCTTCAGTATATATATCAGCCTATTCCCAGCTGCAACAAATTCTGAAAAAGGGTCACTGGACCTGAAACATTGACTCCACACATGCTGCCAGAACTGTTGCGTTTATCCAGCTATGTGTTTTTGTTTCGAGCAATACACAGTTCAGTCGACTTTGTAACCCAAGTTTGCAAACAATATTAACCTTCATTACAAAATGTTTATCATTTCCATAATAATTTGATAATAACCATAAAATTAAAATCACAAAATTCCATCTAGTTCACTAACACTGTAGTACTGTTGGGAGACCGCAAAACCAACTCCAGACGACGTGAATACTCATTGCACCAAGTCAGAGATGAAGGAGGCTACTTCCTGCTGATTACTTGGGCTGACAGTGTGCAAATTTACACTAAGTGTCCAAACTTTTAATTTGTGCAAAGTTAGTGGTTTGCATGAAATTGAAGTCTGTAATTTAGATTTTGTATAGAACATAGAACATAGAACAATACAGCACAGAACAGGCCTTTGGCCCACGATTTTGTGCCGAACTTCTATCCTAGATTAAGCACCCATCCATGTACCTATCCAAATGCCGCTTAAAGGTCGCCAATGATTCTGACTCTACCACTCCCACAGGCAGCGCATTCCATGCCCCCACCACACTCTGGGTAAAGAACCTACCCCTGACATCTCCCCTATACCTTCCACCCTTCACCTTAAATTTATGTCCCCTTGTAACACTCTGTTGTACCCGGGGAAAAAGTTTCTGACTGTCTACTCTATCTATTCCTCTGATCATCTTATAAACCTCTATCAAGTCACCCTTCATCCTTCGCCGTTCCAACGGGAAAAGGCCGAGAACTCTCAACCTATCCTCGTACGACCTATTCTCCATTCCAGGCAACATCCTGGTAAATCTTCTCTGCACCCTCTCCAAAGCTTCCATATCTTTCCTAAAGTGAGGCGACCAGAACTGCACACAGTACTCCAAATGTGGCCTTACCAATGTCCTGTACAGCTGCAACATCACTTCACGACTCTTGAATTCAATCCCTGTGCTAATGAACGATAATACACCATAGGTCTTCTTACAAACTCTATCCACCTGAGTGGCAACTTTCAAAGATCTATGTACATAGACCCCAAGATCCCTCTGTTCCTCCACCTTACTAAGAACCCTAACATTAACCCTGTATTCCACATTCTTATTTGTCCTTCCAAAATGGACAGCCTCACACTTGGCAGGGTTGAACTCCATCTGCCACTCCTCAGCCCAGCTCTGCATCATATCTAAGTCCCTTTGCAAACGACAAATGCCCTCCTCACTGTCCACAACTCCACCTATCTTCGTATCATCTGCAAATTTACTGACCCACCCTTCGACTCCCTCATCCAAGTCATTAATAAAAATTACAAACAGCAGAGGACCCAGAACTGATCCCTGCGGAACTCCACTTGTAACTGGGCTCCAGGCTGAATATTTACCATCTATCACCACTCTCTGACTTCGACCGGTTAGCCAGTTTTCTATTCAATTGGCCAAATTTCCCTCTATCCCATGCCTCCTGACTTTCCGCATAAGACTACCATGGGGAACTTTATCAATTGCCTTACTAAAATCCATGTACACTACATCCACTGCTCTACCCTCATCCACATGCTTAGTCACCTCCTCGAAGAATTCAATAAGACTTGTAAGGCAAGACCTACCCCTCACAAATCCGTGCTGCCTGTCCCTAATCAAGCAGTGTCTTTCCAGATACGTGTAAATCCTATCCCTCAGTACCCTTTCCATTACTTTGCCTACCACAGAAGTAAGAAAAACTGGCCTGTAATTCCCGGGATTATCCCTATTCCCTTTTTTGAACAGGGGCACAACATTCGCTACTCTCCAGTCCCCTGGTACCACCCCCGTTGACAGTGAAGACGAGAAGATCATTGCCAACGCTACTGCAATTTCCTCTCTTGCTTCCCACATAATCCGAGGATATATCCCGTCAGGTCCGGGGGACTTGTCTATCCTCAAGTTGTTCAAAATGTCCAACACGTCTTCCTTCCTAACAAGTATCTCTTCTAGCTTACCAGTCCTTTTCACACTCTCCTCTTCAACATTACGGTCCCTCTCGTTCGTAAATACTGAAGAGAAGTACTTGTTCAAGACCTCTCCTATCTCTTCCGACTCAATACACAATCTCCCACTACTGTCCTTGATCGTACCTACCCTCGTTCTCATCATTCTCAGGTTTCTCACATACGCATAAAATGCCTTGGGGTTATCCTTGATCCTATCCGCCAAGGATTTTTCATGCCCTCTCTTAGCTCTCCTAATCCCTTTCTTCAGGTCCCTTCTGGCTATCCTGTATCCCTCCACTGCTCTGTCTGAACCCTGTTTCCTCAACCTTATGTAAGCCTCCTTCTTCCTCTTTACTAGACATTCAACCTCCCTCGTCAACCAAGGCTCCCTCACACGACCATTTCTTTCCTGCCTGATAGGTACATACATATCAAGGACACATCGTATCTGCTCCTTGAAATAGTTCCACATTTCCACCACATCCTTCCCTGACAGCCTATGCTCCTAACTTATGCTCCTCAAATCCTGTCTTACAGCATCGTAATTTCCCTTCCCCCAATTGTAAAATCTACCTTGTTGTGCACACCTATCTCTCTCCATAACCAAGGTGGAAGTCACAGAATTGTGGTCACCATCACCAAAATGTTCACCCACGAACAAGCCCATCACTTGTCCCGGTTCACTACCAAGTACCAAATCCAATATGGCCTCCCCTCTGGTTGGACAATCTACATACTGAGTTAGAAAAGCTTCCTGGACACACTGCACAAACACCGCCCCATCCAATCTACTTGATCTAAAGAGCTTCCAATCAATATTTGGGAAGTTGAAGTCGCCCATGACTACGACCTTGTGGCTTCTGCACCTTTCCAAAATCTGTTTCCCAATCTGTTTCTCCACATCTCTGCTGCTATTGGGGGGCCTATAGTAAACACCCAACAAGGTGACTGCACCTTTCCTATTTCTGACTTCAGCCCATACTACCTCCAAAGGCAGATCCCCCTCAAACTTTCTTTCTGCAGCCGTTATACCATTTCTAATTAGCAATGCCACCCCCCCCCCTCCTTTTTTACCACCCTCCCTAATCTTACTGAAACATCTGTAACCAGGAACCTCCAACAGCCATTCCTGTCCCTCATCTATCCACGTTTCCGTGATGGCCACAACATCTTCGTCCCAGGTACCGATCCACGCCTTAAGTTCACCCACCTTATTTCTGATACTCCTTGCGTTGAAGTATACGCACTTGAGCCCATCTCTGTGTCCGCAAGTATTCCCTGTCAGTGCTACCTTCTCCACAGCCTCCCTACAGTCTTGGACACCCTGACACACAGCTAGCTTACTTGCTGGACTACAAGTCCAGATCCCATCCCCCTGCCAAATTAGTTTAAACCTCCCCGAAGAGTGCTAGCAAACCTACCCCCCAGGATATTGGTGCCCTTCTGGTTCAGGTGCAACCCGTTTGTACAGGTCCCACTTCCCCAGAATGCAGTCCAATTGTCCAAATACCTGAAGCCCTCCATCCTACACCATCCTTGCAGCCACGTGTTCAATTGCACTCTCTCCCTATTCCTTGCCTCACTGTCACGTGGCACCGGCAACAACCCAGAGATGACGACTCTGTCTGTCCTAGCTTTTAGCTTCCAGCCTAACTCCCTGAGCTCTTGAATGATCTCCCCACCCCTCTTCCTACCTATGTCGTTGGTGCCAATGTGTACCACGACTTCTGGCTGCACACCCTCCCCCTTAAGGATTCTGAAGACACGGTCAGAGACGTCTCGGACCCTGGTACCCGGGAGGCAACAAACCATCCGAGAGTCTCGCCCATGTCCACAGAACCGCCTGTCCGTCCCTCTAACTAGAGAGTCTCCTATAACTAGCGCTCTCCTCCTCTCCCCCTTTCCCTTCTGAGTCTCAGAACCAGACCTCACACCACAGACCCCTTCACTGCAGCTTACACCTGCAAGGCTGTCCCCCCCCAACAGTTTCCAAAGCTGTATACTTATTATTTAGGGGAACGACCACAGGGGAACCCTGCACTGCCTGCTTCTTCCCCTTCCCACCTCTAACTGTTACCCAGCTACCTCTGTTCTCCGGCGTAACTATGTCCCTGTAGCTTCTATCAATCACCCTCTCAGCCTCTCGAATAATCCTCAGTTCATCCAATTCCAGTTCCAGTTCCCTAACTCGTTCGGTGAGGAGCAGGATCTGACTGCATTTCCTGCAGACGAAGTCGGCAGGAGTATCGGTGGTCACCCCTACCTCAAACATCCTGCAGGAGGAACATTGTAGTTGCAATATTTGAATAGGTCTATTTTCAAGGGCAGCAGCCACATTAAAAACCATCTTAAACTGGAGCCTCATTAACTAATTCAGACAGGCCCTTTGTGGTGGGTGCATTTATAAGTGGACAACTTAGTGTATCTTAATACTTCAGCATGACTTAAAAGAGAATGTTGGAGTTGAGCATTTTAAAGAGTGAAATAGTGGAAGGAGACAGGTGTATTGTTGTTTTTGCTGAAACAAAGTAGCTGATTACTAAATGGGATTGGTGAGTATTTCTAGTGTTTAAAGTACATGCTAAGAGTCAGGAATTTTACAGCACAGAAAGAGACCCTTCAACCCAGTGTCAGCATTGGTCATCAGACATCCATCTATTCTAAGCCCATTTTCCAGCATGTGATCCAAAACCTCATTTCTCGAAAAGATTATGCTTTCTGGTCCTAGGCGCTCCTACAAGAGAAAACAACCTTTCCACATAGAGTCACAGAATTGTGCAGCCCAAAAACAGATCTTTTGGTCCAACTCATCCATGACGACCAAATACCCTAAATTAATGTAGTCCAATTTGCCAGCATTTGGCCCATATCCCTCCAGAAACTTCCTATTCATGTAACCATCCAGATGCCTTTGAGATGTTGTGGAGGTGCCAGCGTTGGACTGGGGTGGACAAAGTCAAAAATCACATAACACCAGGCTTCAACAGGTTTATCTAAAATCACAAGTTTTCGGAGGGACACTCCTTTGTCAGGTGCAATGAGAGAGAACACACAGACAGGGTTTATAGGCAGAAATATCAAAGGATCATACAATTAGTGTAAATGTTGTAATTGTACCAGCCTCCACCGCCACCTCTGGCAGTTCAGTCCATACATACACCACTCTGTGTGAAAAGGTTGCCCCTTAGGTCCCTTTTAAATCTTCCCTGTCTCACCTTAAACCTATGTCCTGGGCTCCGCTATCCTGGGCAAAAAACCTTGTCTATTTACCCTATCTATATCCCTCATGATTTTATAAACCTCTATAAGGTCATCCCTCAGCCTCTGATGCTCCAGAGAAAATACCCCCAGCCTATCCAGCTTCTCCTTATGGCTCAAATCCTCCAACCTCAGCAACATTCTTGTAAGTCTTTCTGCACCTTTTCAAGTTTCCACCAGCAGGAAGACCAGAATCAAACGCAGTATTCCAAAAGTGGCCTAACTAATGTCCTTCACAGCTGCAACATGACCTCCCAATTCCTATATTCAATGCCCTGGCCAATAAACGCAAGTGTATCAAATGACTTCTTCACTATCCTGTCTATCTCTGTTTGTCTGTCTATCCTTCAAGGAACTATGAACCTGCACTCCAAGGTCTCTTGGTTCAACAACACTACCCAGAATGTTACCATTAAGTGTATAAGTCCTGCCCTGATATGCCATATCAAAATGCAGCACCTCTCATTTATCTAAATTAAGCTCCATCTGCCACTTCTTTGCCTATAAACCCATCTGATCAAGGTCCAGTTACTCTGAGATAACCTTCTTCGCTGTCCACTACAACTCTAATTTGATGTCATCTGCAAAGCTACTGACCATACCTCCTACATTCACATCCAACTCGTTTATATAAATCTACTCTGTCAAGTCCCTTCAGGATAAGGGGTCTTCACTCATTCTGCTAAACTTCAATGAGTACAGGCTCAACCTACTGTTGAGACAATCATTATTTTTCTTCTATTTTTCTCATTTTTGGTTCAGAACTAAACGTTTCAGTTGAGGATTGAACTTTTAACAGCAGCTTGTTTCAAAACAAAACGAAAACATAAAAAAAAAGTTTGCTGTTGGGCTCTGCCCCTGGAAAGATAATGCAGGTTAATTACTGCTCTGAAAACATTACAGACAAACCAGAATAAAGATGCTCAGGGACTGGTTAGATGTTGAATTAGTCAATCAAGGGAAGATTGTTGCTGCTAATGAATCACAAGAGAATGTTGAGAAATAAAGAGAAACCAAAGGATGAACTGTTTTTTGACAGTGTTTTTGAATAGGTGGCAGTGTACCTTCAGAAGCTGCAGGGCAGAGACTATTTTGGTTTTGCCCTCTTTCAATTATTCTTCTTCAGTTTAAGACTTATTGAAGCACCTCAGAAAAGACCCCCAATCTACAAGAAATCAGAAAAGTTCCTGGAGGTCTACAGAGGCAGCTTACACTGATCAGTGACTTCAGAATTCAATCCTGCATGTCTGTAATAAAACATTGGATTTAATGAATTTTTCGTATTCCTTGTTCAAGCAATTATCAAAGTGGCAACTTATGATTATTTCATTTCTTAAAAATTTATCCCTTAACTGTGTTGATCTATGTGAAAATGAACGTTCATGATCAAAGAAGATTGGGCTTTGATCATAGATATTAATTAGATTGCCTTGAAGTTCATCAGCATTCTACTAAAGTTACATAATTAATCATAATTTTTTTATTTTTGAATAAGTTATAAACTTAGGGTCCCAAGATTGGTTAATTAGTAAAGTCTGGTTAGGAACAATTGAGCAATTTTGAGGGTCATCAAATCCAGTGTTAGAAACTCTGAATTGGTCTGGCTTGCTATCCCTGTGCCATAACACTACACAACCTTTCCTCACAAAAGAAATCCCCCCATAACCAGAATCACGTAAACCTCTCTTGGACTGCTTCCGATGCCAGTATGTCTTTCCTTAGATAAGGGAACCAAACTGTTCACAGTATTCCAGCTGTGTTCCGGTATCTTGTATATTTTTAATAAGACTTCCCTGTTATCATGCTCTGTGCCTTTTAAATAAAGGGCAACGGTCCATTTGCCTACCTTATGACCTGCTGAACTTAATGTAAGCTTTTTGATTCATACACGAGGTTCCCAAAACCACCTGTGCTGCAGCTTTCTGCAGTCTCTCTCCATTTAAAATATATTCAGCTCTCGTATTCTTCCTGCCAAAGTACATTACCTCACATTTTCCCCACATTATATTCCATCTGCCGCTGCCCATTCACTTAATCCGTCAATATCCCTCTGCAGACTCTGCATCAATCTTACCAAGTGCCTTCCCACCTATTTTTGTGTCCTTCACAAACTTGAGAATTGTGTACATTAACTTCCAATGGTGGCTAACTGGATAGCACTGCTGCCTCACAGCACCAGGGACTCAGGTTTGATTCCAGCCTCAGGTGACTGTCTGTGTGAAGTTTGCATATTCTTCCCATATCTGCGTGGGTTTCCTCCAGGTGCTTCGGCCAAACATGTGCAGCATAGGTGGATTGGCTGTACTAAATTGTCCCATAGTGTCCAGGAACGTGCAGGGTAGGTGGGTTAGCTATGGGAGCTGCTGGGTTTTAGAGATACAGTAGGGAGCTTGGTCAGGGTGGGATGTGGTCTTTGAAGGGTTGGTGTGTATTCAATTGGCTGAATAGCCTGTTTCCACAGTGTAGGGATTCTATGATCATCCAAGTCATTATAATGTACTGCAATTAACTGTGACCACAACATTGATCCCTGCAATCAACTCGTTGCAGGTTGCCATCCTTAAAATGCCTGCTTAGTCCCAATTCTTTGTTCACAATTAGTTAGTCAATCCTCCAGCCATGTTAATATTCAGCATCATGAGCTCTAGTGAAGCAGCCTTATGTGTGGAATCTTATCAAACACCATTTGGAAATCTAAGTATATTAGATCTACTGTTTCCCTTTATAAATCCTGCATATTACGTCGTCAAAGAATTCTAATCTTCAGGGACGATTCCATCTTCATGAAGCCACGCTGACTCTGCTTTATTATATTATGTCATTCTATATGTCTCAATCAGATCCCCTCTCAGTCTTCTAAACTCAAGGGTATACAAGCCCAGTCACTCCAGTCTTTCAGTGTAAGGTAGTCCCGCCATTCCGGGATTGATCTTGTGAACCTACGCTGCACTCCCTCAATAGCCAGAATGTCTTTCCTCAAATTTGGAGACCAGAACTGCACACAATATTCCAGGTATGGTCTCACCAGGGCCCTGTACAGCTGCAGAAGAACCTCTTTGCTTCTATACTCAATCCCTCTTGTTATGAAGGCCAGCATGCTATTAGCCTTCTTCACTACCTGCTGTACCTGCATGCTTACCTTCATTGACTGGTGTCCAAGAACACCCAGATCTCTTTGCACTGCCCCTTTACCTAAATTGATTCCATTTAGGTAGTAATCTGCCTTCCTGTTCTTGCCACCAAAGTGGATAACCATACATTTATCGACATTACACTGCATCTGCCATGCATCTGACCACTCATCTAATCTGTCCAGGTCACCCTGTAACCTCCTAACATCCTTCTCACATGTCACCCTGCTACCCAGCTTAGTATCATCAGCAAATTTGCTAATGTTATTACTAATACCATCTTCTATATCATTAACATATATTGTAAAAAGCTGCAGTCCTAGCACTGATCCCTGCGGTACCCCACTGGTCACTGCCTGCCATTCTGAAATGGAGCCATTTATCACTACTCTTTGTTTCCTGTCAGCCAACAACTTTCAATCCAAGTTAGTACTTTGCCCCCAATACCAAGCGCCCTAATTTTGCTCACTAACCTCCTATGTGGGACTTTATCAAAAGCTTTCTGAAAGTCCAGGTACACTACATCTACTGGATCGCCCTCGTCCATCTTCGCAGTTACATCCTCAAAAAATTCCAGAAGATTAGTCAAGCATGATTTCCCCTTCATAAATCCATGCTGACTCTGACCTATCCTGTTACTACTATCCAGATGTGTCGTAATTTCATCCTTTATAATAGACTCCAGCATCTTTCCCACCACTGAGGTTAGACTAACTGGTCTATAATTTCCTGCTTTCTCTCTCCCACCTTTCTTAAAAAGTGATACAACATGAGCCACCCTCCAATCTGCAGGAACTGATCCCGAATCTATCAAACTCTGGAAAATAATCACCAACACATCCACGATTTCTCGAGTCACCTCCTTCAGTACCCTGGGATGTAGACCATCAGGCCCCGGGGACTTATCAACCTTCAGACCTCACGGTCTCTCCAACACCAATTCCTGGCAAATATAAATTCCCTTAAGTTCAGGTCCTTCAGCCACTGTTACTCAGGGAGGTTGCTTGTGTCTTCCCCAGTGAACACAGATCTGAAGTATCAATTCAATTCTTCTGCCATTTCTTTGTTCCCCGTAATATATTCCCCTGTTTCGGTCTTCAATGGTCCAATTTTAGACTTAACCATTTTTTTGCCTTTCACATACTTAAAATGCTTTTACTATCCTCCTTTACATTTTTGGCCAGTTTACCTTCGTACCTCATTTTTTCTCTGCGTATTTCCTTCTTAGTTCTCCTCTGTTGTGCTTTAAAAGCTTCCCAGTCCTCTGTTTTCCCACTTATCTTTGCTATGTTATACTTTTTCTCTTTTAACTTTATACGTTTCTTAACTTCCCTCGTCAGCCACGGCCACCCATGCCTCCTCCTAGGATCTTTCTTCCTTTTTGGAATGAACTGATCCTGCATCTTCTGCATTATACACAGAAATATCTGCCATTGTTCCTCCACTGTCATCCCTGCTAATTTAGGTAAAGGGGCAGGACAAAGAGATCTGGGTGTTCTTGTACACCAGTCAATGAAGGTAAGCATGCAGGTACAGCAGGTAGTGAAGAAAGCTAATTGTGGGGTAAGTCTCCAAATAGCGCACACAAACAGCCACAGCCACACACAACATTTTACTGCAATTTTTTTGACAGGTTCCACCTTTGCCCTGTACAGAACAATGTTGGAGAGATTATCTGGGAAGGGGGGTTTAGGGTACACCCCTGTGTAGAACTCCAGGGAAAGTGTGGGGAAACAGAGAGAGAGAGAGAGAGAGAGAGAGAGAGAGAGAGAGAGAGAGAGAGAGAGAGAGAGAGAGAGAGAGAGAAAGAAAGAGGGCGGGAGGTCAGTCATTTGGAGATGGAGGCTGTTTAATCATTGTAAACAAAAGACGTGATTGCTGTTGGAAACACATCTTTGATGTAAATGTCTCCATCGGGACCTGGAGATCTCCTTCAGATAATTCAATTTTTGGATAATTGGTATTTGGATAATCGAGGTTCCTCTGTAATAGAATCCCAATTACAGACGTTAACTATAGACAAGTTAGCTTATCTGAATGGAGTCTCTCTCCAAGGTACTGGATACAAGAATGGCTATGGGCTCCAATGTATATTCTAATAATATAGTATGGAAGATTTCTGCTCTGGAATTAGACACAGCCATAGCCAAGGCTTTCTATTACACCTTCAACAATGGCCTCAAAGCAGCTGTGTAGAAGATTTTCCAACTATGCCCTGTCCACAAAAATGCAGGAAAAATCCAAACTAGCCAATTACCACACATGTAATTACTTTCAATCATCAATGAGATGGAAGATGTCAGCCATGCTGTGGTATCAAACAACACCAAGACAGCAATAACCTGCTCTCTGGTACAGAATTTGGGCCCTGATCGCCACGGAGCTCCAAAACATATTCTAGTCTTGGTGCAGACATTGTCAAAACAGCTGAACCCCAGCGGAGAGGGGAGAGTGACTGCAAATATTCCCTCTCGAATGCACAGCTGTGTGAAAATTTGGATGTCACGCAGAGTTGCAATGTCCCCACGTATCTCCTGCCCTTGTCTTTCTGATGGAAGTGGTCATGAGGTCTGAAGGTGCTGGCTAAGGATCCTTGATTGGAAAAAAAGGGGAGTGTAGTTAACTGCTCTTGACATCAAAGTAGTATTTGACCAATCATAGCATCAAGAAGTCCAAGCAAAACTGAAGTCACTGGAAAGCAAAAGAAAGTTCTACACTGGTTGGAGTCCAACTGATCACAAAGAAAGATAGTTATAGTTGTTGGAGGTCAACACATGGAAGCAGAGTGCACAGTCAAGACACTTAATGAGTGTTCTGCATAGCGAGTTTTGAGAAGATTTGTAGCTCAGGTTGAGGTTCTGGATGTAGGTTTGCTCACTGAGTTGGAAGGTTCACTTCCAGACGTTTCATCACCCTACTCGGTAACATCTTCAGTGGGCCTGCTTTCTATTTATATGATTGGGGTTCTTTGGGTTGGTAATGTCATTTCCTGTGGTGAAGTCATTTCCTGTAGTGAAGTCACTTCCTGTTCTTTTTCTCAGGGGGTGGTAGATGGGGTCTAACTCAATGTGTTTGTTGATAGAGTTCCATTTGGAATGCCATGTTTCTACGGATTCTTGTGCGTGTCTTTGTTTGGCTTGTCCTCGGATGAATGTATTGTCTCAGTCGAAGTGATGTCTTTCCTTATCTGTACGAGAGAGGGTCATGTCATTTTGTGGCTACTGGATTTTCATGTATCTTGGTGGCTACTTTTCTGCCTGTTTGTCCAATGTAATGTTTATTACAGTCCTTGCACGGTATTTTGCAAATGACATTTTTGCTTGTTGTCTTTCCAGTTCATTAGCTGCTGTTTTAGTGTGTTGGTGGGTTTGTGGGCTACAATGATGCCAAGGGGTCTGAGTAGTCTGCAGTCATTTCCAAGATGTCTTTGATGTAGAGGAGAGTGGCTTAAGATTTCTGGACATGTTTTGTCTGCTTGTTTGGGTTTGTTGCTAAGAAATCGGCAGACTGTATTCATTGGGTACCTTTTCTTTTTGAATACATGGTATAGGTGATTTTCCTCTGCTCTGCATAGTTCCTCTGTGCTGCAGTGTGTGTTGGCTCGTTGAAATGATGTTCTGATGCAGCTTTGTTTGTGGATGTTGGGATGCTTCTGTGGCTCAATATTTGGTTAGTATGTGTTGTTTTCCTGCAGACGCTGGTTTGAAGTTCCCCATGAAATTGTGCATGTGTGTTTAAGCTCCAAAATTCAAGAAGCTGGACACCATCCAAGACAAAGTAATCCACTTGATAAGTACTACATTCACTGAGCACCAATACTCAGTAGCAGCAGTATATAAACATCTACAAGATGCACTGCAGAAATTCACCATTGCAACCCTGAAGGTTCCCCTCCAATCAACAAACCATCCTGACTTAGAAATATGTTGCCAATTGTTCAGTGTTGTTGATCAAGTTCCCATTTTGACAGCATTATGGGTGTATCTATACCTCAAATGTTCAAGGTGGCAGCTCACCTCCACCTTCTGAAGGGTAACTAGGGATGGGTAATAAAAACTGGCCCATCCAGTAATACTCACATCCCATGCATGAATAAAAAATAGTCAAAGTGAAAAATGTGTTCAGAAACAAGGATATTAGGAGCAGGAGCATACCATTCCAACCATCAAGACCACTCTCCCATTCAATATGATCATGGCTGATCTTCTCTCTCAACACCACATTATAGCCTTGTCCCCATACTCACTGATACCTCAGCCTCTGGAAATCTATTTCTTTCTTAAATATCTTCAGTGACATCACCTCCACAGCATTCTGTGGTAGAGAATTCCACAAGTGAAAAGGTTATACATCTCAGTTGAAGTAGCCTACTCCATGTTCCAGGACTGTGATTCTTTGTTCTGGAGCACCCTGACAGAGGAAATATCATCCTTGCTTCCAGTCTGTCCAATTCTATCAGAATTTTATATGTTTCAATGAAATCCCCTCTAATTCTTCTAAACTACAGTAAATATAGATCCAGTCCTCCTCATATGACCAAAGTGCCATCCCAGAAACTGTCCGGTGAACCTTCTTTAAACTGCTTCAATGGCAATTATATTAGTTATTACATAAAAGGATAAGAACTGCACACAATATTCCAGGTGTGGTTTCACAAAGGCCCTTCTACAGCTATAATAAGACTTCTTTGTTCCAAACCAAGAAGAACTGTACTACAGTGACAAGTCCTTCAGTCAACCAAGCCTGCACTGACACATGACACTTTCCGAAAATAAAATCTTTTGCCTCTACACAGTCTGCATCCCTCTATTCTCTGTCTATTCATGTTATTGTATCTGCTTCTATCACGTCCTCTGGCAGCACATTCCACACACTGAACACCCTCTGTGTAAAAACACTTGCCTCTCACATGTCCTTAAATTTTCCCCCTTTTACCTTAAACCAATGTGCCATAACAATTGACATTTCTACCACGTGGAAAAGACGTCAACTACCTGTTTTATTCATATTCATATTCTCTTAATTTTATAAACCTATACTCAAACTCTCCTTCAAGGAAGGATAATGTAACCATTTGGCTTCCCAATTCTTGTGTCTGTTCTGATGAAGTGTCACTCAACTCGAAACATCAACTCTGCTTCTCTACATACAGATGCTTCCAGACTTGCTGAGTTTCACCAGTTTCTGTTTGTGTTTCAGATTTACAGCATCTGCAATTACTTTGTTTTATTATTATGCTTGCTTGTTTTCAGTGAATGGTTTACATGGTTCCTTTCTGGACAGGTTGTAAAATGATAAATAGGAGAAATGAAAAAGACAGGCTATATTTAAAACTTGATGAGACAGCAGGGCCAGAATGAATGCATCTAGAAATACTGAGGGAAAACTAGCCATAATCTTCCATTTCTCCTGAGATACTGTAGTGTGCTGAAAGGTTTGGATAATTGACAAACTTCTGAAATGTTCAAAAATAGATAAAACCAGCAGGTTATTCGGTCAGTGGTACAAAACCTTTAGAAACTGTAATCCTGGAAAAAGATTAACAAATGCTTGGAACAAATATGAATAAAGAGAAAGCGATACCAATTTGCTAAAGGCAGGTCATGTTTAATAACTGAGCTTCTGATTTGAGCTTTTTAACAACAGATGGTGAATGGAGGGAATATAAATGGTTGGTAATGCCTACATACTTTGAAAAGGATTTGATGAAGCACCATATGAAAAGTCTGGAAACTACCATTTGCCAGCAAATTTAATGTCCATGCAATAAACGGAACAGTGCAAGGTACATAAGTGTAAGGTGAAGTGGCGAACAATTGTTATCAGGACTGAGCAAGGTTTTACAGTGGGGTTACCCACTCAGCATTGACTCAAGATTGTTTTCTTGATACAGTGAACTTTTTATTAACCAGCACCTGTGGGACCAGTAGTGTGTCAGTTGATGAAATGTCCCAGATAATCAAGAGGAACGCATAATTGCACCAAACTCTGACCAAAACAAGTTTCAAAACATCAACTTCCCTCAAAAGATCCATGTAAAAACATCAACACATTTCCTAAAATCAATGTAAAAACACAGTAAATAACAGAAACATAATGCAGGGGGTATATACATCACGGTAATACTTTACTTACAGCATAAATACTTGGACATTGTGATAGATATATTTGAGGTACATAATTTCTTCCAGTTTATCAAGAGTGCCAGTTAAAACATTTGCTGTATATACAATTGACTAGATTTGAACACCAAGAGGCCCTTCAGCCTATCAGGTCTGGACCACCAAAGCTACACTAAATTCCCATTTTCCAGCACGAGGCCCACAGCCTTGAATATTGTGATATTTCAAGTGCTCATCCAAGCACTTTTTAAAGGTTATGAGGTTTCCTGCTTCAAATACTCTCCCAGGCAGTGTATTCCAGAACCCCACCATCCTCTGAATGAAAAGACCTTTCTGCA
Organism: Chiloscyllium punctatum; assembly: GCF_047496795.1. Classification (NCBI taxonomy): domain Eukaryota; kingdom Metazoa; phylum Chordata; class Chondrichthyes; order Orectolobiformes; family Hemiscylliidae; genus Chiloscyllium; species Chiloscyllium punctatum. The sequence goes on from NC_092741.1 coordinate 11,607,548, forward strand.
AATCCCTTCTAAACCTCCTGGTATTCACCTTAAAATTATGCCATATTATTGACCCTTGGACAAAGTGGAACAGCTGCTTTTCTGTTCACCCTGTCCACGCCCCTCACAATCTTGTACACCTCTATCATGTAACTCTTCAACCTTCTCTGCTCCAAAGAAATCACCTGAACTTATCCAGCCTCTCTTCAAAGCTAAACTGCTGCATCTCAGACAACATTGTGCTGAATCTCATCTTCACCCCTGCCAGTGCAATGACATCCTTCCAACAGTGTGGAGACCAGACCCATACACAATGCTCCAGCTGCAGCCAAACCAAAATCCTTTAGAGCTCCAACATTAAACAAAGAACTCAGGATGCTGAAAATCTGAAATAAAAAACAGAAACTGCTGATGAAAGTCAGCACGTCTGGCAGCATCCGTGGAGAGAAAACAGAGTTAAAGCTTCAAGTGCAGGGACCTCTTCTTTAATCTATGCCTCGGCTGATAAAGGTAAGAGTTCTATGTGTCTTCTTAATTACCCTATTAAAATGCCATAACACCATAGGAAATAGGAATGGGAGGAGTAGGTCATTCTGCCCCTCAAGCCTACTATGCCTTTCAATAGGATCATGGTTGACTCAATACTCCTCATGTCCACTTTCCTGCCCTTTCCCCATTAACCCTGATTCCCCTACTGATCACAAAGCTATCTATTTCGGCCTTAAATATACACAAGGATTCTGCCCCCACAGCTCTCTGTAGTATGCAGTTCCAAAGACTCACCCTCAGAGAAGAAATTCCTCCTCATCTCAGTCTTAAATTTGTACTCCTTAATTACAAGACCATGCCATGCAGTCCTAGAATCTCCCATAATGGGAAACATCCTCTCAGCATTTAATCTGTCAAACCCCTTAAGAATCCTATATTTCAATGTTTCACCTTCAATATTCTAAATTCAAATGTGTAGCATCCCAAACTGTTTAATCTTTGCTCATGAGAAACTCCCTCCATACCAGGGATCATTCTAATGAACCTTCTCTGAACTGCCTTTAATGAAAACACACTGCCCACAGTTCTCCAAATGCAGTTTCACAAAATCTTGTAAATTGCAGTAAGGCTTCTCTGCTCTTATACATCAACTCCCTTGAAATAAGGACAAACATTATCCTGATTACCTCCTGCACCCATGTGCTATCTTTCTGTGATGTGGAAGGGCCAGTGATGGCCAGGGCTGGTCAAAGTCAGAAGTCACACAACATCAGGTTTGTTTGAAATCACAATCTTTCGGAGCGTACCCTTTCAGATTGAAAAGTATCCCCAAATCCCTCTATGTTGCAGCTTTTCGTAGCTTTTCTCCATTCAAATAATATTGTTTTGTTGCTCTCCCTTCCAAACTGAACAATTCAATTTTCGCACATTATACTCCATTTGCCAATATTTTGCACACTTAGTTAACCTATCAACATCTCTGTAAACTTTATTGCTCTTGCAACTTGCCTTTCCACCTATCTTTGTGCTGTCTGCAAATCTGGTTGCAGTACATTCGCTTCCTTCATCCAAGTAATTTAAATATCTATACGATATATAGCAAACAGCTGCAGCCTACTAATTACAGAACCTGGAAAAGAACCCCTTATCCCCACTCATTCCCTGCCCATTTACCAATTCTCTATCCATGCCAATATTCTACCTCCAACGCCATGGGCTCTTCTCTCATGACTTAACCTTTTGTGAGGTACCCTGTCGAAAACATTTTGGAAATCCAAACACATTCTCTATCCACTCTGTTTTTTGAGGAAGTTTCAACCAGTGATAAACTAATCAGAAATGGTTTCTCTTTCATGAAATCATGCTGACTCTACTCGATTAGATTATGATTTTCCAAATATTCTGCTATTACTTTATTAGCAATTGTTTCCAAATATTGTCCAACATAGATGTTAGGCCAATTGGCTTATAGTTACCCACTTTTTGCCTCCCTCATTTTTTGAATGGGGTGTCACACTAGCAGTTTTCTAGAAACCAAGAACTTTTGGAAAATTACAACTAATGCATCCACTATTTCAGTACTGTCCTGCCACCTTCAGAGATTTGTGGGTAAACACCCCAAAATCCCTCCGTTTGTCTGATCTTCCCAGTGCCCTGCCAGTCATTGTGTACACCATTTCCTCCAAAGTGCATCAGATCACACTTATCAGGGTTAAATTCCATCTGCTACTAATCCACCCATCTGACCAATCTGTTTACATTGTCTTGTAACCCAAGACATTCTTCCTCACTGTTAACAACCCTGTCAACCTTTGTGTCATCTGCAAACTTACTTAGCACACCCCACACTCTCACCTACATCATTTAAAAATATCACAAACAATAAGGGACCCAGCAACTATTCCTGTGGTATGCCACTGGACACTGACTTCCAGTTACACAAACAGCCTTCCACCACCACTGTCTTCTGCCACTAAGCCAATTGTGGATCCAGGGTCCAAGTGACCCTGGATCCCATGTGCCTTTACTTTCTTCATCAATCTCCCATGTGGGAACTTGTCAAAGGCTTTGCTGAAATCCAAATAAACTAAATCAAATGCACATCCTCACCTACAGAATTGGTCACCTCTTTGACAAATCCAACCAGATTTCTTAAGATATTACCTCCCTCTGGCAAAGCCATGGTGACTATCCATGATCAAACTTCGCTTCTCCAAGTGGATTCTAAATATCTCCTTCAGAATTTTCTCTAATTGTTTCCCTACCACTAGTATGAGGCCTACTAGCCTGTAATTCCCTGGTTTACCTTTACTACCCTTTATGTAAAGTGGAACCACATTAGCTGTCCTCCAGTCCTCTGGTACCTCCCATGCAGTCAGAGAGGAAATAAAATTTGGATCAGGGTCTCTGCAATTTCTTCCCTTGTCTCCAACAGCAACCTAAGATAAATCATCCAACCTGGGGAAGTGTCTACTTTTAAACCCACCAAAACCTCCTCACTCCCTATATCAATTTGTTCAAAATCTCACAATCTATCTATCCTAATTCTGTACCTACTTCCTCCTCCTCCTGCTGAGTGAAGACAATTATGAAATACTTATTGAACATTCTACCAATATCTTTCGACTCCATGCATAGATTTACCACATGGTCTCTTTCCCTGGCTATTCTCTTCCCCTTGATATAATTGATTTCTTAAGTATTCCCTTGCATTATCTATACACCACTACGGCCTCCATTGATTTGTGTAGTGCTGGAAAAGCATAACAGGTGTGGCAGCATCCAAGGAGCAAGAGAGATTTGGCCATTGAGGATATGTGTGTAAATGAGTGAGTGAGTGATGGTGATAGGTTGGGGCAGAGGGTGGAGCGGAGAGATCGGAAGGAAGATGGACAGGTAGGAGAGTTCAAGAGGGTGGTGCTGCAAGGATAGAACTGCCCTGATCCTCACCTTCCACATCACGAACCTCCAGATACAACGCATCATCCACTACCATTTCTGCAACCTATAGTCAGACCACACCACCAGAGATATATTTTCCTCCTCACTTTGCCTCCACGACTACCTTATGTCCACGCCACCCCACCAACCCACTGTCCACTCCGAGCACCTTCCCTTGCCATCTCAAGAGGTGTAAAACCTATGCCAATACCTACCCCCCTCACCTCCATCCAAGACCCCAAAGGATTCTTCCACATTCAGCAGAGATTTTCTTGCACATCCAAACATCTAATCTGCTGCATCCGTTGCTCTCAATATGGTCTCCTCTACATTGGGGAGACAGGACACCAACCTGCAGAATATTTCAGGGAAAATCTCTGCGACTCACATACTAAACAACCCCACTGCCCTGTGGCCGACCACTTCAACTCCCCCTCCCACTTCCACTCCACCAAGGACATGCAAGTCCTGGACCGCCTCCACTATCAAATCCAAGCCACTGATCCCTGGAGGAAGAACGCCTCATCTTCTGCCTTGGGATTCTCTAACTATGCGGCATCAGTGTCAATTTCACCAGTTTCTTCATCTCCCTCACCACCTCATCCCACATCCACCCCTCTCAACTCGGCACCACCCTCTTGAACTGTCCTATCTATCTTCCTTCCCACCTATCCACTCCACCTTCCACTACACCTATCACCATCACCCCACCTTCATCTACCTATCACCTTTCAAGTTACCTTCTGCCCCCTCGCTCCACCACCACCCCCCCATTTATCTTTCAGCCTCCTTGCCAAATACCCCTGACAATATTCCTGATGAAGGGCTTATGCCCAAAATGTCGACTCTCCTGCTCCTCAGATGCTGCCTCACCTGCTCTGCTTTTCCAACACCACACTTTTTGACTATGATCTCTCGCATCTGCAGTCCTCACTTTCTCCTCCACTGATCTGCTTCCTTTGTACACCTTCCTTTATGAAAGCTTCTCTTTTCCTTCTTATACAACCCTGGATATTCATAGACATTCAGGGTTCTACAGGCTTGTTGTTCTAACATTTCATCCTGAACAGAACATGTTGGGCTTGTACACATAGGGGGGATATGTCAGCTCCATTTTGAAGGTTCGCCATCTCTACTGTTCTAATATAAATTTACCCAGAAGTAGCTGTTTGCAGTCTACTTTGGCGAGATCCTGACTTATTTTAATAAAATCTACCTTCCTCAATTCAAAACACTTTACGGCAGACCACCTTTTTCCTTTCCATATAAATTTCAAAAGCATGGAACTGTGGTCACTAAAATAGTCTGCCACCGCCATTTGAAAGACCTGTCTGGCTTCATTCACAGAATGAGGTCCAGCACTAAACCGCCCCTTGTTGAATTTCTATGTGCTGTTATAAAAAAGCTTTCTAAATATATCTTAAGAAGTTTGTTCCCTCTAAATCCTTTACACTATGAAAATTCTTAAATTCTATCACTTTCAGGGCACAGTCATATATGCATTGGAGCACTCTGCTTACAGAATGGGTATAGCTACGAGAGCTGTATACAGCAAGTCAGTCTTCTTGTTCAACACCCTATCCACTGACTTTAACGTCCACTCCATCCACCACCAGCCTATCATGGCTGCTATGTGCACCAATTACAGGATATTCTGAAATAATTCACATTAATTTGTTCAGCAATATCTTTCAATTCATGGCTTTGGCCACCTAGGAAGACAAAGTTAGTAGGTACGTACATGGGAGCACCACCATCTCAACATGAACATATATCATAGTTCCTTCAAGGTCACACCGTCAAAACTCTGGAACTGTCTATGGAATTAAACTATAGAACTAGCTATACCACATGGAGAACACAGGCTGAAGTTAGCAGCCCACCACCAACTTTCTAAACTGAAGTAGGGCTGGCAATAAATGCCAGACTTACTCGCCATCAATACAGAGCTGAAAATTCATTAACAGACAATAGCCATGTGACTTGTTTGCTTAATATGTAAGATAAGGAATTGTCACAACTTTTGCTATTCTAAATATACATCTGAGAGAATGTCAAATAAAAATTGAAAAATGAAGCTTATTTTATCATTGGAATACACCAAAATTGCCACACACAAAATAAGTTGCAACAAAAATCAAGTAAAATGAAACCACATTGAAAGGAAAATGTCATGAAAACTCAGGAAAATCATGAAAATGCTGAAAGTAGATGTCCACAGCATAAAATTAAGGTTCTACCTGATGGTCCTGAATTTTTCTCCCCACTACTCGGAACGTGTTGTTGCCTGTGTGGTGGTAAATATGTACTCTACTGAATCCAGTTGCTCCACCAGCTGGTACCCACTTCTTATTGCCATCATCATACACCATAACAGCAGCCCGCGCCTGGCATATACTTTGTTCACTGCAGAGACAGAAAAAGAAAGGATTAATTCTTGTTGAGTAATTTATCAAACAGTTTAGAAACTGTTTCATTGGGTCATCACATCTGAAAACTTTCTTTTTTCAATGCCACTGCTTGAACTGCTTAATTTGAGCATTTGTTCGTTTGTTTGTTCAGGATGGTTAAAAGCAGTCTAATTACATATAATTATAAATTAAATTTTGACAGCACCAGCAAAACACTTCAAGAACATATTTTTGAACACATACTAGGGATACCTTTATGTGATTTAATTGTCTACAACTGCAGAGTATTCCAAAAGTTACTGAAACAAGATATCTTCACTTAAGAATCATACACATCATAATAAGCAAACTGCTTGTAGTGTTGGAAAGTAAACTGATCTATGAATTAAATTATCTTAATTGATTATGCACATGAATAGGTGGGACGCAGCAGGAAAACAGCAAGCAAAACAGATACACAGAAGCAGAGGAAGGGAAACAGGAGAGAAAGAAAATAGAAACATAGAAAAAACACTAAGAAGAAAGTGGATAAGGGAGGGTGAACAAGATATGGATCGGCAAGGCAAGTGACAAAAGTCAGATTGAGCTTGAGGAAGAGAATGGCAGAAAAGTGCTAAGGAGAGACACAGAAAATAGGAGTAAGGTGAAAAGGAGGGAGAAGCAGAGAGACTGAGAGGCAGGGACAGAGAGCGGGGAGAGATTTATAACATCTTTCCATTATGATAAAGTCTATGAGATAGACAATTTGTATTCAACACGGAAAACAAGGGGAAAGTGCCATGGAGAACGAAGAAAATTATTTCACAAACTAAGTGGGTAAAATACGTAGTGTTTTGAATACAAATTTAACCAAATCTAAACATGATTGTGTTGCACAACTGGATAATACTAAAGCTTTTTCCTACAAGGTTGATTTAAATGCAAGGATTCTTGTGGCATAGTGATAATGTCCCTAATTCTAGGCCAGAGGGTCTGACTTTAAGTTCCACCTGCTCCAGACATGACATAGCATATCTGAATGCATTAGTTAAAATATTGATAATTTAAGTGAAAGGTCATATTTACAAAGTAAGGACAAAAAGAATGGCAAATGCTCAAATGAACCCTTTTTGCTCAAAACTAACATCAAGTTTTTCAAAGGCACAGTGTTCTGGCAAACACTGTGTCTCAATCAATAACTAAAACTGGTCATTCAATCACTTAATTCCTTACTGTTCATGGGATATTGCCATGGGAAAGAAACTGGCAGCAGTATTTCGTTATATTTCAAACAATAACAATGTGGATCAGCGCAAGCAGTAAACCAAAAAAGTTCAACAGGTTTCAAGGAGGAATAATCAGAAAAATCAAGATTTTGTTCACAAATGAAATTATTTAGCTATGCAAAGGCTAAAATGGCAATAAATCAATCTAACTTTTGACACAGATATGTATACTAAAATATGAAATAAAAGTACAAAGGCAGCATGAAATTGGCTGAGTAACAAGCAACAGAAAGTAGCGATGGCTATTTTTGGATCACTGCTCTTCATCATCCATATTGTTGATCTAAATGAAGAAGTGCAAATAACAATTGCAAAATTTGTGGATGGCAGAAACATGCAAGTATGAGTACCATTGCAGGGAATAAAGATGGACTGCAAGAGGACATGGATAGGTTTGTGAAATGTTGCAAGGAACTGAATGTAAATGAGACATTTTAGGCACATAAAATTTTTTTAGAAGTTACAATTTTAAACGGGGAGATAGAGGTGTACAAATTGCTAAAGAGGCTGAGAAAATGGATCCTTGACTGCATAAACAGGAGTATCAATAAAGAAAAAGCCAGGAAGTTATGGTTAGGTTGTATAAAATACTGGTTTTCTCTCAACTGAAATATTTTGTGCAAATCCAGATACCATATTTTAAGAACATTGTGAAGATTTAAGAGGGTGGAGTAAAGACTGCCAAGGAAACTTTCAGGGAAAAGGGACTTCAATTACCCCTTCCTATGTAATGGTCCCATGCTTCTCAGTGACTCAAAACAATTAATCCAATTTTAACTCCAATATAGGTTGCAAAAAACTGATAAAGCATCACATATTTCTTGCCAACTTTCAAGAATAGTGGACACAACCAGATGTGATTAAGCAACTTCGATCCCTATGCAAATACCTCAAGGAAAAAGGTTAATCAAGAGTTTGGCACATTATGGATTTTTTCCAGCCCATACTCAGAGCCCGACTGGGGCAAATTGTGGTGGTGCCTAAGATTAGCAAATGTTTCACTCTGAACAACTTAGTATTTTTTGAAAGCTTACAGAACTATTCATTTCTCACACATCTTCAGTAATTTCCCAGTTCACCTTATTACTCAGCAATTCAAACAAATACATGATTAATATTCAACAAAGATTGCATAAATTTGACCTAATCAAAGTTTTCAACTGATCTGTTTTCTCGCAAAACACATCAACACAGCTTATTTGGTCCATCATAGTTTGGAATATTAAGATTCAAAAGGGAAGAAAGGATCCTTAACTCAAAGGATTGTTAATTTTAAGAATTCTCTACTCTAAAAATTTTATAGTCTAGAAATATTTTGGATACTCAGTGCAATCTGATGCACATTTTTAGACACCATGTGAACGACATGATTAAAGGGATAGAATTCAAAATCTTCTGCAACCTTATAGGAATTTGGCCATGACTTTATTGAATAGGAGAACAGGTTCAGTGCACTGTATGGCCCAATCCTCTCAATTTTCTTTATATTTTCTGTCATTTTGCAAGCCGTGACAGTCTGATTCTTCAATCCCAATCTCCCACATTCTCTTCATGTTTCTTAAGACCTTGTTTCCCAATATCAAGCAGGCTTCAAATACAGGTTATAAGTCGTGTCTTGTCAAGGCCAATTCGCTGTAATACGATTGGTGAATTGGGGATGCTGTTTCTACAATGCGAACTTTTAAAATGTGTGTTGGCTGTAATGCAATTGCAGCATCAACACTTTAAGCATTGTTTCTAAAGCATGATTTTTCTATAATGCGGGGTTGCACAAGAAGGCAACCACTGCGTTATCGAAGAACTAACCTGGAGCTGTGGGTATCTGATATATTCCATATACTAAACTCTGAAGACATTTTTCCTGGATTTGCTTTCACTCAGATCATTCAAAATATCGAAATAACATTCTACGTACACCCGTTCACACCAGAAATGATAGAAGTTTAAAACAGAGTAAAACATGTACCTTATTACATTCCAAGCAAACAGTCAAAATTAAATCCAATTCTTAATCTCCAGTGCCAACATCACCAGAGATGACTGCCTCCAAGATGAGCACATTGTATTTAGTCCATGTTAACTGCTCACTTATTCAAGACAGGTGCACTATTCAACAGTTGCTGCAATTCACGCAAAACGATTAAAAGGATTTTTCATTTACTAACATACGACATAATGATTCTTTTAACTATTCATGCCACACTGAAGTGTACAAAGATTCCACCATAAATTAAGATCACAATAACAACTCACATATCAAATGTAATACATTCAAACTGAAACAAAACTTCTTAAGATTTGGAAATGCCGGTGTTGGACTGGGGTGTACAAAGTTAAAAATCACAGGTTTAATTGGAAGCACTAGCTTTCGGAGCGCTGCTCCTTCATCAGGTGGTTGTGGAGTACACAACTGTAAGACACAGAATTTATAGTAGAAGTTTACAGTGTGATGTATCTGAAATTATACACTGAAAAATACCTTGATTGCTTGTTAAGTCTTAATTCTGTGTCTTACAATTGTGTACTCCACAACCACCTGATGAAGGAGCAGCAACCCGAAAGCTAGTGCTTCCAATTAAACGTGTTGGACTATAATCTGGTGTTGTGTGATTTTTAACTAAGAATTTCTTATGTTATGGATCAGTCCAAACCCCCCAATCATATCAAGGTGACAGCCTAGACCCTGACTTTTATCTTATTTAAAGGCGAACATAAGGTGCTGCATTCTAGATGTGATTTGATTGGTCAAACTACTTGGCTTTATGCAAAACATACTTAATTCTTTCACCCAGTTAAAACACAATGAAAGAAAAGTTGGCATAACTTTGACTCTAACAAATATATTCAACAAAATAATATATTATTTAATACTACTCATCAACTGTTCCAATATAGGAGCAAAGACAAATTCAGCAAAACAGTATCTCCTCCAGTCCAGAGGAAAGGAAAAACCAAAGTCATGAATCTAGCAGCAGAGAGAGAACACAAGCTTTCCACACAGCCGAGAGGGGGCTATATCTAGCAGCTTCAACTCCCAGAAACCCCAAATTCAGCAACTGAAAACAATAACTAAAATACTGGGTCAATGTGAGCCTGACTCCACCCACTCATGCTTCTTTTGTCTTCTTTAAAAATAACCCAAAGCTATTTACTCAGCTTTCCATGGAGTAGATACCTTGGCACCAAGTTTACAACATTCCCACCCCCCACTTTCAAGAGAACCAGGACAGACAAATTCCTCTTAAAGGCACGTGGTCACATTTAAGTCAAACCAGCTTTGATGTTCCCTCATTCTGATCGAGCCATTGATTGTACACAGTTGCCATCAGTTGATTTCTCTGGTTTTTAACAATCATAATTCCTGGATTTCACAGGAGAGGGAGCTAGCGCTCTTGATGTCTTTAGAGAGGTGGCCAAGGGGAGACAATGTTTTATTTCCCCATCCGACTCCATTTTGAGTTGGCCCCTTCCCACTCTCCCTAACTCCCACACTTCACATTGCCTTTAATGGGTTTTGCAAGTAAATTTTTAATTGGCTGCAGAGATAATTACTGGTAATGGTTAATGCTTTTAAAAAAAAAATTTAAAAATTAAACAAATGTATTGCCGGGTGTTACTGGAAAGTGACTACACCTTGTCCATCAATGCTCTTGACATCTTCAGACAGACGTTGGTACCGTGGGGGACGGGCTGCTTTATTTTGTGTTCGACCCTTCCTGGTCTCCCTAACCACCTGCTCACTTTGAAGTGCAAGTCTCACCTGTTCCAAGGATGTGTACAAAGTACTCCTAACAGGCCAATTAGAAACCATTTAGGCCCTTGTGCAGCAGTGGAGTGCCCATACTTCTGAACCAGGGTATCTTAATTCAAATTCAACCTATTGCAGAGGTAAGTATTAATATTTATGAACAGGTTGGTTGGGATAAATCTTAAACAAATACAGGATCTGGGCTTTTGTAGCACAGTTCATAAATTCATAAAACCATTCTGCCCATCAAGTCTGCTCCGCCATTCAATCATGGCTGATATGCACCTCACCCCTAATTTCCTGCCTTCTCCCATAACCCTTCAATGCATTACCAATTAAAAATGTCTAACTCCTGCTTAAATTTACTCACTGTCCCAGCATCCATCACACTTTGGGTTAGCAAATTCCAGATTTACACCCCTTTGAGAGAAGTAGTTTCTCCTCAACTCTGCTTTAAATTTGCTACCCCTTACCCTAAGGCCATGACCTCTCATCTTAGAATTCCCCACAAGAGGAAGCATCTGCTCCACATCTATTTTATCCATATTTTTATCATCTTCAATATTTCAATTTGATCTCTCCTCATCCTTCTAAATTCCAAAGAGTATAGGCCTAAACTATTCAATTGCTGTTCATACAACAAACCTCTTATCTCTGGAATCAATCTAATGAGGCTCCTCTGAACTACCTCCAATGCCACTACATCTTTCCTTAAATAAGGGAACAAAAACTGTACACAATACTCCAGGTGTGGTCTCGTCAAATCTTGTTTGGTTGCAATAATACTTCCTTACCTTTATATTCTACTCCATTAGCCATAAAAGCCAACTTTCCATTCACTTTCTTTATTATTTGCTGTACCTGCACATCAGTTTCCTATGACTCAGGAATGAGGACACCTAGATCCCTCTGTATTGCAGTACACCGAACTAACTCCTCATTTAGTTAATAGGTCACCAATCCATTTCTCCAACCAAAATGCAACACCGCACACTTATCCACATTAAACTTCATCTGCCACATCTTGGCCCACTCTTCTAACCTATCTATGTCCATTTGTAAAGTTGTTACTTCCATTGCAATTTACCCGTCTGGTCTATTTTTGTATCATCTGCAAATGTAGCTATAGAACCTTCTATTCCTGTACCTAAGTTGTTAATGTAGATTGTAAGCAGTTGGGGCCATTATTCACTTTGCTTGTTGCATCTTCAAAGAACTCAAGCAAATTAGTCAAACATGATTTCCCCTTCAAAAACCACGCTGACTCTGATGGACAGCGTTTTGACTTTCAAATGTCCTGATATTGTTTCCTTGATATTTGATTCTAACAATTTCCCAAGAACAGATGTTAAACTAACTGGTCTGTAATTTCCCACATGCTGCCTCCCTCCCTTTTTGAATAAGAGTATTACATTGGAAAAATACTAATCAACTGGAACTTTTCCCATGTCCAGAGAATTTTGGAATATTGTAACCAATGGATCCACTATCTCCACTTTCTTTAATACCCTAGGACGTAGGCCATCAGGCCCGGGGGACTTGTCTGTCCTCAATCTTAATAGTTTGCTCAGCACCTTTTCCCTATCAATGTTGATTGTTCTAAATTCTACTCTTTCTGTTGCCTCTAACTTGCCCATTCCAATAGGAATGGTACTATTGTCCTCCATTGTGAAAACCGAGGCAAAGTATTGACTTAGCATGTGTGCTATTTCAGTATTCCCCAGTATTAACTCTCCAGTTTCATCTTCTAAGGGACCAACATTCACCTCAGCAACTCTCTTCCCTTTTATATACCTATAGAAGCTTTTGTTATCTTTTTCGATGTTTTGTGCTAATTTTCTTTCATAATTTACCTTAGCTCTTTTTATTAATATTTTAGTATCACTTTGTTTATGTTTGAAAGTTTCCCATCTTCCAACCTGTCACTGGCCTTTGCATTATGGTATATCTTAGTGTTTGGCTTTACATTGTCCTTGATCTCTCCCCTTACCACTTTTCTTCCTCACTGAGATATATGTTAGTTGGGAAGAATTGAGTAGCTCCTTAAAGAACTGCCACTGCTCATCCGCTGTCTTACCATTTAGCCTTCCTGCCCAATGTCTGCAGGCCAAATCTATCTTCATGCCGATGTAATTTCCTTTGTTTAATTCCAGAACACCAGTGTGGGAATTCCATTTTCTCACCCCCAAACTGAATTTTGAATCTTATCATACCATGATCACTATTTCCTCGAGGATTCTTAATTATGATGTCAATTAATCTCTCCTCATTGGTTAGATTAGATTAGACTAGATTACTTACAGTTTGGAAACAGGCCCTTCGGCCCAACAAATCCACACCGACCCTCCGAAGAGCAACCCACCCAAACCCATTCCCCTACACCTAACACTATGGGCAATTTAGCACGGCCAATTCACCTAACCTGCACGTTTTTGGACTGCGGGGAGAAACCAGAGCACCCAGAAGAAACCCACGCAGTTGCCTGAGGCGGGAAATGAACCCGTGTCTCTGGCGCTGTGAGGCAGCAGTGCTAACCACTGTGCCGCCTCTGTCATTGCATGACATCAAATCCAGAGTAGCTTGCTCTCTGGTTGGTTCCATAACATACTGCTCCAAGAAACATTGGCTACCCTTGCCAATTTGATTCTTCAAATCTATGTGTATGTAAAAATCACCCACAATTATTGCCATATCCTTCTTGCAAGCCTTTAATATTTCCTGGTTTATAGTGTGGCTCCCACAAAACTACTGTATGGGGTCATATAGATTACCCCAACCAAGTGTTTCCTCCCTTTGCGATTTCTTATTTCTACCCAGACTGATTCCACATCCACAGTAATAGTGTCCCTATCTCTGGGCCAAGTGGCCTTGGTTCAAGTCCCATCTACTCCAGAACTATGTAATACTATACCTGAACTGGATGATTAGAAGATAACTTAAACAGTGACTATCAAAGAAAAACAATTTCAAGCACACCCAGGTAAAACTTCTCAGTGATTTGGTGGTAGGAAAGCCATTCATTATTGTGCGGTAATACTTCAGGATATATAAAGATATATAAAGAAAAGGAAATCCCTGAACCAATAAAATAACAGATAAAGCAGACCCAAAGGACTCTTGTGTCATAGTGGTAGTGTCGCTACATCTGGGCTGTGGAGGTCTGGGTTCAAATCCCATCTGCCCCAGAGGTGTGGAATAATATCTCTGAATGAAAATGATCAGCCAGTCTAGCAAAAACAGACCATCAGCCAATTGCATGTCAAAACGGACGGACTGAAACAATGGTCATTGCTTTTCTTTATCTGCCACAAAACTGATTTAGCATTTTCATAGAATCCCAACAGTGGAAACAAGCCATTTAGCCCAATAAGTCTACACCAACCCTCCAAAGAGCATCCAACCCAGACTCATTCCCCTACCCTATTACTCCACATTTACTCCTGACTAACGAACCAAACACACACATCCCTGAATACTATGGGCAATTTAGCATGGCCAATTCAACTAATCTGCAAATCTTTGGATTGTGGAAGGAAACTGGAGCACCCAGAGGAAACCAACACAGACAAAGGGAGAATATGCTAACTCCACACAGATAGTCGCCAGAAGCTAGAATTGAATCTGAATCCCTGGCACTGTGAGATAGCAGTGCTAACCACTAAGCCACTGTGCAGCCCATGAATCAGTAAGATATCTGGTGACACTGAGTCAATAACAACAGTAAATATAATCTCAAATCACAACATGTGCAGAGTACTGAAACCCAATGCAAGTGGCCTTAAATCCCACGACACAGTTTTTTCAAATTACAAAGCCCAAGAAGAAAAGCAAAATATTACAAATACCAGACATCTAAAAAACAAAAAAAGGTCAGACTTTAGGTCCACGAATATCCATTGTGACTGATGTTTTTGCAAAAGGTCTTCAAGCAGAAAGTTAACTAAATCCAAAGGCAATTGCAATATTATGAGAAGATTAGACAGAGCAGTGGCATAATGGTAATGTCACTTTAGAGGTAATGCAGAGGCCCGTTCAAATGGCTTCAAATCCCACCATGATCTTTGATTGTCATACTAAACCCCATTCTTACCTCGCCTGGTCTACATTACAACTCCAAATCCAGAAAAACATGGTTGACTCTCAACTAACAAGCCACTCAGCTCAAGGATAATCAGGGATGTGCAACAAATACTAGCCTCACCAGCAATGCCGACATCCCACAAAAAAATACGTGAAAAAAAACGGCACTGACAAAAGGCAACAAGGATAACTTAAAAAAAACTGACAAAAACAGAAAAATATTTGAAATCATTATCATGTCAGTTAGCTCTTCAGTACTAAATTACCTCTCTCAACTAAGATCCAAGACTATACACTACATGAAGGTATGGCTAGAGAGATGTTGCAGGAATTATGGAATCATACAGTGCAGAAGACGTCCTTCAGCCTATCGATTCTGCACCAACACGCGATAAGGAGAGAATGATTTAAATTCTTGGGACATTGGGATCAGTTCTGGGGAAGATGGTTGCTGTACAGTTGAGTCAGATTATGCCAAAACAGAGTGAAGACTGATAACTTCACATAGTGATTTGTTGCTGCTATTGAGAATGATCTAAATTAACCTGGCAAGTTGTGAGCATCAACAAGTAATATAAGATACAAATGCCAAGGTGAAAGAATACTGAGACAGACAGTTAAAAGGCTATTGCAGTGATAATAGAGACCTGGCTCCAAAGGTAGGCAGGACTCACTTGCCACAGGCGAGGTCCTGGAAGACTGCAGGTTAGCTAATGCAGTGCCACTATTTAAGAAAGGTGGATAGTAAAAGCCAGGGAACTACAGACAACTTTTTCACATAAAGGGTGGTGCATATATGGAATGAGCTGCCAGAGCAAGTGATCGAAACTGGTACAATTAAAACATTTAAAAGGATAGGTATATGAATAGGAAGGGTATAGAGGGACATGGGCCAAATACTGGAAAATGGGACCAGATGTATTTAGGATATCTGGTTGGCATGGATGAGTTGGACCAAAGGGTCTGTTTTCATGCTGTATATCTCTATGACTGGGTGAATCTTCTTGGACATAAGATGTTTAAGAAAGGAAAAGAAAGGAAAATAAACAGGGGCGGGTGCACTTTTTCCACACCCTCCCTCCTTCACAGCCATACCCTCTCTCCCTTCTTCCCCATTACAGCCACATCCTCTCTCTTTCACTCCTCTTTCTTCCTTCATAGCCAGACCATCTCTCGCCTCCCCACACGGCCTAACATAAAAGGAAATGCAAAAGTATTTTACAAGCATATGAATAATAGAAGGGTGCAATGAGGATTGGAGCTGATTTGGAACCAAAAAAAGAATTCCAGCTTGGAGGAAAGGGCTGAGGTTGTTCATGAAAATGGTCCATCTGTCCTATTTAATAAAGATGAGAGTCAGCAGGGTGTTGTGAAAGAGATGGATATAGGTTTCTAGAATTAAAATGAATTAAAGCCAGGGCCAGTTAAGATGTATCCAAGGGTACTGAAGGAAGTGGAAACTGTGGAGAAAGCACTGGTCATCATTTTTTCCTGTCTCGCTTAGTTCTCAAGCACCATTCTTGAGTTTAAGAAATGACAAATGTTACACCCTTTTCAATAAAAGTGTTTTGAGATGATTTCTGAGGAAGGGTAACTGGATCCGAAACGTTAAGTCTGATTTCTCTCCACAAATGCTGCGGACTTGCTGAGCGTTTCCAGCAACTTCTGTTTTTATTTCTGAATTCCAACATTCGCAGTTCATTGGGTTTTATTTCAAGATAAGCCTGGAAACAACAAACCAATTATTTCAAACACAGGTGTGGAAGATTGTAGGGACAATAATTGCAATCAAAATTTATAGTCACTTGAGAAAATGTGGGTTTAACTGAGGAAGACAAACATTAATTAGTTAAAGATGGTTTGCCCTTAAAAATTGTGCTTGGGGTTTTTTTGATGAGGTAATAGAAAGGATTCATGACAAAATACAATGAATGCGGTACACAATGGTTTCAAAACATGAAGGCTCGTGAGCAAAATTAGGCGCACGGAATAGAAGGGATAAGAGTAATTTGGATTTTTAAAAATTGCTCAATTGACAGGGAACAAAAAGTAGTGATGAATGGTTGGTTTTTGAACTGGAAGATGATTTATGGACAACTTGCCCAGTGTGGGAATCCTTGCTCTTTTGCATTAATTTCTGACAGAGAGCTTATGCTTAAAACAAGACTCTCCTCTTTGAATACTGCCTGACCTGCTGTACTTTTCCAGCTCCACACGTTTTGACCCTTATTCTGTATTCTGTTCTCTTTTGTTTGTGTTTAATTCTGTGTTCTTGTAAATAAATTCCATTTTGCATAAAATTAAGTGGGCTGGCCAGCTGCATCATTCCTTAAGTATCCGCATTACACCTGCTTAAAACAACTAGCAAAGTGAGGGTCTGGACCATTTCCTTGAAATGTTTTGAAGGGGTGTGGCCTGGTCCATAACATCCCACCCTGGAGAACAGACCTTGTCAATTCACCCTATTCCGTGCCACTCATGATTTTATGAACCTCAATGAGGTCACCCCTCAGCCTCCAATGCTCCAGGGAAAATAGCCCCAGTCTTTTCAGGCTCGCCCTATAACTCAAACCCTCCAACCTTGGCAATATCCTTGTAAATCCTTTTTGAACCCTTTCACGTTTCACAGCATCCTTCCTATTACAGGGAGGACAGAATTACACACCATATTCCAAAAGTACAGCAGTTCAGGCAGCATCCAAGTAGCTTCGAAATCGACATTTCGGGCAAAAGCCCTTCATCAGGAATAAAGGCAGTGAGCCTGAAGCGTGGAGAGATGGATGGGGGTGGGGAGAAAGTAGCTTAGAGTACAATGGGTGAGTGGGGGAGGGGATGAAGGTGATAGGTCAGGAAGGAGAGGGTGGAGTGCATAGGTGGAAAAGGAGATAGGCAGGTAGGACAAGTCCGGACAAGTCATGGGGACAGTTACTGAGCTGGAAGTTTAGAACTAGGGTGAGGTGGGGGAAGGAGAAATGAGGAAACTGTTGAAGTCCACATTGATGCCCTGGGGTCGAAGTGTTCCGAGGCGGAAGATGAGGCGTTCTTTCTCCAGGCATCTGGTGGTGAGGGAGCAGCGGTGAAGGAGGCCCAGGACCTCCATGTCCTCGGCAGAGTGGGAGGGGGAGTTGAAATGTTGGGCCACGGGGCGGTGTGGTTGATTGGTGCGGATGTCCCGGAGATGTTCCCTAAAGCGCTCTGCTAGGAGGCGCCCAGTCTCCCCAATGTAGAGGAGACTGCATCGGGAGCAATGGATACAATAAATGATATTAGTGGATGTGCAAGTAAAACTTTGATGGATGTGGAAGGCTCCTTTAGGGCCTTGGATAGAGGTGAGGGAGGAGGTGTGGGCGCAGGTTTTACAGTTCCTGCGGTGTCAGGGGAAAGTGCCAGGATTGGAGGATGGGTTTTTTGGGGGCGTGGACCTGACCAGGTAGTCGCGGAGGGAACGGTCTTTGCGGAAGGCGGAAACGGGTGGGGAGGGAAATATATCCCTGGTGGTGGGGTCTGTTTGGAGGTGGCAGAAATGTCGGCGGATGATTTGGTTTATGCGAAGGTTGGTAGGGTGGAAGGTGAGCACCAGGGGCGTTTTGTCCTTGTTACGGTTGGAGGGGTGGGGTCTGAGGGCAGAGGTGCAGGATGTAGACGAGATACGTTGGAGGGCATCTTTAACCACGTGGAAAGGGAAATTGCGGTCTCTAAAAGGAGGCCATCTGGTGTGTTCTGTGGTGGAACTGATCCTCCTGGGAGCAGATCTGGCGGAGGCGGAGGAATTGGGAATACGGGATGGCATTTTTGCAAGAGGTAGGGTGGGAAGAGGTGTAATCCAGGTAGCTGTGGGAGTCGGTGGGTTTGTAAAAAATGTCAGTGTCAAGTCGGTCGTCATTAATGGAGATGGAGAGGTCCAGGAAGGGGAGGTAGGTGTCAGAGATGGTCCAGGTAAATGTAAGGTCAGGGTGGAATGTGTTGGTGAAGTTGATGAATTGCTCAACCTCCTCGCAGGAGCATGAGGTGGCGCCAATGCAGTCATCAATGTAGCGAAGGAAGAGGTGGGGAGTGGTGCCGGTGTAATTATGGAAGATCAACTATGCTACATAGCCAACAAAGAGACAGGCATAGCTGGGGCCCATACGTGTGCCCATGGCTACGCCTTTGGTCTGGAGGAAGTGGGAGGATTCAAAGGAGAAATTATTAAGGGTGAGGACCAGTTCGGCCAAACGAATAAGAGTGTTAGTGGAAGGGTACTGTTGGGGACGTCTGGAGAGGAAGAAACGGAGGGCTTGGAGGCCCTGGTCATGGCGGATGGAGGTGTAGAGGGATTGGATATCCGTGGTGAAGATGAGGCGTTGGGGGCCAGGGAAACGGAAGTCTTGGAGGAGGTGGAGGGTGTGGGTGGTGTCTCAAACGTATGTGGGGAGTTCCTGGACTAGGGGGGATAGGACAGTGTCGAGGTAGGTAGAGATGAGTTCAGTGGGGCAGGAGCATGCTGAGACAATGGGTCGGCCAGGGTGGTCAGGCTTGTGGATCTTGGGAAGGAGGTAGAACTGGGCAGTGCGGGGTTCCCGGACTATGAAGTTGGAAGCAGTTCCACCACAGAACACACCATCCTTCTTTAGAGACCGCAATTTCCCTTCCCACGTGGTTAAAGATGCCCTCCAACGCATCTCATCTACATCCCGCACCTCCGCCCTCAGACCCCACTCCTCCAACCGTAACAAGGACAGAACGCCTCTGGTGCTCACCTTCCACCCTACCAACCTTCGCATAAACCAAATCATCCGCCGACATTTCCGCCACCTCCAAACAGACCCCACTACCAGGGATATATTTCCTTCCCCACCCCTTTCCGCCTTCCGCAAAGACCGTTCCCTCCGCGACTACCTGGTCAGGTCCACGCCCCCAAACAACCCACCCTCCAATCCTAGCACTTTCCCCTGACACCGCAGGAACTGTAAAACCTGCATCCACACCTCCTCCCTCACCTCTATCCAAGGCCTTCAAGGAGCCTTCCACATCCATCAAAGTTTTACTTGCACATCCACTAATATCATTTATTGTATCCGTTGCTCCCGATGCAGTCTCCTCTACATTGGGGAGACTGGGCACCTCTGAGCAGAGCGCTTTAGGGAACATCTCCGGGACACCCGCACCAATCAACCACACCGCCCCGTGGCCCAACATTTTAACTCCCCCTCCCACTCTGCCGAGGACATGGAGGTCCTGGGCCTCCTTCACCACCGCTCCCTCACCACCAGACGCCTGGAGAAAGAACGCCTCATCTTCCGCCTCGGAACACTTCAACCCCAGGGTATCAATGTGGACTTCAACAGTTTCCTCATTCCCCCTTCCCCCACCTCACCCTAGTTCTAAACTTCCAGCTCAGTAACTGTCCCCATGACTTGTCCGGACTTGTCCTACCTGCCTATCTCCTTTTCCACCTATCCACTCCACCCTCTCCTCCCTGACCTATCACCTTCATCCCCTCCCCCACTCACCCATTGTACTCTATGCTACTTCCTCCCCGTCCCCACCCTCCTGTAGCTTATCTCTCCACGCTTCAGGCTCACTGCCTTTATTCCTGATGAAGGGCTTTTGCCCGAAACGTCGATTTCGAAGCTCCTTGGATGCTGCCTGAACTGCTGTGCTCTTCCAGCACCACTAATCCAGAATCTGGTTTCCAGCATCTGCAGTCATTGTTTTTACCATATTCCAAAAGTAGCCTAACCAATGTCCTGGATAGCTGCAACATAACCTCCCAACTCCTATACTCAATGCACTGACCAATAAAGGTTAGCATACTAAAGGCCTTCTTCATTATCCTAACCACCTGTATCTGCACTTTCTAGGAACAATGAACCTGCATTCCAAGGTCTTTGTTCAGCAACACACCCCAGGACCTTAGCATTAAGTGTATTAATCCTACCATGATTTGCCTTTCCAAAATGCATTTCAGAGAAGGCTGTAAAGATTCATGACAATGGTTTCACAGAATTTCAATTAG
This sequence comes from Chiloscyllium punctatum, assembly GCF_047496795.1. Lineage (NCBI taxonomy): Eukaryota > Metazoa > Chordata > Chondrichthyes > Orectolobiformes > Hemiscylliidae > Chiloscyllium > Chiloscyllium punctatum. The sequence goes on from NC_092741.1 coordinate 11,628,458, forward strand.
ATAGATCAATCAAAGGAAGTAAGGCTGTTGTGCTTGGCGATGAAGTTGAGAACAGAATCAACAGAAGTGTGGGTACAACTGCAACATTTGGACAAGTACATGGATAGGAAAGGCTGAGAAGGATATAGGTCAAATGCAGGCAAATGGGACAAGCTCTGCTTAGGAAACCTGGTCGGCATGGACGAGTTCAGTCGAAGGACCTGTTGCCATGTTATTTATCTCTATGACTCTATAACTCTGTACAAAATCATGTAGGGTCTAGACAGAGCAGATGGACAGAAAATTCCCATTGATAAAAAGATTGAGATCCAGAGATCACAGATATAAGGTAATTGACAAAAATAGCAATGGCATCTAAAGTGTGGCGCTGGAAAAGCACAGCAGGTCAGGCAGCATCCAAGAAGCAGAAGAGTCTCCCTTTTGGACATAAACCCTTCATCAAGCATTCCTGATGAAGGGCTTATATTCAAAACGTTGACTCTCCTACTCCTCGGATGCTACCTGACTTGCTGTGCTTTTCAGTGCCACACTTTGATTCTGATCTGCAGTCCTCATTTTCTCCTAAAGGTAGCAATAGTGACACACATTGTAGTCAGACTGTTGAATGTTACTGGTTGACTGTGGGGTGCAGAGTGGAGTGCCATTTGATGCCTTCAAAGGAAATCAGATGATAATCTGAAAAGGTTGTAGGGCTGCATGAAGAAGATAAGGGAGTGGCATGAAGGGAACGTCTTCAGATGGGCCAAATGGACTCCTTCTGCACTGTGTCGTCCCATTATATTGTGAAATTAACAGTTAATGCATATCATTATTGTGAAGTCTGAAATTTTTGTCAATGACAAATGCAATTAACTGATGGATAATTTTGTGAACTTGATTTTCCAGTAAATTGGACATCCATCTCTAACTCAGGCGAAAGTGAGGACTGCAGATGCTGGAGATCAGAGTCAAGATATAGAGTGGTGCTAGAAAAACACATCAGGCAGCATCCGAGGAGCAGGAAAATCGACGTTTAGGGCAAAAGCCCTTCATCAGGAATGAGGCCCATCTCCAATTCTCAAGAAAATATAAATGTATGTGCTGATTTCAAAATCTGCCTGATATGTCTTAAATGGAAGCCATGGTATGTGCAATCTCAAACTTTTCTAGTTACTTACTTTGACATGAAAAAAGCAGTCAGCCAGCACTAAATTTCTTCCTTTCTTCCTGTGTTCCAGCCAAAATGATGAGATTTATAAACTGTAATCTAAGAATTCAAGCTTCAAGTCCTCCTATTTATCAGCCATCCAATGGCTGACTGGATTTCCAATATAGTTTTGTCGTCATTCCCTTTGAATAACAAAGTAATTCACCTTTTGCCATTTTCTTCCCAAGCACTCCACCTTTTCTCAGTTGTTGAGTACCTTGTATTTTGACACTGAGCACAGGCCACATCATGAAAGCTCTGCACTTTAAAAAAAATTCTAACAACTGATTACTGCAAAGGGAGAATGTATAAAACAACATTCTCTTCTTTAGTTCTTGTTCAATGAAGCACAGATTTGAGGCTGCAATAAAGCATTGTTAAATGCTAATGTAAAAGAAAGGTTTGAGCTACAAGAATTTGACCTGGACTCTACTTTCTAGAGGAAGCAGTACCTTATCCCTAACTCTCAAACTATACATGTAATAAATGGAGAGAAAACAAGTTTTATTCTTTCACAAACAAAAGCATGAAAACTCACAATAACAAAGAAAAGGTGCCCAATCTTATGCAGACAAAAAAAGGAAAAGAATGGAAATTTCAAAATGAATCAGTGTCTGGGTATTATGCCCAGAATGTGTTACTTGTGTGAAGTCCACAAGGATAGAAATTGTGAAAGTTTTAACAAATACAGCCCCCAAAACTCAAGCTCAAGAAATTAATTTTTTGGATCAGAAAAAAATATCTTGGGAATTCATACATCCATCGACTGGAATAGTAGGGGCGGCACGGTGCATCAGTGGATAGCACTGCTGCCTCATAGCACCAGAGTCCCGGGTTCAATTCCAGCCTCAGGCGACTGGCTGTGTGGAGTTTGCACATTCTCCCAGTGTCTGCGTGGGTTTCCTCCGGGTGCTCTGGTTTCCTCCCACAGTCCAAAGATGAGCAAGTGAAGTGAATTGGCCATGCTAAATTGCCCATAGTGTTAGGTGCATTAGTCAGAGGGAAATGGCTCTGGGTGGGTTACTCTTCGGAGGGTCGGTGTGGACTTGTTGGGCCGAAGGGCCTGCTTCCACACTAGGGAAACTAATCTAATCAAAACTTTATCTGGCAACTTTGTGTAAAAGAAAAAGATTTTCTGTTGTCACAGTTATGAAGCTTCTCTTGCAACATTGCAGACAAAGTGACTTCATAAGTGAAATAATAGATTTTAAATGTAATGTATGAAAAAAGGTAAAGACTAGCTTAACCTTTGTTTCAGTCCTTTCAGTCAAATGGTGAACAGCCCAACTGCCCATTCCAGAAGGTGACGGCAATCTGCTAAGGGAAAATTAACTTCACAGCTAGATCATTTCTTGGATCAAGATGAGATTTGGCCTTCTAGTAAAACACGGTATACTTTGCCAGGACACAGATGTAACCAAGTATTTTTATTACAAATTTTAAATCTGTATTTAAATTAGAAATGACTCCTTACCATTCAATAGATAATTGGAACTTAAATAATATTAATATTTTCTTAGAAATTAATATTGATGTTCCATCTTTGCAGGCTTGGTTATTCAATGCCTTTGATCTCAACAAAATTGTTCAAGGCTTGTGTAAAGATTTTTTGCTTGGGTGCTGGTTGTCGTGTTGTGGTTGTAGGAAAGCTCAACGAGCTGGGAATTTGATTTATAGACGTTTCATCCCCTGTCCAGGTGACATCTCTAGTGCTTTGCAGCCTCCTGTGAAGCGCTGATGTACTGTGTCTTCTGGAATTTATTTGGTTCCTTTTCTACTGCTTCCAGTTGTTCGATATAGTGGCCGGTATATTGGGTCTAGGTCAATGTGCTTGTTGATGGAATCTGTGGCTGAGTGCCATGCTTCTAGAAATTCTCTGACTGTCCTTTGTTTAGCTTGACCTATGATAGTTGTGTTGGCCCAGTCGAATTTGTGGTCCTTCTCATCTGTGTGTAGGAACAGCTGGTTGTGGCGTTCAGCAGCTAGTTTGTGTTTGTGGATGCAGATTGCTAATTGTCTGCCTATTTGCCCTATATAGTGTTTCATGCAGTCTATGCATGGAATCCTATAAATTACGTTAGTGTTGCACATGATGGGTATGGTGTCATTTGTCCTGGTGAGTTGTTGTCTTAGCATGGCTATCGGTTTATGGGTACAGATGTGGCTCTAACCAGGTGTGTTGCCTCCCTAGGGCTGGGTCAAGTATGTCAGCTGCATGACATTCTGCAGAGGATTAAAAATTACACAACACCAGGTTACAGTCCAACAGGTTTACGAAATATTACACGGATTGACTGCCTGCAGATTGTGCATTTAGAGTCACAGAGATGTACAGCATGGAAACAGAACCTTCAGTCCAACTCGTCCATGCTGACCGGATATCCCAACCCAATCTAGTCCCACCTACCAGCACCTGGCCCATATCCGTCCAAACACTTCCTATTCATATACGCATGCAGATGCCTTTTAAATGTTACAATTGTACCAGCCACACGACTTCCGCTGGCAGCTCTTTCTATACACATACCACTTTTTGCATGAAAAAGTTGCCCCTTAGGTCTCTTTTATCTCTTTCCCCTCTCACCCTAAAGCTATGCCCTCTAGTTCTGGACTCACCCACCCCAGGGAAAAGACTTTGTCCATTTATCCTATCTATGCCCCTCATGATTTTATAAATCTCTATGAGGTCACCCCTCAGCCTCCGACACTCCAGGGAAAACAGCCCCTGCCTTTTCAACCTCTCCTGGAGCTCAAATCCTCCAACCCTGGCAACATCCTTTTAAATCTTTTCTGAACCCTTTCAAGTTTCACAACATCTTTCCAATAGGAAGGAGACCAGAATTGCACGCAATATTCCAAAACCATCTGCAAATACAAATTCCCCCCATAGACTTATATGTGTGCGCGCATGCATGAGAGAGATAGATAGATAGATAGATAGATAGATAGATAGATAGATAGATAGATAGATAGATAGATAGATAGAGAGAGAGAGAGAGAATGAGCATGTGCATATGTGCATTTGCGTGTGTGAGAGTGTAATGGAGTATAAGCCTATTTTGTAAATTCCATTTTGGAAACAGAACTAGTCTAACTCAAGATTGGGATGCAGACAGACTCGAATCTCACACCTTTAATGCAGTGTCTGAGCTGAGATGTCATTTTGTTTTAAACCTTAAGTTATCTCAAGAATGTGACGTAAAAGACGTTCTGGGATATCATTTCAATTGCATGACACTAATCTTTTGCGACAAATCCTGGATCTTATGGTCCTGCTCCACAATGACCTGATGAAGGAGCAGCATTCCGAAAGCTAGTGCTTCCAAATAAACCTGTTGGACTATAACCTGGTGTTGTGAGATTTTTAACTTTGTCCACCCCAGTCCAACACCAGCTCCCCCACATCATTCTGCAGAGGGAAAGTGAACAGTCAGAGACTGTGGTTCATATGGGACCAATGAATAGGTTGAAAGAGGGATGAGTTCCTGCAGCAATTGAAAGAGATATGTAGCAGATTAAAAATCAAGACTTCAAAGGTTGTAATCTCTGGGTTACTCTTAGTACCACAGATAATCAAGTATTGGAATAGGCAAATAGAGCAGATGAATGTGTGGCGAAAGAATTGCATCAAGAGGGAGGGCTTTAGATTCCTTGATCACAGGGTTTGTTTCTTGGAAAGGCAGGACCTGCACAAGTCTGCAGGATTGAACCAGAACAGAAAACAACATCTTTGCATGAAGATATTGCAGTCCATGGAAGTTGAAATTAATTAGGCAAAGAGTAGCCCTGCATTTACCAAGGCGAATCAATTCAGCCTGCATATCCCGAGACACTATGGGGTAATTTAGTTCGGTCAATCCAACTAACCTACACATCTTCAAAGGGTCAGTGTGGACTTGATGGGCAGCATGACCGCTTCCCCATTGGAGGGACTCTATGATTCAATTTAGCCAGTTTTGTTAGTTCCTTTACTGTGTTTGCTTGCCTGTCTGTCCCTGCGTGAATGGGGCTGAAAACAATGGGTTTAAATCATAGACATTAATTAATTACTTTAATTTTTTCTGCTAAAATTGTGAATAAGTTGCTACGCCTTCTGTTTAAGCTAAAAACCCAGAGTCTAGAATTGATAATGCACAGAGTCCGGGACTGGTGATTCACAATGTCTGGTTAGGAACCATTGGGATCAATTTTGAGGGTCTTTGCAAGTTTTAATTTTACTGTGTTGCAAATACAGAGGTCAAAAGGCTGATTTGGTTCAGCTGTCTGTCTCCAGTCATAATACTTGTTGACGAACTTTATATTCCCTCCACCGTTAATGTACAGTAATAGCAGTGCGTACTATTGACAAGTCGCACTGCAGGAATTCACAAATGCTGTTTAAAGTCACAGAGGTTTTACAGAAATCTCGATGTGCATCGGCCATCAAATCTGTGCTTGCTAAAGAACAACCACCTACTATTCTAAGCTCATTTTCAGCATTTGGCCTTGTATGCCTTGGCATCAGAAGTGCACATCTCAATACCATTTAAATGTTATCACAGTTTCTGACTCCAACATGCTCTTAGGAAGTGAGTTCCAGATTCCCACCACTGTCTGGGTGAAAAAAGACTTTTCTCAATCTCCCAACACCTTTTGCCCTTAATCTCTGCCCCCTTGTCATTTACCCCTCCAAGAAAGAGAAAGCTTTAATTCTGTCTTTCCTATCTATGCCCCTCACAGTTTTACATACCTCAATCATGTCCCCTCTCAGTTTCCTCTGCTCTCAGGCAAACAACACAGTCTGTCCAATCACTTTTCATGAGTGAAACTCTCCAACCCAAGCAACATCCTCGATAATCTTCTCTACAGCCTCTCTAGGTATGACTATGACTATCACATACCTCCTATAATGTGGATTCCAAAACTGCATGCGATAGTCAAGCAATGGCCTAACCAACATTTTACATAGTTCCAGCATTATTCATCACCACCCTCCTCTGCTTAGCTGAGCTCACCCTCACCCCCTTGAACAATTTTTCTTTTAACTCCTCTCAGTTTCTTCAGGTCAGGGCCCCAGTTATGCCTGTCTCTTCATGGGGTACATGGAACATTCCTTGCTCCAGTCCTATTCCGGCCCTGACTCCCAACTCTTTCTCCGATGATCGATGATCAATGAGAATATTGATGCTGCTTCGCTCTCTCGTCCAGAATTGGAAAAGTTAATCAATTTTGCTTCCAATTTCCACCCAGCTCTCACTTTCGCCAGGTCTATCTCTGACTCTTTCCTTCCCTTCCTCAACATGGTTGTTTCCATTTCTGGGAAAAAACTGGCCACCAATATCTACTATAAATCTACTATCTCGCACAGGAACCTGAACTGTACATCCTCACACTCTGCAGACTATAAAGACTCTATTCCATTCTCTCAGTTCCTCTGTCTCCATTGCATATGTTCCACTGAGGCCAACTTCTACAAGAGACCTTCCAAAATGTCCACCTTCTTCCTCAACCAAGGATTGCCCACACCGTTGTAGATAGTGCTGTCAACTGGGTCCAAGCCAACTTCTACACTTCAGCCCTCACCCCCTCTCTTCCTTCCCACAACAACAATAGAGTTCTCCTTTTCCTGACCTACTATCCCAACAGCATCAACATCCAGAAGATCACCAGCTGCCATTTTCGCCACCTCCAGCAAGATGCTACCACCAGAAACATATTCCCCTTCCCTCCCTTCCACAGGGAGCGTTCTCTCTGGGACGCCCTGGTCCACTCTTCCTTCACTCACAACTGCCACATGGCACCTTTCTCTGCAACTGCTGAAGATGTAACACCTGCCCATTTACCTCCTCCCTCCTCAGTATCCAAGGGTCCAAACATACCTTCCAGGTGAATCAGCGGCTTACCTGCATTTCACACAATCTAGGCGAAAGTGAGGACTATAGATGCTGGAATCAGAGTACAGATTCGAGTGGTGCTGGAAAAGCACAGCAGGTCAGGCAGCATCCGAGCAGGAAAATATATGTTTCAGGCAAAAGCCCTTCATCAGGAATGAGGCAGGAGCCTCCATGGTGGAGAGATAAATAGTTGGGGGGGGGGGGGGGGGTGTGTGTGTGTGTGCTGGAAAAAAGGTAACCAAGAGTACAATAGGTGGATGGAGGCGGGGAGAAAAGTGATAGGTCAGAGAGGAGGGGGGAGCGGATAGGTAGGAAGGAAGATTGGCAGGTAGGACAGGTCATGAGGATGGTGCTGAGCTGGCAGGTTGCAACTGGGGTAAGGTGGGGGGAGGGGAAATGAGGAAACTGGTGAACTCAATATTGATACCCTGGGGTTGAAGTGTTCCGAGGCAGAAGATGAGGCTTCTTTCTCCAGGCGTCGGGTGGTGAGGGAGTGGTGGTGGAGAAGGCTCAGGACCTGCATGTCCTTGGCAGAGTGGGAGGGGGAGTTGAAATGTTCAGCCACGGGGAGGTGGGATTGATTGGTGCAGGTGTCCCAGAGATGTTCCTTAAAGTGCTCTGCAGGGAGGCGTCCAGTCTCTCCAATGTAGAGGACACCGCATCGGGAGCAATGGATACAAAAAGTGACATTGCTGGATGTGCAGGTGAAACTTTAATGGATGTAGAAGGCTCCTTTGGTGCCTCGGATGGAAGTGGTAGGTGGTGGTGGTGGTGGTGGTTTGGGCGGGGGGTGGGGGGGGGGGGGTGGAGAGAGAGGTGTGGACACAGGTTTTGCAATTCCTGCAGTGGCAGGGGAATGTGCCAGGAGGGGAGGAGGGGGTTGTTGGGGGGTGTGGACCTAACCAGGTAGTCACAGAGGGGACACAATTTAGTCTACTGTATTCCCTGCTCACAATGTGGCCTTCTCTACATTGGGGAAACAAAGCATAGACTGTGGGACCACTTCATAGAACACCTATGTTCAGTCTACAAAAAAGATCCTGAATTTCCAATTGTCTGCCACTTTAACACACCACTCTGTTCCCTATTGAACACTGCTGGCTTGTTGCTGTGTTCCAGTTAAGCTCAGAATGAACTGGAAGAACAACATCTCATTTGCCACTTGGTCACCCTGCAGCCCTCCAACCTCAACATCGAACTGAACAATTTTGGGACCTGAACTCTCCCATATCCTAGCCCCCAACCCCACAGACCCAGCCTTGTTTTCACATAGTCTCCCAAGCCCACAGACCCAGCCTTGTTATCATATAGTCATCCATTACACACTTCCTATTGTTAGCCACTAACAGTCTCCATTAATAGCGATTCATTCTCCTAATCAGATCGTTATCCATTCCTTTGTCGGTGCAACTATTCTTCTCTCTCTTTGGACTCTATCCACACCTATTGTTTACTTCTTATCCCCTCCCAAACCTAAATACTGCATATAAACTGACATTTTCCTAGCTACTATCAGTTCTGAGGAAAGGTCACCAGACTCAAAATGTTAACTCTGATTTCTCTTCGCAGATGCTACAAGACAGAAAGGAGAGTTAATGTTTTAGGTCCAGTGACCCTTCTGCAGAATTTCACTGGATCAGAGAACATTAACTCTGCTATCTGTCAACAGATGCTGCCAGACCTGATCAGTGCTTTCCAGCAATTTCTGTTTTTGTTTCTGAAATACAGCCTCCTCACTTTTTTTTAAAATGACTGAGAAGGTGCGAGAGAAGCTGCAAGATCTGAAGATGGATCAAATCACCAGGAACAGATGGACTACATCCCAGGGTTCTGAAAAAGATAGCCGAGGAGATTGCACAGGTATTGGTGGTGATCTTTCAGGAATCACGAGTCAGGAGGTATCCCAGATGTCTGGGATATAGCTAATGTAATAATGCTGTTTAAGAAGGGAAACAGGCAGAAGATAGAACATTATAGCCTGTTAGCTTGACTTCAGTCGTTGGCAAGATTAAAGATGAGAATGCGAAGTACTTGGAAGTCTGTGGGAAAATAGGGCTGAATTAGCACAGCTTCATCAAGGGGAGGTCACACCTGACAAATCTGTTAGAAATTTTTGAGGAGGTAATGAGCAAATCAGACAAAGGACAGCCAGTGGATGTAACCTATTTGGATATTCTGACAAGGTGACGCACAGAGGCTGCTAAAAATGATAAGAATCCATGGTATTACAGGTAAGGAACTGATTAGCTGACTGGCAGAAGCCAGTGTGTGTGGAAAAGGGGTCCTTTTTAAGATAGCAACGGGTGATTGGTAGAGTCCCACAGAGGTCAGTGTTGGGATCACAGATTTTCACGTTGTACATTAACAATCTGGAGAAAGAACTGAAGGCACTGTTGCTAAGTTTGCAGATGACACAAAGATTGGTGGAGGGACAGGTAGTTTTGAGGAAGTGAAGAGGCTGCAGAATAACTTAGACAGGCCAGAAGAGTGGCATAGAAGTGACAGATCGAATACAATGTGGGAAAGTGTGAGGGTTTGCACTTTGGTAGGAAGATTGGAGACGCAGACTATTTTCTAAACAGGAAAAGTTTTCGGATATCCAAAGCACAAAGGGACGTGGGTGTCCTAGTTCAGGATTCTCTGAAGATTGACATGGAGGTTCAGTTGGCACTTAGGAAGGCAAATGCAATGGTAGCATGCATATTAAGAGGGCTAGAACACAAGAGTAGACATGTACTGCTGATGTTGTATAAGACGTTGGTCAGACCCATTTGGAATATTGCAGCAGTTTTGAATTCCATATCAAAGGAAAGATGTGCTGTGTTCAGAGGGGGTCGAGGAAAGGTTTATAAGAATGATCTCGAGAATGAAATTTGTTATATGAGGAGCGGTTGAGGAATCTGAGTCTGTATGGAGTTTTGAAAGATGAGTGGGGGAATCTCACTGAAACTTTTGGAATACTGAGAGGCCTGGATAGAGTGAATGTGGATCTGAGGGCACAGCCTCAGAGTGAAAGGACGACACATTAGAACTGAGGTGAGGAGGAATATATTCAGCGAGAGGGTGGTGAATCAGCAGAACTCACTGTCGCAGAAGCCTTGGAGGACAAGTTTTTAAGTGTACTTAAAACAGAAATGGCAAGGTTAGTGATTACTAAGGGGATCAGGGGTTGGATTACATAGCAGTCAAGAGGCTGCCAACTCTATGCTCAGTAACTCATCACCTGTCTCCTCAAAGCCTGTACACCATCCATAAGGCACATGTCAGGAGAGTGATGAAATGTCTCCTATTTGCCTGGGTCAATGTTGAATAAAAGGATCTTCACTCAAGTAGCAATTGAGATACTACAACTGGACTGAGCACTGGCTGGGTAAGAAAGTGAGAAAGTTAGGTAAAGGGGTAGAGATCGAAAAATCAATTGCAGACCTGTGTCCTATGTCATGTTGAACCTATTACAGTAAAAAGCAGATATTTATATGTAGTTTACTAAGTATCAAGCTTGGCTATCAATACAATTTAATCACCAAAACTATCCACTCAGTCTCAAGTGTCGGTCAAGCTTCAAGGTTTTTGAAATCACGGTATCATAGAACATAGAACATAGAAAAATACAGCGCAGTACAGGTCCTTTGGCCCTCGATGTTGTGCCGATCCAAGCCCACCTAACCTACACTAGCCCACTATCCTCCATATGCATATCCAATGCCCGTTTAAATGCCCATAAAGAGGGAGAGTCCACAACTGCTACTGGCAGGGCATTCCATGAACTCACAACTCACTGAGTAAAAAATCTACCCCTAACATCTGTCCTATAATATGATCAAGGATAGTCAGCATGGTTTTGTGAAGGGCAGGTCGTGCCTCACAAACCTTATTGAATTCTTTGAGAAGGTGACTAAGGAGGTGGACGAGGGTAAAGCGGTAGATGTGGTGTATATGGATTTTAGTCAGGCATTTGATAAGGTTCCCCATGGTAAGCTACTGCAAAAAATACAGAGATATGGCACTGAGGGTGAGTTGGAGGTTTGGACTAGGAATTGGCTGGCTGGAAGAAGACAGAGGGTAGTAGTTGATGGTAAAGGTACATCTTGGAGTGCAGTTACTCGCGGTGTTCCGCAAGGATCTGTTTTGGGACCATTGCTGTTTGTCATTTTTATAAATGACCTGGAGGAGGGGCTAGAAGGTTGGGTGAGCAAGTTTGTGGACGATACGAAAGTCGATGGAGTTGTTGACAGTGAGGAAGGATGTGGCAGGTTACAGCGGGATATAGATAAGCTGCAGAGCTGGGCAGAAAGGTGGCAAATGGAGTTCAATGTAGGTAAGTGTGAAGTGATTCACTTTGGTAAGAGTAACAAGAAGATGGGGTACTGGGCTAATGGTCGGATACTTGGTAGTTTGGATGAGCAGAGGGATCTTGGTGTCCATGTACACAGATCTCTGAAAGTTGCCACCCAGGTAAATAGTGCTGTGAAGAATGCATATGGCGTACTGGCTTTTATTGGTAGAGGAATTGAGTTCCGGAGTCCTGAGGTCATGTTGCAGTTGTATAAGACTCTGGTGCGGCCGCATCTGGGAGTATTGTGTGCAGTTTTGGTCGCCATACTATAAGAAGGATGTGGAGGCACTGGAACGGGTGCAGAGGAGGTTTACCAGGATGTTGCCTGGTATGGTAGGACGATCGTATGAGGAAAGGCTGAGGCACTTGGGGCTGTTTTCATTGGAGAAAAGAAGATTTAGGGGTGACTTGATAGAGGTGTACAAGATGATTAGGGGTTTAGATAGGGTTGACCATGAGAACCTTTTTCCACGTATGGAGTCAGCTATTACGAGGGGGCATAGCTTTAAATTAAGGGGTGGTAGGTATAGGACAGATATTAGGGATAGATTCTTTACTCAGCGAGTCGTGAGTTCATGGAATGCCCTGCCAGTAGCAGTGGTGGACTCTCCCTCTTTATGGGCATTTAAATGGGCATTGGATAGGCGTATGGAGGATAGTGAGCTAGTGTAGGTTAGGTGGACTTGGATCGGCGCAACATCGAGGGCCAAAAGGCCTGTACTGCGCTGTATTTTTCTACGTTCTATGTTCTATGACTTTGCCCACAACAGAAGTGAGACTCACCGGCCTATAGTTACTAGGGCTATCCCTACTCCCCTTCTTGAACAAGGGAACCACATTTGCTACCCTCCAGTCTTCTGGCACTATTCCTGTAGACAACGAGGACATAAAAATAAAGGCCAATGGCTCTGCAATCTCCTCCCTTGCTTCCCAGAGAATCCTAGGATAAATGCCATCAGGCCCAGGGGACTTATCTATTTTCACCCTTTCCAGAATTTCCAACACCTCTTCCCTACATACCTCAAAGCCATCCATTCTAATTAATTGTGACTCAGTATTCACATCGGCGACAAGATAGCCTTAAGCCAGTGTCTTATTTTAAAATAAAATACAATTCCCTCTTTTGAAGTCGTAGAATACTAATAACACCTTCATATTTGAGAAAGTACTATTCGTGTTTTATTTTTTCCCAAACAAGGTTCTTTTCAAAGAATATGATTGCAAATTGCATAATACATTGAATATGATTTCAGAAAATAGCAAGAACCTCTGCTATAAAATCTAATTGCAATCCTATTATTATGCACTGTGCAGAATTTCGGATTGTATTAGACATTTGTTCAGTATGCATATCTCCAGGTGCACCATAGTAAACATGACACTAATTGTAGCAATCTGTCAGCCTGTCACTATTCAAATAGTGCACTAAATTTAAGTCAAAGGCGAGCACTCGCTGTGGATTTCCTAAGTAGAAGCACACATGTAGCAATTCTATTCAATCTTCCTATACTGATATAAACCACACTTAATAGTGAACCAAATCAACTCAAAGCTGTGAATAATATTCTGAAATCAGTAATGAACTGAATATAATCAAACAAAGCCATTCGAGAGCAGCTACTGATATGCTACACTGTCATTTCATGTGTAATGTGTAATTTCATGTGATACGCCACAAAAATGTTTAGCCCAACATCTATTTATTATCTTCACTTGAAATTACCTTTGAAATATTAGTTTCACCACAGGTATTAATTTTGAAATAAAATCGAAGTATTATGGTTTGAAATAAATAATTTTTCCTTCATTGCTGAAGTGCAATCTGAAAATAGACGAGCCTTATAAATATGCTACAAGAGCAAATCAGAGGCCGGGAATTCTGCAGTATGTAACTGATTTCCAAGTGCCTATCAATACCCTTCAAAGCTGAAGACAGGGGGAAGACTCTCCAAATGTCAAAACAATTGTACCTCTAACAGTATTCAAGAACTGCACAATACCCATTACAAAACAACCTGCTTGATGAACATGCCGTGAACTTTCAACGTTCAATTTCCCTGGGAAATCATGTCTCACTAACCTGAATGAGATTTTTCAAGTAATGAAGAGGATTGACAAGGATAGAGCAGTGGACTTGATCTATATGATCTTCAATAAGGCGTTCGACAAGGTTTCTCAGAGTACACTGATTATCAAGGTTAGATCACATGGAATACAATGAGAACTAGCGATTTGGATGCAGAATGATCTCGATGACAGAGGGTGGTGGTGAAGGGTTGCTATTCAGACTGGTGGCCTATGATCAGTGATGTGCCACAAGGATCAGTGCAGGGAAAGGCAAACCAGGCAAGACTTACACACTTAGTGGGAAGGTCCAAGGGAGTGTTGCTGAACAAAGAGACTTTGGAGTGCAGTTCATTGTTACTTGAAAGTGCAGTCACAGGTAGATAGGATAGTGAAAAAGGCTTTAGGTATGCTTTCCTTTATTGGTCAGAGTATCAAGTTTGGGGTGGGGGAGGTCACATTTGGAACACTAGAACACAGAACATTACAGCACAATACAGAACCTTAGGCCCTCGATGGTGCACCAACCTGTGAGACTAACCTGAAGCCCATCCAAACTCCACTACTCCATTTTCGTCCATATGTCTATCCAATGACCATTTAAATGCTCTTAAGGTTTGTGAGTCTACTACTGTTGCAGGCAGAAACTACACCTGACATAGAGATGTACAGCTCAGAAACAGACCCTTCGGTCCAACTTGTCCATGCTGACCTATATCCCAAACTAGTCTCGTCCCACCTGCCAGCACCTGACCCATATCCCTCCAAACTCTCCCTATTCATATACCCATCCTGATGCCTTTTAAATGTTGCAATTGTACTAGCCTCCATCACTTCCTCTGAAAGCTCATTCCACACATGTATCACCCTCTGTGTGAGCAAGTTGCCCCTTAGATCTCTTTTATATCTTTCCCCTCTCACCCTAAGTCTATGCCCTCCAGTTCTGGACTCCCCGACCCCAGGGAAAAGACTTTGTCTAGTTATCCTATCCATGTCCCTCATGATTTTATAAACCTCTAGTAAAGTCACCCATCAGCCTCCGACGCTCCAGGGAACACAGGCCTAGCCTATTCAACCTCTCCCTATAGCTCAAATCCTCCAACCCTGACAACATCCTTGTAAATCTTTTCTGAACCCTTTCAAGTTTCATAACATCTTTCAGATAGGAAGGAGACCAGAATTGCATGTAATATTCCAACCAATGTCCTGTACAGCCACAATATGACCTCCCAACTCCTGTACTCAATATTCTGACCAATAAAGGAAAGCATACCAAACACCTTCTTCACTATCCCATCTACCTGCAACTCCACTTTCAAGGAGCTATGAACCTGCACTCCAAGGTCTCTTTGTTCAGCAACGCTCCCTCGGACCTGACCATTAAGTGCTTAAGTCCTGCTAAGATTCGCTTTCCAAAAATGCGGCATCTCACATTTATTTAAATTAAACTACATTTGCTACTCCTCAGCCTATTGACCCACCTGATCAAGATGCCATTGTAATCTGAGAGAACCTTCTTTGCTGTCCACTACACCTCCAATTTTGGTGTCATCTGCAAACTTACTAACTGTACCTCTTATACTCAGATCCAAATCATTTTTTATAAATGATGAAAAGTAGTGGACCCAGCACAGATTCTTGGGGCACTCCACTGGTCACAGGCCTCCAGTCTGAAAAACAACACTCCACCACCACCCTCTGTCTTCTACCTTTGAGCCAGTTCTGTATCCAAATGGCTAGTTCTCCCTGTATTCCATGAGATCTAACTTTGCTCACCAGTCTCCCATGGTGAACCTTGTCGAACGCCTTACTGAGTCCATATAGATCACATCAACGCGCTGCCCTCATCTATCCTTTTTGTTACTTCTTCAAAAAACTCAATCAAGTTTGTGAGACATGATTTCCCACGCACAAAGCCATGCTGACTACTCCTAATCAGTCCTTGCCTTTCCTGTCCCTCAGGATTCCCTACAACTTGCCCACCATCGACATCAGGCTCACTGCTCTATAGTTCCCTGGCTTGTCCTTACCACCTTTCTTAAACAGTGGCACCACGTTGGCCAACCTCCAATCTTCCGGCACCTCACCTGTGACTATCGATGATACAAATATCTCAGCAAGAGGCCCAGCAATCACTCCCGTACCTTCCCACAGAGTCCTAAGGTACACCTGATCAGGTTCTGGGCATTTATCCACTTCTTTGCTTTTCAAGACATCCAGCACTTCCTCCTCTACAATATGGACATTTTGCAAGATGTCACCATCTATTTCCCTGCATTCTATATCTTCTATGTCCTTTTCCACAGTAATTACTGATGCAAATACTTGTTTTGTATTCCCATCTCCTGCAGCTCCACACAAAGGTTGTCTTGCTGATCTTTGATGAGCCCTATTCACTCCCTATTTACCCTTTTGTTTTTAACGTATTTATAAAAACCTTTTGGATTCTCCTTAACTCTATTTGCCAAAGCTATCTCACATCCCTTTTTGACCTCCTGATTTCCCTCTTAAGTATACTCCTGCTGCCTTAATACTCATGTATGGATTCACTTGATCTAACCTGTCTATATCTGGCATATGCATCCTTCTTTTTCTTATCCAAACTCTCAATTTCTTTAGTCATCCAGCATTCCCTATACGTACCAGCCTTTCCTTTCACCCTAATAGGATATATTGTCTCTGGACTCTCGTTATCTCATTCCCGAAGGCTTCCCATTTTCCATCCATCTCTTTACCTGCGAACATCTGCCCCCAATCAGCTTTCGAAAGTTCTTGCCTAATACCGTCAAAATCAGCCTTTCTCCAATTTAGAACTTCAACTTTTAGATCTGGTTTAGCCTTTTCCATGACTATTTTAAAACGAATAGAATTATGGTCATTGGCTCTAAAGTGCTCCCCCATTGACACCTCAGTCACCTGCCCTGCCTTATTTCCCAAGAGTAAGTCAAGTTTTGCACCTTCTCTATCCACATACTAAATTAGAAAATTGTCTTGTACACACTTAACAAATTCCTCACCATCTAAACCTTTAACACTATGGCAGTCCCAATCTATGTTTGAAAAGTTAAAATCCCCCACCATAACCACTCTATTATTCTTACAGATAGCTGAGATCTCCTTACAAATTTGTTTCTCAATTTCCCTGACTATTAGGGGGTCTAAATACAATCCCAATAAGATGATCATCCCTTTGTTATTTCTCAGTTCCACCAAATAACTTCCCTGGATGTATTTCCAGGAAGAGCGAGTGTCAGTAGTAAAGATTAAGCCATCTGCTGTTATACAATGAATGTTCTTTATCTTGTTAACTGGCTTCACATAATGAATGCTTTTCCACCTTGTTAACCCACTATCTTTCCTCCAGCAAGTTCTTATCTAATCTGAGTCATGCTCAGCTGAACCTTTTGTTTCACCAAACTCAAAACCTAACTCTCTCTCTCTCCCTGCTAAAACCTATACACTTTCTCAGAAGGAGGTGCCCGGAAGGGTGGTTGAGTCTGAAGCTCAACATTTAACAATTTTTAGATATTCCCTTGTATTGTCATTGCTTCCTGGGCTATGAAAGCTCCTGGAAAAGTGTATTTAGGTCATTCAGGTATAATGCGTGTTTTGTTAACATGAATTGTGGACGCCATTTGGATAACACAAACTTTCTATTGAATGGCTATAGCAATTTTCTCTAGCAATCTTGTACAAATTTTCTATAGTGGGGAATTGCAGAGGGTTGCAGTTGTCATATTAAAACAGAATGACCTGTATAAAGTGAGCTCTTTGATTGTTCTTGGAATGGAGTCAAGCAGAGTTGGCATTACTTCATGATGGGGAAATCATGCTTGACAAATTTATCACAGTTCTTCGAAGAGGTATAAAACAGGATAAATAAAGGGAAAGTAGTAGATGTAATATATTTGCACTTTTAAAATGTGATTGATCAAATACTGCATATGAGGCTGTTTAATAACGTAAAAGCCTATGGTTTAGGTATATTATATTTGTGTAAGTAGATGTTTGGCTAACTTATAGAAGACACACTTTGATGTAAAGGGGGCATTTTCAGCATGGCAACCTGTAACAGGTGGAATACCACAGAGCAAAGCTGGGAACAAATTGTATATTAATGATTTTGATGTTGGGAGTGAATGTGCCAGATTTGTGGATGACACAGTAGGTGGGAACAAATGTTTTGAGAATGACACAGAAACTACAGAAGGATATTAACCAATTCAAGTGAGTAGGCAAACACTTGGCAGGTATGTGGGAACATTTGAGGGCATTACTAGGACAGGAAGTTTAGAGGAGCTGAATAGTATTTAAATGAAGAAAGATTGCAGAGAACTGCAGCAAAGATGGACTTGGGGTCCTCGTGCATGAATTACAGAAAATCCAAGATCAGTTAATGAGGAATGCAAATGTACTAATGATCTTTATTTCAAAAGGAATGGAGTATAAGAATAGATATGTCTTGCTAAAGCTATGCAAGGCACCAGATGACCATAGCTGAAATAATATGATTAATTTTGGTCCTTATGTTTAAAGAAAGATATAAAGTATTGGAAGCAGTCAAGAGAAAGTTCACAAGGTTGATTCTATCGATGGAGGAATGTTATTATTGAGGGGAGGTTGAGTAGAGTCATCGAGATGTACAGCACGGAAAACAGACCTTGAGTCCAAATCATCCATGCCGACCAGATATCTTAATCTAGTCGAGTCACATTTGTCAGCACTTGGCCAATATCCCTCACATACCCATCCAGATGCCTTTTTCAAATGTTGTAGTTGTACCAGCCTCCACCACTTCATCTGGCAGCTCATTTGACACATGCACCACCCTGTGTTTGAAAACATTGCCCCTTAGGTCCCTTTTAAATCTCATTGTAATGGTCACCCAATCAATATGTATGTTGCCTTATCTGGATGCTCTGTAGGTGACCTGTAAGTAACTATATAATTTAATAAGAAACTGCTGTTCGAGAGAAGACAGAGAACTCATGTCTCTGTGTACATGGGCAATCTTTCACTCTCCCTCCATGTCCTGGAATAAAGATGAAAAAGGTAAAACTATACTGTGTCTCTGAGCGTTTTGCTTCAACTGAGGTGGGAACGGGATGACACTTCCTCTTACTTAAATCAATGCTCCCTAATTATCGACCCCTTGATTAACTGAAAGAGTGTCTCCCTCTCACCTCATCTATGTCACTTACAACCTATCAGGTCCTGTCCTGTTCCAGTGAAAACAACCCTGGCCTAAGTAGCATTTATTTGGTTTCAGCATAACATTCCTGCTTTCTAATGGTATACCTCAGCGAAAGGCAAATATCTCATGCTTTTTAACCAATTATCTATCTTCGCTGCTACCTTCGAGCACCTGTGGATATGCATACCACGGTCCATCTGAGTTTCAGTACTAATGTAGGTACTAACAATTATACTGTAATCCTGTGCCTTCTTAGCCCTTCTGAAATTAATTTTAAGCTTAATTTTACCTGACATTTTTCCAGATTAAATTTCATTTTCCACGGCTCTGCTCCTGACCAGACGGTTGATACCCTCCTGCAGTTTATGGCTATCCTCCTCACTATTTGCCATCCTACCAAGCTCCAGGTCCGGCAGAGCCACACTGGAAATAGACCTCAAGTCACTGAAATATCCCTCAATCATGACCCACTACTTTCTTGCTCTCAGCCAATTTTCGACCCAACATGTCACTTTCCGTGGATCCACACATTCTTACTTTCTTGACCACTCTGCAATGAAGGATCTTATAGTCTTGCTGAAGTCTATATGGATCACATCAAATGCATTGCTCATCAAAACTCCTGATTACATCCCCAAAGATTTGATCACATCCGTATATGTGGTTTTCCATTACAAATCAATGCTAATTATCCCTGATTAGTGTAGTTACATTCTGTCTCTTTAGAATACTTTCTAATAATTTCCCCTTAGACTGACAGGCCAGTAAGTTCCTGGTCTATCCATCCTCCCTTTTTAATAATGAGAGGAGGCTAGATGCCCTCTGGCATCTCACCTACAACCAGAGAGGACATGAAAACTAATATTTGCAGGGATGCAATAAATTCTACAAAACTCATTAGACTAGAGAGCGCATGCTCAAAACCATGGAAAGGCCTAAAGAATATACACGCTTACAAGAAATAGATGGCCAGATACATAACATAGTGCCCTGGGATATTTTACTTCCATCTTAGCAGGCAGACTAGAGCTCGAGTCCAAGTGTGGGACTTTAACCAAATCTTGTGACTTGAAGTGAGAGTGCTACGCAATGAACTCTGGCTGACACAAGAGAACAGGCTCAACAGAGCTGTTTAAAATCTCACAGGGTTAAATAAACTAAATAGTGAAAGTATTTTTCAGTAGCTGTTGGATTACGAATTAGAGGTCACGTGTTATTTGGGCCAAATTCTAGCAAATGAGACAAGGTCGGTGTGGATGTGTAGATAGTTTCAGATATGTAGATAATTGGGATGCCTTCTGGGGAAAGTGGGACCTGTACAAGAAGGACGGATTGCATCTGAACTGGAAGGGGACCAATGGCCTGAGTGGAAGGTTTGCTCGAGTAGTTCGAGAGGGTTCAAACTAGTATGGTAGGGGAGTGGGAACCTGAGCTGTATACCGGACATGAGAGTTCATGCTGATGAGGCAATAGCAAGAGGTAGACCAGCTAGTGGGAAGGATTTTCCTGGGAAGGAACCAAGGGATCAGTTAAAGTGTGTTTGCTTTAACGCAAGAAGTATCAGGAATAAAAGTGATGAACTTAGAGCATGGATCAGTACCCGGTGCTATGATATTGTGGCCATAACAGAGACATGGGTTTCTCAGGAGCAGGAATGGTTGCTGGATGTTCCAGGGTTTAGAGCATTTAAAAAGAATAGGGTGGGGGGAGAAAGAGGAGGGGATGTAGCACTATTAATCAGAGAGGGTATCACAGCTACAGAAACTTCCATTGTCGAGGAAGATCTGCCTACCGAGTCAGTATGGGTAGAAATTAGGAACAGCAAGGGAGCAGTCACCTCGTTAGGGGTTTACTACAGGCCCCCCAATAGCAGCAGGGAGATTGAAGAAAGCATAGGTCGGCAGATTTTGGAAAAGTGTGGACGTAGTAGGGTTGTTGTAATGGGTGACTTTAACTTTCCCAATATTGATTGGAACCTCGTTAGAGCAGAAGATTTGAATGGAGCTATTTTTGTAAGGTGTGTTCAGGAGGGTTTCCTAACTCAGTACGTTGATAGGCCGATGAGGGGAGAGGCCATTCTAGACTTGGTGCTCAGAAACGAGCCGGGGCACGTATCAGATCTTGTGGTGGGTGAGCATTTTGGTGATAGTGACCACAACTGCCTCACATTCTACATAGCTATGGAGAAGGAGAGAATTAGGCAAAATGGGAGGATGTTTAATTAGGGAAGAGGAAGCTATGACGCGATTAGACATGAGTTAGGAAGCATGGACTGGGAGCAATTGTTCCATGGTAAAGGCACTATAGACATGTGGAGACTGTTTAAGGAACAGTTGTTGTGAGTGAGGAATAAATATGTCCCTCTGAGACAGGCAAGAAGGGGTAAGATAAAGGAACCTTGGATGACGAGAGCAGTGGAGCTTCTCATCAAAAGGAAGAAGGTAGCTTACATAAGGTGGACGAACCTAGGGTCAAGCTCAGCTCTAAAGGATTACAGATAGGCGAGGAAGGAGCTCAAAAATGGTCGGAGGAGAGCCAGGAGAGGACGTGAGAAACGCTTGGCAGAACGGATTAGGGAGACCACAAAGGCATTTTACACTTATGTGAGGAATAAGAGAATGGTCAAAGAAAGATAAGGGCCGATCAGGGAATAGCATAGGGAACTTGGGTGTGGAGTCTGAGGAGGGAGGGGAAGCCCTAAATGAGTTTTTTGCTTCTGTCTTTACGAAAGAAACAAACTTTGTAGTGAATGAAACCTTTGAAGAGCAGGTGTGCATGCTGGAATGGATAGAGATAGACAAAGCTGATGTGCTGAAAATTTTGTCAAACATTAAGATTGACAAGTCGCCGGGCCTGGACCAGATTTGTCCTCGGCTGCTTTGGGAAACGAGAAATGCGATTGCTTCACCACTTGCGAAGATCTTTGCATCCTCGCTCTCCACTGGAGTCGTACCTGAGGACTGGAAAGAGGCAAATGTAATTCCTCTCTTCAAGAAAGGAAATAGGGAAATCCCCGGCAATTACAGACCAGTAAGTCTCAAGTCTGTCATCTGCAAGGTGTTAGAAAGGATTCTGAGGGATAGGATTTATGACCATCTGGAAGAGCATGGCTTGATTAAATGGTCAACACGGCTTTGAGAGGGACAGGTCATGCCTCACAAACCTTATCGAGTTCTTTGAGGATGTGACTAGAAAGGTTGATGAGGGTCGAGCTGTGGATGTGGTGTATATGGATTTCAGCAAGGCATTTGATAAGGTTCCCCATGGTAGGCTCATTCAGAAGGTCAGGAGGAAAGGGATACAGGGGAACTTAACTGTCTGGATACAGAATTGGCTGGCCAACAGAAGACAGCGAGTGGTAGTAGAAGGAAATATTCTGCCTGGAAGACTGTGGTGAGTGGTGTTCCACAGGGCTCTGTCCTTGGGCCTCTACTGTTTGTAATTTTTATTAATGACTGGGATGAGGGGATGAAGGATGGGTCAGCAAGTTTGCAGACAACACAAAGGTTGGAGGTGTCGTTGACAGTATAGAGGGCTGTTGTAGGCTGCAGCGGGACATTGACAGGATGCAGAGAGGGGCTGAAAGGTGGCAGATGGAGTTCAACCTGTATAAATGTGAGGTGATGCATTTTGGAAGGTCGAATTTGAAAGCTGAGTACAGGATTAAGGATAGGATTCTTGGCAGTGTGGAGGAACAGAGGGATCTTGGGGTGCAGGTACATAGATCCCTTAAAATGGCCACCCAAGTGGACAGGGTTGTTAAGAAAGCATATGGTATTTTGGCTTTCATTAACAGGGGGATTGAGTTTAAGAGTAGTGAGATCTTGTTGCAGCTCTATAAAACTTTGGTTAGACCGCACTTGGAATTCTGCGTCCAGTTCTGGTCGCCCTATTATAGGAAAGATGTGGATGCTTTGGAGAGGGTTCAGAGGAGGTTTACCAGGATGCTGCCTGGACTGGAGGGCTTATCTTATGAAGAGAGGTTGACTGAGCTCGGACTTTTTTCATTGGAGAAAAGGAGGAGGAGAGGGGACCTAATTAAGGTATACAAGATAATGAGAGGCATAGATAGAGTTGATAGCCAGAGACTATTTCCCAGGGCAGAAATGGCTAACACGAGGGGTCATAGTTTTAAGCTGGTTGGGGGAAAGTATAGAGGGGATGTCAGAGGCAGGTTCTTTACACAGAGTTGTAAGAACATGGAATGCGTTGCCAGCAGTTGTGGAAGCAAGGTCATTGGGGACATTTAAGAGACTGCTGGATATGCATACGGTCACAGAAATTTGAGGGTGCATACATGAGGATCAATGGTCGGCACAACATTGTGG
Source organism: Chiloscyllium punctatum (assembly GCF_047496795.1). Classification (NCBI taxonomy): domain Eukaryota; kingdom Metazoa; phylum Chordata; class Chondrichthyes; order Orectolobiformes; family Hemiscylliidae; genus Chiloscyllium; species Chiloscyllium punctatum. The sequence continues at coordinate 11,651,439 of NC_092741.1, forward strand.
GCTAAAGGGCCTGTTCTATGCTGTACTGTTCTATGTTCTACGTCTGGTCAGCGTAGACCAGTTGGACCAAAGGTTCGATTTCTGTGCTGCATGACTCGGAGTCTGAGTAAAAGCTTCTATGTGTCCACAATCCCCATTGCTCCACCCTTGCCTCCCTCAACAACCAAAAGTAAAACCTGGCTGGCAGATTTATCCATTTTTAAGGCTGCTTAAACCTCTACCACGTCCTTTCTATGTCAATTTCTTCTAGCATATCACAGCCCTCCACTCTGATTTGATTTATTATTGTCACATGTATCATGATATAAGCTAATACTAACCTCTCAAAGTACTTCATAATTTTGGACGCCAGAGCCACTCCAGGTGATAGACATTGAGGCATGCTGCACGAGTTTTCTTTGGTACCAGAATGATGGTGGTCATTTTGAGGGTGGTGACTTCAGATCATAGTTAAGGAAAGATTAAAGTGGTCAGCGAATATTCCCACCTACTGGTACACACAGGATCTGAGAGCATGCCCAGGACTCATCTGAACCCACTTTCTGTGGGTTCACTCTCAAAAAGGCAAATCTGACATCTACAGTGATGGAGGGAATCGCATCTGTCGAGGCAGGTGACACCATTTCACTGACGTTCTGTTCTTCACCTATGTCATCCTTTTTCATTGTGAAGACAAAACACAAGGTATTCACTTTGCCAATGTTTTCCAGAGCCACACACAGATTACCTCTATGGTCCTGAAGGGATATTTTCCTTTTCCCAGTTAAAGTCTTTACATATTTAAAAAACCCCTTTAGATTTTCCTTTATTGTGTCCATCAATCACACAGGACAAAAGAGGCCCTTTGATCCACTGAATCTGTATACCAATCATATACTATTACCTCCACTAAACCCACTTTCTCTCATTAAGCCCATTGCCTTCAATCTTATGACACTTCAAGAAGGGAAATAGTTGCCTTCTATTCAGCCTATCCATGCCCCTCAACTTTCTCTGCTCCAAAGGAAACAATCTCAGCTTATCCAGCCTCTCTTCATAGTTGAAATGCTCCAGCCCAGGCAACATTCTGGTGAATGCCCTCTGCACCCTCTCCAGTGCAATCATGTCCTTCCTGTAGTGTGGTGGCCAGAACTTTTGTTATTTATGCATTTGCAAGATATGGGCATCATTGGCTGGCTAATATTTATTGCTTACCTTTAGTTGTCCTTGAGAAAGTGGTGGTGAGTTACATTCTTGATGTGTGGTAATTCAAGTCCTGTAGGTTGACTCACAATGCAGTTTGGGGGGAAATTCCAGGACTCTGACCCAGAAACAGTTAAAGAACAGTGACATGTTTCCAAGCCAGAACAGTGAGCAACTTGCAGGTGGTGCTGTTCGCATGTATCTGCTGCCCTTGCCCTTCAAGATGGAAGTGGAAGTTGTCATGGGTTTGAAAGGTGCTGCCTCCGGATCTCTGGTGAATTTTTACAGTGCAACTTGTAGATAGTATATGCTGATACTACTGAGTATCAATGGCGGAGAGAATGGATTTTCTTTGGACGTAGTGTCAATTAAGCGGCTGCTTAGCCCAGCAATAACATGATTTGCTAATCTTTATACTTACACCTCAATTGATGAAGGCAAGCATTCCAAATACCTTCTTGACTACCCTATCCAATTGTGAGGCCTCTTGAAGGGAACTGTGGACTTACACACCTCATCCCCTCTGTATGTTGATGCTACTAAGGGTTCTGCCATTTATTGTATACTTTTCCCCTGCATTTGATATTCCAAAATACACCATGTTGCACTTGTTCAGATTAAACTCCATCTGCTACCTCTGCACCCAAGTGTCCAGCCTGTCTATATCCTGTTGTACCCTCTGACAATCCTCCACACTATTTGCAGGTCCCCCAATTTGTCTGTCATCCACAAATTTACTAATAATGAAAATGCGTATACGGTATGAGCAGGTAGGGAAAGAGTAAAGTTTTAAGTTTTGTGAAACAAAAGGTTCAACTAGCATGACTCAGACCAGTTAAGAACTTGCAGTGAACAATGAGGTGCTGGACACAAGGCTAGGTTAATTAGGTGAAAAAGCATTCATTATGTAGAGTCATTTAACAGCATTGGAAGCATTCAGTATGTAAGGTCAGTTAACAAGGGGAAATGTATCCATTATGTGAAGCCAGTTAACAAGGTTAAGAACATTCATTGTACAACAGCAGAAGGCTTAATCTTTACTATTGACACTTGCTGATTGTAAACCAACTAACATGTATGTTGCCTTATCTGGATTCTCCTCCCTGTAAAATGACTTTATAATTCATTAAGAAACTGCTGTTCGAGAGAAGAGCAAGAACTCATGTCTCTGTGCACATGGGTGATCATTCTCTCTCCCTCCAGGGCATGAAATAAAGATGAAGGAGGTAAAACTATACTGTGTCTGAGCATTTTGCTTCGACTGAGGCAGGAACGGGATAACAATCAGGCCACTTACATTCCCCATTATATATACATTTATATACTACAAATAACAAGGATCCTGATGGAATACCACTGGTCACAAATCTCCAGTCAGAACAATACCCTTCCACTGCTTATCTTCTACGACTAAACCAGTTTTGTGTCCATCTTACCAACTCACTTTGGTTCCCATGTGACTTGACCTTTAATATCAGCCTGCCATGTGGGACTTTATCTTGCTAAAGTCCATTCAGACAATATCTACCACTATACCCTCTTCAATCATCTTTATCACTTCTTTAAAAAATTCCATCATGTTTATGAGACAACTCACAACTAGGAATCAAACTCAGGCCAACTGCTTCGAAGGCAGCTATGCTCACCACTTTATCAGCATTGCTGTATCTCTTATTGGAGCTGATTATTGTCTGGCATTTGTATGGTGTGAATCGTACTTGCCACATATCAGTCCAAGTTGAAAGTGTGACACTGGAAAAGCACAGCAGGTCAGGAGCAAGATGCTGTTTGTAATTTTTATTAATGACTTAGATGAGGGAGTCGAAGGGTGGGTCAGTAAATTTGCAGATGATACAAAGATAGGTGGAGTTGTGGACAGTGAGGAGGGCTGTTATCGGCTGCAGAGGGACTTAGATATGATGCAGAGCTGGGCTGAGGAGTGGCAGATGGAGTTCAACCCTGCCAAGTGTGAGGTTGTCCATTTTGGAAGGACAAATAAGAATGCGGAATACAGGGTTAATGGTCGGGTTCTTGGTCAGGTGGAGGAACAGAGGGATCTTGGGGTCTATGTACATAGATCTTTGAAGGTTGCCACTCAGGTGGATAGAGTTTGTAAGAAGGCCTATGGAGTATTATCGTTCATTAGCAGAGGGATTGAATTCAAGAGTCGTGAGGTGATGTTGCAGCTGTACAGGACTTTGGTTAGGCCACATTTGGAGTACTGTGTGCAGTTCTGGTCGCCTCACTTTAGGAAAGATGTGGAAGCTTTGGAGAGGGTGCAGAGAAGATTTACCAGGATGTTGCCTGGAATGGAGAGTAGGTCGTACGAGGATAGGTTGAGAGTTCTCGGCCTTTTCTCGTTGGAACGGCGAAGGATGAGGGGTGACTTGATAGAGGTTTATAAGATGATCAGAGGAATAGATAGAGTAGACAGTCAGAAACTTTTTCCCCGGGTACAACAGAGTGTTACAAGGGGACATAAATTTAAGGTGAAGGGTGGAAGGTATAGGGGAGATGTCAGGGGTGGGTTCTTTACCCAGAGAGTGGTGGGGGCATGGAATGCGCTGCCCGTGGGAGTGGTAGAGTCAGATTCATTGGCGACCTTTAAGCGGCATTTGGATAGGTACATGGATGGGTGCTTAATCTAGGATAGAAGTTCGGCACAACATTGTGGGCCGAAGGGCCTGTTCTGTGCTGTATTGTTCTATGTTCTATGTTCTATGTTCTATGTTCTATGTTCTATGCTGCTTGACCTGCTGTGGCTTTCCAGCACCACACTCTTCAACTCTGATCTCCAGCATCTGCAGTCCTCACTTTATCAGTCTAAGCCTGGATACTGTCCAGATTTTGTTGTAATTGAACATGGACTGCTTCAGTTTCTGACAAGTTGCAAATGGTGCTGAACATTGTGCAATCATCAGCAAACATTTCCAGTTCTAACCTTATGATGAAGGGAAGATCATAAATGAAGCAGCTGAAGATAGCTGGGCCTAGGACACTACCTTGCGGAAGTCCATCCAGTCCTCCAACAATCACAACCATTCCAACAATCAAGCAGCACTAAACAAAATTCTTTACAGCTCCACATAACTGCATGTCATATATAATCTATGCCTCAACTGATAAAGGCAAGCATCCTCTCTGCCTTCTGAATGACTGCATTAACATGTCCAGCCACCTTCAAAGATCTGTAGAGAAGCACTCCAAAATCCCTCTGCTCCTTTGAACTTCCTTTCTCATGTAATGTTTGTATTCCTAATTTGATTTAATTTACAAATTTAATTGTCCATCAACCCCACCACAACTCTACCATATTTCTTAATCTTCACCTTAATGTCCCTCAAACATCCAACTTTCTCCGGTTTTGGTCTTAGTCACACTTTTTATCTGACATGAACACACTTGCCCAGTACTCTCACTAACTCCTATGGTGGAGGCTGATACAATGACAACATTTAAAAGGATGGATACATGAACAGGAAAGGGTTAGAGGGATACGGAACAAATGTTGGCAAATGAGACTAGATTAATTTAGGATATCTGGTCAGCATGGATGAGGTGGATCTTACGTCTTACATCTGCAGTCAGCAAAGTTTTGGAAAGAATTCTGAGGGATAGGATCGTTGACTATTTGGCAAAGCATACCGTGATTAAAGGCAGTCAATACAGCTTTGTGAGGGGCAGGTCATGCCTCACAAATCTTATTGAGTTCTTCAAGGAGATAACAAGACAGGTCGATGAAGGTCCAGCAGTGGATGTGGTGAATATGGACTTCAGCAAGGAATTTGATAAGGTTCCCCATGGTAGGCTCATTAATAAGGTCAAGAAGTATGGGATACAGGGAGATTTGGCTATCTGGATTCAGAATTAGTTGGCTGACAGAAGGCAGAGAGTGGTTGTAGACGGAAAGTATTCTGCCTGGAGGACAGTGTTGAGTGGGGTCCTGCAGAGCTCTGTTCTTGGGCCTCTGCTCTTTGTAGTTCTTATAAATGACTTGGATGAGGAGGTTGAGGGGTGCGTTAGTAAATTTGCAGATGACACAAAGGTTGGAGGTGCCATCGATAGTATCGAGGGCTATTGCAGGCTGCAGCGCGACATAGACAGGATGCAGAGCTGGGCTGAGAAATGGCAGATGGAGTTCAACCTGGATAAATGCGAAGTGATGCATTTTGGAAGGTCGAACTCGAATGCTGAATATAGGATTAAAGACAGGTTTCTTGAGAGGAGGAACAGAGGGATCTGGGTGTGCAAGTACATAGATCCCTCAAAGTTGCCACCCCAAATGGATAGGGTTGTTAAGAAAGCATATGGTGTTTTGGCTTTCATTAACAGAGGAATCGATTTTAAGAACCGGGAAGTTTTGCTGCAGCTCTACAAGTCCCTGGTGAGACCACACTTGGAATATTGTGTCCAGTTCTGGTTGCCCTACTATAGGAAAGATACAGAGGCTTTGGAGAGGGTGCAAAGAAAGTTTACCAGGATGTTGCCTGGACTGGAGGGCTTGTCTTATGAAGAAAGGTTAAATAGGCTCGGACTTTTCTCTCTGGAGAGAAGGAGGAAGAGAGGAGACCTGATCGAGGTATACAAGATAATGAGAGGAAAAGATCAAGTCAATAGCCAGAGACCCTTCCCCAGGACAGGATTAACGGGGACGAAGGGTCATAGTTTTAAGATATCAGGGGAAAGGTATAGAGGAGACGTCAGAGATAGGTTCTTTATGCAGAGAGTTGTGAATGCATGGATTGCGTTGCCAGCTGTGGTGGTGGAAGCAGAATCATTAGGGACATTTAAGTGACTGCTTGATATGCACACGGAAAGCAGTGAGTTGAGGGATGCATAGGTTAAGTTATTATATTTTACATTAGGATTAATTCTTGGCACAACATCATGGGCCAAAGGGCCTGTTCTGTGCTGTACTTTTCTATGTTCTATCTACTTCTCTGGCAGTTGATCTGTTTGTCTCAGTGAAATTAACCGAAGATGAAACTTTCTCCAGTTTAGAGCTTTCACTGTTAGCCCATCCTTATCCTTTTACAAACCAAACCTAAATCTAACTGAGTTATATTCACTAGCTCCAAAATGCATTCCCCCCACCCCCTCACTCCCCCAAGTTGGGTCTCAAACTAGCATCCTCAATTTAAAAAAGGGCAATTACAGAGGTATGAAGAGTTGTCTAACGTGAGCAGGGAAAATAGGAAAGGTCAGTAGACAAACAGTTGGTGAGAGACAAAATAAAACCTGCAGATTCTGGAATCCAAAATAGGTGGGCAGGAGGCTGGAAGAACACGGCAAGCCAGGCAGCATCAGGAGATGGAGAATCCTGAAGAAGGGCTTATGCCCGAAACGTCGATTCTCCTGTTCCTTGGATGCTGCCTGATCTGCTGCGCTTTTCCAGCAACACATTTTGAGCTCTGATCTCCAGCATCTGCAGTCCTCACTTTCTCCTCAGGAGATGAAGAAGTCAACGTTTGAGGTGCAATTCTACTTCAGGACTGAAGCATGAACAGTGGCAACATTTAAGCAGATGTTTCATAATGCTCAGCAAAAAATGTTATTTTAGTCAAAAAGGACTACTGTGGCAAAGGCAGTCAAGGAGATGTCCAAATCAAAAACTAAAAGCACAAAAAGTGTCAAAAACTAGTGGTAAGTCAGAAGGTTGGGAATTTTTCTGTAGGAACAAGCAGCAGATGACTAAAACGCTAACGCTGAAGGTAAGAGCCCATGGGATCCATGCAAATTTGATAAATTTGATGCAGAATTGGCTGAGTGGCAGAAAACAGATCGACTGCAAGACCCACTGGCGTGCTCATGAATGAGACTAGTGCCTTGCTAAAGTCCACATAGACAATGTCGACCGCTCTGCCTTCATCTACCATCTTGGGCACCTCTTCAAAAAAAAACTTGCTTCAAGTTTGTGAGACACGATTTTCCACACACAAAGTCATGCTGACTATCACTAATCAGGCCTTTTCTTTCTAAATGCATATAGATCCTGTCTTTCAGAATCCCTTCCAACAACTTACGCACACTGATGTCAGGCTCACTGGTCTGCAGTTCCCTGGCTATTCTTTGCAGCCTCTCTTAAATAATGGAACATCATTAGCCTCCCTCCAATCTGCCGATACCTCACCTATTGCTATCTATGATACAAATATCTCTGCTCAGGGACCCACAATTTCTTCCCCAGCTCCCACAGTATCCTGGGGATTTATCTATGTTTAAGATATCCAGAATCTCTTCATCTGTAACGTGGACTCTTTTCAAGACATCATTATTTATTTCCAAGTTTCCTAGCTTCCAGGTCTTTCTCCACAGTAAATATTAACATGAAATATTCATTGAGGTCAAGAACAAAGGGGCACAATTTTAAATTGAAAGACAGGAGGTTTAAAGGGGATTTGAGAAAAAAGCCCTCAGGGTGGTGGGAATCTGGAATGCAATGCCTGGGAGGGTAGTTGAGGTGGGCAAACTCAACCTCTAAAATGTACTTGAATGAGCACTTGAAACATTCAAATCCTAGAAAGTATAGATTCAGAGTAATTTTGTCAGTACAGACATGCTGGGTCTCTACTGTATGATTCTATGACTGTTAATTCAGGAATTATGCTCTGCTTACAAATATGTTGTGTGTTAGCTATTGCCTGGATCATCCATCTCAGCCACTTCCAGAGGTCCTCTGCATCACAGGTACCAGCTTTCAGCCAATTGTGACAGTTGTGACAGAAATGTTTAATTTTGCGGATTCCTCAGTTCATCTGCTAAAAATGTTAACCTATGTGAGATATCTCTCAAGTTGACTCTTGGCTAGTCTCCCACATTCTACCCTATGCAAATTTTAGGTCATCCAAAACTATTGCTTGTATCATAATTTGCAGCAGTCTTGTTCACTCACCATCCCTGAGCTTGTTGGATTACATGGACTCCGAGCTCGCACAACCCTCGGACATCACTGAAGAAGTTCCTCAGAACAACAGCTGGTGCCCAAGCAGTTTTAGCATCTTCAATTAGCTCCCCCCTCACCCCGATCATAAGATCAGAAGTAGGGATGTTCATATAATTGCAGTGTTCATTTTGGAACTCCTCAGAAAATGAAACAGTCCTTGCCTAAAAGCAACTAAGCTTGGACAACGTTCAGGCTGGGCCTGTGAAATGCTAAGTAATGGTTGTGTCAAACAAGTAATGACAATCTCTAACAAAAGATAGTATAATTACTTGACATTTAACAACATCCATCACCCACCAACATCCTGGACTCACCATCAACCATAAACATTCCATACATCTGAAACCATGGATCATTATGATGATGCTGTCACTTTAAAATGTTATTTTCTCCTGTTTTCATTTGAAGAGAGGTTGTAAAACAAAGATGCAAAACTGGCTGCTGAAGAAGACATAAGTAAACAGCTTGTGAGGCCTTGGGATTTTTTTGAAAAAGGGTTGGAATAGTGGAAGCAGCCTGGGTGTGGCCAGCTTCTACAGACTAGGTTTTCTATTTTTTTTAAGCTTTAGCAGCAGAAGCTGCTTGGGGTCTCAAAAGAATTGGAACTTCAGTAAATGATTCCTGGCAGCTATTCTCTCTGAACCTTCTCTTGATGTTTCTTCCTCCTGGACTGGAGAACTACATGTAAGAATCTGTGTCTGAATTTGCCTTTTTGCCAAGGGGTGTGTTTTTGGGATGTCACTACATTGGAAGTTAATTAGTAATGGGTATTGTATCTATTATTCATTTAAGATTTCTAATAGTTAAGTCATTCTAAATTCCTCTTTCTTTTGTTTGTATTTTAAATAAATAAATTGTGGTTTGCTTAATGTCGAGTAGTTTGGCCAGTCGAAACATCTGGAACACAGCACTTCACATCGACTTTTAAAATAAGAAAACATTAGGGTCTAGGCTACTTCTTTAATTATTTTGAGAAGGTTAGGTCTGGTCTATAACAAACTGGGGGCTCTTGTCAGGATCGAAATCTATAATTCCAAGTTGGGTTTAGGATTCTTGGACTCAAAGGCAGAGGCTGGTAGGTGTTCATGTCTTTTGTTTCTGGTGTTAAATTCAGTTGGTCTAAATAGGGTGCGCCTTATGTAGTAATGGTTCCTTCAGTCTCTAAGAATTTTCTGGGGGTGGAAGAGGTTACTTCGGGAGTGTTGCAAGAAGTGAGCAAGGCAAAACTGTTAGAATTGGAAGACAAGCTAGAGTTGGGGTTGCCTGGGCCTGCAAGAAAAGGGAAGGTAATTGTAGCAATAGCTTGACAATTAAAATTGCTGGAAATGCCATTGGAATCATTGGAAATGATTAGAATCAATTAGAGATGAAGCAACTTGAACATGAAAAGGAAGTGAATCAGTTTGAATGACAATTAAAAGAAGAGGAAATAAAAGAGAGGAAGGCCTGAGCAGAAGAGAAGAAGAGAGAAAGAATGCAAAAAGAGTGTGAGTTTGAACTTAAGACGTTGGCAATTATAGAGAGTTGACTTAAAAAGGTGGAGGTGAAGGTAGAAGGCAGGCTAAGTGAGGAGGATAGTGAATACGAGCAAACCCATTGTAGTCATCGGAGGAGGTGAAGAAAGCCATCTTAAGTGCATATGTACTAGTGCCTGAAGCCGACAGACAACGTTGCAGGACTCTAAGGAGGGACTCTGGTCAAACACACATTGAGTTTGAAAGGATCAAGCAAAGTAATTTTAACAATTGGATAAGGGCATTGAAAATAGATCAAATATATAATACTCTTAGAGAGACTATCATTGTGGAGGAATTCAAAAATTCACTTCCTGAAGTAGTGAGAACTCATATGCAAGAGTAGAGTTAAAACTGCAAGCTGAAATGGCCAATGATCATGAGTTGCTTTGTAAATCAAAATTTGGTTTCCAACATCAATTTCAATCTATGAGAGATTGAAATTGGGGAAAACCAATATTCTCAGATGGTAAGGGAAAAGGAAAACTCATTGTAGATAAAAAAGATAGTTTACCACAGGGTAAAAAGGAAATCCATGAGGAGGAAAGAGAAATTTTAAAAAACCTCATATTTTAACTGTAATAGGCCATATAAAGCTATAGTGTTGGTGGTTTTGAAAAAGCTCAGAAGATAGATCTGGGAAAACAGGAAAAGCCAGTGACTTTTGTTGAAGTGGTAAAGGAAAGCACAGTGGAAGCTAAAAAGCTGCATCAGAATGTACAACCTGGTCTGGGGTTGGTTTAGGGGAAAGTGCCAGATCTTCTTAAACCACTTACTTGCGAGGGTTAAGATTTTCTTGTAAATGCCAAGAGGAGCAAGTAAATAAATTACAATTTTAAGAGATACAGGAGCATGTCAATCTTTGATGTTGAGAAATGAGGAGATACATACTTCAGAAGGGCTATCGCCGGAAAAAGTGTTAATATGTGGAATGCGTGGTGAGAAAAGAAGTGCTTCATTATGTAAAGTGAGGTTGGAGTATCCAGTGAAAAGTGGAAGTGGTAGGAGTACTAGAAGAACTTATCTCCAGGAATACAATTTGTCCTTGGTAATGACATAGCTAGTTCACGTATGAGAGTGCTGCCCCCTGTGGTTGAAAGCCAGTGGGAAATCAGGTAACTGAGGTATTACAGGAAGTATATTCTGGGATTTTTCCCGACTACATGATAATAAGGTCACAAAGCCACAGGTTGCAGCAGGAGAAATCAAGGAACAGAGATAACGAAGTGGAATTATCCCTCCAAAATTATCAGAGAGAAGATTGGATTGAATGGTTGAGAAAAAAAAAACACGAACAGGTGAACGGCAAAGTGGATATTTAGTTCAGAGAGATTAACGGAGTTACAACAGAAAGATAAAAAAACTGAAGCAGTTGCATCAAAAATATACACATAACTAGGAATATTACTACCTTAAAAATGACATCGTGATGAGGAAATGGAGAGCATCACATTCAGGTGAAAATGGACAGAAGTTGAATTACCAATGAGTAACAGAAAGGAGTTGTTGTACATGGATTGATTGACTGATTTACTGAGATGTGTACCTAAGTACAGTGAAAAGCTTTGTTTGCAAGCAGTACAGACAGATTATAGTAAACAGAGACATAGGGTGAAAAAACTCTTGAACAGAGGTATACAGGTTACACCGCACAGGACATGCACAAGGCAAGATAGAACTTAGGCTTAAAAATATCGAACCATTATAAGAAATAGTAGAGTTAGATCTGCTGTAGGGAGTTCACAAGGAATCACCCGGTATCAGCAACATCTTGAATTACCAGAAGGTCATTTGGGAGTAAGGAAAACTCAAGCTAAAATACAAAACACGTTTCTAGTGGCCTAGACTAAGGATGTAGTTGAACTTTGCCAGTCATGTCATGAGTGTCAGGTAATTGGAAAACCATAGGCAGTGATAAAACCAGGATCTGAAACACCAATTCCTGCATTTGATGAACCTTTTACAAGGGTCTTCTTGATTGCATAGGACTCTGATCTAAAACAAAAAGTGGGAATCAGTATTCGTTGACCATAACAGAAGCATCCACTAGATTTCCATTATGCAATATCATAGCTAAAAGCAACGTAGAGGAGTTATTCAAATTTTTCACGGACTACCTACAGAGATACAATCAGATCAAGGGCCAAATTATATATTAAAATTTTTCAGGGAAGTTATGGATAGCTTAAGAATAGAACAATTCTAATCAACTGCATACCATCCAAAATTGCAGGGAGCATTAGAACGATGGCATCAAACTTTAAAGACCATGTTGAGAGCTTATAGTCAAGATTAACCAGAGGACTGGGATAAAAGAATTCTACCTGTATGTTTTGCAACTAAGAATGCACCAAATTAAGCTACCAAATTCAGCCCACTTGAATTAGCTTTTGGGCATGAGGTCAGAGAACCACCAAAATTAATTAAGGAGAAATTGAGAGTCAGAATTCAGAGACCACATGTTTGGACTGTGCGCCAAATATTGGAAAATATTAAATAGAGCAGGTGAGATAGCTGGACACCATTTAAAAGTAGCACAGCATGTGATCTAACAGTCAGGAGAAGAAAATTCGAAAATTCGCAATTTTGTTAGTAGAGATGAAGTGTTAGTATTAGTTCCAGTGATAGATGAACTGTTAAAAGCAAGGTTTAGTGGATCTTATCAAGTCTAAAGGATGGGGAGGAGCCAGTGTTGGACTGGGAGGGACAAAGTTAAAAATCACACACTGCCAGGTTATAGTCCAACAGGTTTATTTAGAAGCGCTACCTTTCAGAGTGCTGCTCCTTCATCAGGTAGCTGCGCTCCGAAACCTAGTACTTCCAAATATACCTGTTGGACAATAACCTGGTGTTGTGTGATTTTTAACCAAGTCGAAAGGAGATTGAGTGCGGTGAATTATTAGACAAGAACACCAGATAGAAAGAGATCTCACAGAGTGTGTCATGTGAATACTTTGATATTTTGATAGAGAAGCAAAGAAAAAGGAGAATGTGTTACTAGTTACAACATAGAGTGAAGAACCAAGTTTGGAGGATTCTGAATTGGACAATCCTCAAGTTAAATTGGACAATGAGGAAGTTCTCAAAGATTGGTATAATTGGTAAGAACAGCCCTCGAAGTCTGCATTGACACTTATGCCCCTCCATACTAAAACTATCGTCACTTAGAAGATCCGTATCTCTCCATTCTCTTCCTATTCATGTATTCATCCATGTGCTTCTTGAATGCACTACTGTGTTTGCTTCCACCACCTTCTCTCGCAACACGTTCCATGCACTCACCACCCTTTATATGAAAAACATGCCTCACACATCTTTTTTTAAAGTCCCATCCCCTCGCATCTTGAACATGTGTCCCCTTGTAATTGATCCCTCCACCATGGGAAAAAGCCTCATACTTTCCACTCTATCCATGCCAATCATAATCTTATAAACTGCTATCAGGTCGCCCCTCAACCTCCTGCATTCCAGTGAAAACAAACCCAATCTATCTAACCTTTCTTCATAGCTAAAATCCCCCACACTAGGCAACATTCTCAAACCTTTTCCGTACCCCTCCAAAGCAACCACATCCTTCTGGTAGTGTGGTGACTAGAACTGTACGCTATATTCCAAGTATGCCCCAACTAAAGTTATAGAGTCATAGCGTCATAGATTCCAACAGCACAGACACAGTCCCTTTGGCCCAAACTGGTCCATGCCGACCAAACTGTGCATCCACACTCACCCCATTTTCCTGCACTTGGCCCTTATCCTTCTACTCCTTTTCTATCCATGTATTTGTCCAAATGCCTTTTAAATGCTGTTGATGTATCCACCTCTACCGCTTCCACTGGCAGTTCATTCCATATGCATAACCACCCACTGTGTAAAAAGGTTGCCTCTCAAGTTCTCTTTTATTCTTTCCCATCTAATCTTAAACTGATGCCCTCTAGTCCTTGATTCCCCAACCCTGGGGAAAAGACTGAGTGCATCCCTATCCATACCTCTCATGATCTTCTCAACTTCTATCAGATCTCCTCTCAGTCTCATATGCCCTAAAGGAAAAAGTCCTAGATTGTCCAACCTCTCCCTGTAACTCAGAACGTTGAGTCCAGGCAACATTGCTGTAAATTTCATATATACTTTCTCGAGTTTAATAACATCCTTCCTATAACAATGTGACCAAAACTAAAAACAATACTCCAAGTGCAGTCTCCCAACATTCTGTATAACCGCAACCTAACTTCTCAACTTCCATACTCAATATCCTGACTGATGAAGGCCAGTGTGCCAAAAGCCGTCTTCACTGCCTTGTCTACTTGGGACTCCACTTCCAGAGAACCATGCTCCTGAATTCCAAGATCCCTCTGTTCCAGTACACTCCTTAAGGCCCTACCATTCACCATGAAACTCCTATCTTGATTTCACTTTCCAAAATAAAAGACCTCACATTTATCTATATTAAACTACATTTGTCATTTCTCGGCCCACTTCCCCAGCTGATCAAGGTTCTCCTGCAATTTCTGATATCCTTCCTCACTGTTTACAATACCGCCTATTTTAGTGCCATCAGTAAACTGACTAATCATGCCTTGGACATTCTCATCCAAATCACTGATATAGATTTCAAACAGTAATGGGCCCAACACCAAACCAAGGCACTCCACTAGTTACAGCTCCAATCCAAAGAGGCATCCTTCCATTCTGTTTCCTATCATCAAGCCAATTTTGTATCCAATTTGCCAGCTTCTGGATTGCATGCAATCTAACTTTCCAATGCAGCCTCCCATGTATTCTTACCAAAGGCTTTACAGAAATCCAGACAGACTACGTCTACCGTCCTGCCCTCGTCAGCCTTCCTAGTCACTTCATTAAAGAACTCTAAACAAATTTGTGAGGCAGGATCTCCCACTTTCAAAGTCATGCTGACTATTCCTAATCAAACCCTGTCTTTCCAAATGATTGTATATTTTATCCCTCAGAACCTTCTCAAGTAACTTACCATCCACAGATATTAAGCTTACTGGTTGATAGTTCTCAGGTTTTCTTCGCAGCCATTCTTGAATAATGGCACAACATTCTCAACCCTCCAGTCTTCCGGGACCTCAACTGTGGCTAACCATGATACAAAAATATCAGTGAGGGCCCCCGCAATTTGTTCTCTAGCATATTGCAGTGTTCTTGGATATATTTGGTCAGGACCAGGAGATTTATCCATCTTCATACATTCTAATACATCCAACACCTCCTCTCCTATGATATGGACTGTCCCAAAGATATCACCACTAACTTCCCCAAGTTCCCAAGTCTTCATGTCTTTCTCCATGGTTAACACAAAGGAGAAATATTCATTGAGAACCTCGCCCACCTCCGCCAGTTCTACACATACATGTCCACTTTGATTCTTGAGGGGTCCTATTCTCTCTCTAGTTATTCCTTTTCCTGTAATATACTTAAAGTAACTCTTTGGATTCACCCTAAAGTTCTACAAAGTTGCACTTGTCTATCTTGTACTCAATGCCCCTTCCAATGAAGGCAAGCATGCCATAGACCATTTTTCACTATTTTATGTACCTGCGCTGCCACTTTCAGTGATATGTGGACCTGCACACCTGGATCCTTCTGCATATCAATACTTCGAAGGGTTCTGCCATTCACAGTGTAATTTCCACTTGTACTTGACCTTCCAGACTGCATCACCTCACATTTGCCTGGATTAAACTCCTTTTTTCTACGCATGCCTCCAACTAATCTATATCTTACTGCATCTTCTGACAACCCTTCTCACTATCCATAACTCCACCAATCTTTGCATCATCTGCAAGCTTACTAATTAGACCAGCTACATTTTCCACCAAATCACTTATGTGGGTCACAAACAGCAGAGGTCCCAGTATCGATCCCTGCGTACTAAAAGAGATAGTGGGTAAAACAGCAAGTGCACTTGTGGTAATTTTCCAGAATTTGCTGGATTCTGGGGCAGTTCCAGCAGATTGGAAAGCAGTAAATGTGACGTCACGGTTTAAAAAGAGCGGTAGACAAAAGATGGGGAATTTTAGACCAGTTAACTTAACTTCTGTGTTGGGAAAGATGATTCAGTCTATTATCAAGGAAGAAATAGCAAGGTATCAAGTTAGAAATTGTCCTGTTGGGCAGAAGCAGCATGGATTCATGGAGGGCAGGTCACGTTTAACTAATCTTTTGTAATTCCATGAAGACACTACGAGCACTGTGGACAACGGGGACCCAGTAGGTACGGTATATCTAGATTTCCAAAAGGCTTTCAACAAGGTGCCATGTGAGAGGTTGCTGCATAAGATAAAGGTGCGTGGCATTACAGGTAAAGTGTTAGCATGGACAGAAGATTAGTTAGCCAACAGGAAGCAAAGAGTGGGGATAAATAAGTGATATTCTGGTTGGCAACCAGTAACTAGTGGTGTGCCTGAGGGATCAGTATTGGGACTGCAATTATTCACAATTTACATAAATGATTTAGAGTTGGGGACCACATGTAATGTGTCAAAGTTTGCAGTTGAGACTAAGATGAGTGGCAGAGCAAAATGTGCAGAGGACTGTGAAACTTTGCAGAGGAACACAGATACTTTAAGTGAGTGGGCAAAAGTCTGGCAGATAGAATATAATATTAATAAATGTGAAGTCATCCACTTTGTTAGGAGTAACAGTAAAAAAGGACTCTTACTTGAATGGTAAAAAGTTGCAGCGCACTGCTGTGCAGAGGGACCTCAGTGCTCTTATGCATGAATCATAGAATGTTCGTTTGCAGGAACAACAGGTAGTTAGGAAGGCAAATGGAATTTTGTCCTTCATTGCTGAAGAGACTATGTTTAAAAGCAGGAAGGTTTTACAGCTTTACAGGATGCTGGTGAGGCCACACCTGGAATACTGTGCAGTTTTGGTCTCCTTACTTGAGATAAGATGTACTGGCACTAGATGGGTGCAAAGGAGGTTCATCAGGTTGATTCCAGAGTTGAGGGGGTTGGCTTAGGAGGAGAGACTGAGACAACTGGAATTATATTCATTGGAATTTAGAAGAATGAGAGGGAGTCTTAAAGAACCATATGAAGCAAGTTTTGAGAAGATTTGTAGCTCAGGTTGAGGTTCTGGATGTAGGTTTGCTCGCTGAGCTAGAAGATTCATTTTCAGATGTTTCATCACCATACGAGGTAACATCTTCAGTGGGCCTCAGGCGAAGCACTGATTTCTATTTGCGTGTTTGGTTTTCTTTGGGTTGCTGATGTCATTTCCGGCAATGTCACTTCCTGTTCTTTTTTTCAGGGGGTGGTAGATGTGGTCTAACTCGATGTGTTTGTTGATAGAGTTCCGGTTGGAATGCCATGCTTCTAGGAATTCTCATGCATGTCTCTATTTGGCTTATCCTAAGATGGATATGTTGTCCCAGTCGAAGTGGTGTCCTTCCTTATCTGAATGTAAGGATACTAGTGAGAGAGGGTCATGTCGTTCTGTGGCTAGTTGGTGTTCATGTATCCTGGTGGCTAGTTTTCTGTCCGTTTGTCCAATGTAGTGTTTGTTACAGTTCTTGCAATATCTTTACAAAATACCATGCAAAAACTGTAACAAACACTACATTGGACAAACAGAACCATATAAAATTATGAAGGGAATAGACAAGATAGAAGTAGAGAGGATGTTTCCGCCGGGTGAAACTAGGACAAGAGAGCAAAGCTTCAAAATTAGAGGAAGCAGATTTAGGACTGAATTGAGAAGGAACTTCTTTACCCAGAGGTTTGTATATCGATGGAATTCTCTGCCCAGTGAAGTAGCTGATGCTACTTCAGTAAATGTTTTTAAAGCTAAGATAGATTTTTTTGAACAATAAAGAAATTACGGGTTATGGTGAGAGGGTGGGTAAGTAGAGCTCAGGCCTTGAAGAGATCAGCCATGATCTTATTGAATGGCGGAGCAGGCTCAAAGGGCCAAATGACCTACTCCTCCTCCTCCTATCAAAACGTCAATTTTCCTGCTGCTCAGATGCCGCCTGAACTGCTGTGCATTTCCAGTGCCGCACTCTTGACTCTAATCTCCAACATCTGCAGTACTCACTTTCGCCTAAGCCAGTTGTGTCCATCTTGCCAGCGACGTGACCTTTTGTACCAGTTTGCTATGAGAGACTTTGTCAAAGGCTTTACTGGCACCCACGTAGACAACATTAACCACTTTTCCCTCAAAAATCACCTTGGTCACCTCCTCAAAAAACTTGATCAAATTCATGAGGCACAACTTCCCCTGCCCAAAAACCATGTTGTCTATCGCTAAGAAGTGTTTTTGTTTCTAAATGAGTATTGATCTGGTCCCTGAGAATCTTTTCCAATAATTTCCCTACCATCAAAATGAGACTCTCAGGCGTGTATTTTCTGGGGTTATCTCTGTTATCCTTCTTAAACAATAAGTTATTAAGTTACCTTCAAGAGGAAAATTTAAATGATCTGAAAGAGTTCTTAATATTGCATGGGGAATAAGCTGGGAAGTATTAACCTCATTACACTTGATGTAGACATAGGAAATGCTATTCCATTTAAGAAAGATCCTTACGGACTTCACCCTCAAGTTGGCACAGATTCAAAAAGAGATTGAACACTTGCTCAAAGTCAACATAGTCAAAGTGAGTTACACTGACTGGAGCTCATCCATAATAATGGTGCCAAAACCAATGGTACCCAACGATTATGAATGGACTATTGCAAAATCAATGCAGTTACAATATCTGATTCATAACCTATTCCACATTTGGAAGACTATATTGAGAAGGTGGGACAAGGAACTTATATTTCTAAGTTGGACTTACTGAGAGGATACTGGAAGATATATTTATCCGAAAGAGTAAAGATATTGTCAGTTTTCGTGACACCAAATGGACTATACCAATCTAAAGTCATGCTATTTGGCATGAAAAAATGCGTCAGCCAAATCTCAAAGACTGACCAATAAAGTCATTTCTGGATTAACCAACTAGGTAGTGTACTTTGACAACCTTAGTCACACATGAAAGGAACATTTGCAGCATTTTCTGGAATTATTTCATCGATTTCGGGAGGTAGGCTTGGTGATCAACCAACCTAAGATTGAATTTGCAAAAGCCCAAGTCATATTCCTGGGCTATGTTACTGGACATGGACAGATAGCCCCACAGGAGGTGAAAACAAAGGCTATTGGAGAGTTTCCCGTACAGTCGACCAAGAGGGCAATACTGTGATTCCTGGGATTGAGTGGGTTTTATCAGAAGTTCATACTGAATTGTAGCAGTGTGGTTGCTCCATTGATTGACTTACTGAAGTGCAGAAATTTCAATAGATGACGGGTCATCAGAAGGCATTTGACAGCCTGAAAATTGTGTTAACCACTGCCCTCGTGCTAGCCACACCTAATCATATAAAGCCATTCAAGGTGGCTATCGATTCGAGTGATGTGGGTGTCAGTGCTGTACTCTTGCAAGACGATGACAAAAAGGTAGAAAGACCAGTGGGTATTTTTCCCAGAAAATTGAATACTCAAACAGAAATATTCCACGATTGAGAAGGAAGCCTTGAGCTTGGTGTTGGCATTACAACGTTTCAACATTTATATTGCCAATTGTATATACTGATCATAATCCATTAAAGATGTGAGAGAAATTTAAGAGCAACAATTCTATACCATTTAGATACAGCTTATTATTGCAGCCATTCAATTCAAAAATTATATACTAGAGCAGGATGAGAAAACGTCCTTGCCAACGCGTTGTCTTGGTTTCATGAAGAAAGATGGATGCATTCGGTGGAGGAAGTAAAAACACAATAGATTGTCGTAGGGAATGTTTGCATGCTTAAAGTCAATGTAATATATATGTATTGTCGTGTACCAGTACAGTAAGACTAAGAGTTTTAAAAATGGAAGCCAGCTTTGCATATTGATGGCTCATTTTCTTTTAAGGGGATCAGTGCGAGGATTGTGTCACTTTGAAATGTTATTTTGTGAGGCAGCAATGCCAACCACTAAGCCACCGTGCTGCCCGAAGCAGACAGCTAAAATGAGTCGTGATTTTCTGATTGGCAAGATGTAACTAGTGGGGTGTTACAGGGTTCAGTCCTTGGGCCTCAACTATTTGCAATCAGTATTGATGACTTAGGTGCTGTAGAAAGTACTATAGCCATTTTTGCAACTGACACTAAAATAGGTGGGACAGTTGCATTGAAGAAATAAGAAATTTGCAATTTGCAAGTTTTGCAGATGGAGTTTAATGTAAGTATGAATTGATCTGTTTTAGTCAATGGAATAGAGGGAAAATTTAGTGCAGAGGGATCTGGGTTCCTCATGCATGAATTGAGAAAATCTGGCGTACTGGTACAGCAGATAATAAGGAAAGCAAATGGAATTTTGGTATTTAATGCTAGAGGAATAGAATGTAAAATCAGGGAGGTGTTACTGCAACTATACCACACTTGGAATATTGTGCATAGTTTTGGTTCCCTGACTTGAGAAGGGATATAGTTGCATTGGAACCAGTTCAAAGAAGGCTCATTAGATTGATTCTAGAAATGACGGGTTTGTCATAAAGAAGAGAGGCTGGGCAGTTTAGATCTTTTATCTCTGGAGATCTAATTGAGGCATAGATGATGCTAAAGTTGACATACAAAGGATGTTTCCTCGTGGGACAATCTAGAACAGGGGGTCATAGTTTTTGGATAATGAGTAGCAGATTTAAAACAGATGAGGAGAAATTATTTCTCTCAACAGGTTATGAATCTGTGAACTTCACTACCCCAGAGTGTGGTAGATGCTGGGACATTGAGGAAATTTAAGGAAAATGGAGTTGAGGCCGAGATGAAATCGGCATGATTGTATCAAGTGGCAGAGCAGGCATGAGGATCTGAATTGTCTACTTTTGGTTCTAGCTTTAAATGTAGATTTGTTGACCCCAATGCTTTTCTCTTTGCACACCTATGGAAACTTTTAAAGTCGGTTTTCATGTTCCCTGCATGCTTATTTGTACTCTATTTCCCTTTCTTAATCAATCCTTTTGTTCTCCTTTGCTGAATTCTAAACTGGTCTGGTCTGTTGTTTATTTTTCCTCTGGCCAATTTGTATGCCTCTTCCTTGGATCTTACACTTTTACTTTTTATTTTGTGCCAGACAGGAATGGACATAGAACAATACAGCGCAGAACAGGCACTTCGGCCCTTGATGTTGTGCCGACCTGTGAACTAATCTAAGCCCATCCCCGGCACTATCCCATCATCATCCATGTGCTTATCCAAGGACTGTTTAAATGCTCCTTATGTTGCTGAGTTAGCTACATTGGCAGGCAGGGCATTCCACACCCTTACCACTCTCTGAGTAAAGAACCTGCCTCTGACATCTGTCTTAAATCTATCACCCCTCAATTTGTAGCTATGCCCCCTCGTACAAGCTGACATCATCATCCTAAGAAAAAGACTTGGACTGTCTACCCCAACTTACCCATTGATCATCCTCTAATGTCTCTATCAAATCCCCTCTTAGCCACCTTCTCTCCAATGAGAACAGACCAAGTGATCCCAAAATAGATCTTTGTGGCACACCACTAGTAACCTGACTCCAGACTGAATATTTTCCATCAACCACTACTCGCTGCCTTCCTACAGAACGCCAGTTTCTAATCCAAACTGCTTAATCACCCTCAATCCCATGCCCCTGCATTTTCTCCAACAGTCTACCACGTGGAACCTTATCAAAGGCTTTACTGAAGTCCATGTACACCACATCAACTGCCCTACCCTCATCCACATGCTTGGTCATCTCCTCAAAAAACTCAATGAGGTTTGTAAGATGTGACCTGCCCTTGACAAAATCTGTTGAATGTCTGTAATCAAATTGTTGCTTACTAGATGATTATAATCCTGTCTCTTATGATCCTTTCCAAAACTTTTCCTACAATAGACATAAGGCTCACTGGTCTATAATTACCTGGGTTATCTCTACTACTCTTCTTGAACAAGCTCACAACATTTGGAAACCTCCAGTCCTCTGGTATTAAACCTAAAGACAATGATGACTGAAAGATCAAAGCCAAAGGCTCCAACATCTCTTCCCTAACTTCCTAGTGAATTCTTGGATAAATCTCATCCTGAAAACTAGGAAAAAGTGAGAACTGAAGGTGCTGGAGATCAGAGTTGAGAGTGTCGTGCTGGAAAAGCAGCATCCGAGCAGCAGGAAAATCGACGTTTTGGGCAAGAGCCCTTCATCAGGAACGTTGATTCTCCAGCTCCTCAGATGCTGCCTGACCTGCTGTGTTTTTCCAGCACCACACTCTTGACAAAGAATGGACAACTGTTACAGTTGCTTTATTGGTCAGAGTATGGAGTATAGGAGTTGGGAGATCATGTTGCAGCTCTAGAGGACATTGGTTAGGCCAATTTTGGAATAGTGTGCGCAATCCTGGTCTCCCTCCTATAGGAAGCTTATTGTGACATATGTCACTAGCCATAGAATACATAGTCTCTCTTCTGTAGTTAAGGCACTTATTTGAATGATGTTATGGACCAGACTCCCTCAAAATATTTAAAGAAGGTAGCCCAGACCTTAAGTTCGCCTTTTTTTTAAAAAGGTCGATGTGAAGTGCCATGTTCCAGATGCGATGTGACTGGTCAAAATATTTGACTACATGACAGATTCTTACATGTAATTCTTCAATCCGGGGGAAGATATGTCAAGGGAGGGTTCGGAGAGATTAGCAGCCAGGAATAATTCAATGAAGCTTCCAACTCTTACGAGACCCCAGTTTCTGCTGCTAAAGTTTTTTTTAAAATCTCAAAAGCCTAGTCTGAGAAAGCTGGCCACACCCAGACTGCTACCATTGTTCAACAAAATCACTCCATTGTTCAAAGAAAAACATCCCAAGCCTCAAGTTGTTGGAAACTGGAGCACTCGGAGGAAACCCACGCAGACATGGGGAGAACGTGCAAACTCCACATAGAATAAAAAAGGGACAGTAACTCTTCTAGGATTATATTAAGGCACCCAAATAATGATAAGGAGAAAGAAGAACACATATATAGATGAATTTATGCCTGTAGGAATAAGAGGACAAGAACAGTAGGAGACTTCAATTCTCCGAATATCAAGGAGGTTTCAAAAAATACAAGGGTGAAAAAGATTCTTGTATTGTGTCCAGAATTTTTTTTTAACACAATACATAACAAGCCCAATGAGAGGAGACATAATTCTGGATTTAATTTTGGGAAATGAAGATGGGCAAGTTAGTGAAGAAACAGCAGGTTATATTGGGGACAGTGACCACAATTCAGTTAGATTTAGTATTATCACAGAAAAAGACAAATACAAATCAGGAGTAAAAGTTTTAAACTGGAGGAAGGCAAGTTTTACCAAACTGAGGTGGACTGGACAGGACTGCTAAAGAATAAAACAGTGGTAAACCAGTGGGAGGCACAAAGAAGTGAGATTCTTAAGGCACAAAGCAGACATGCCCCTCCAAAAATAAGAATAATACTGCCACATCTGGGTCCCCATGGTTGTCTAGAAAAAATACAGGGGAAGATTAAACTGGAAAAGAAAGCTTATGATTGTTATAAAAAAATCTCAACACTTCAGATAGGCTCGAGGTGTACAGAAAGAACAGGGATCAAGTAAAAGAAGAAATAAGGAAATCAAAGAGAGGGCATGAAAACATTAGCAAGCAAAATAAAGAAAAACCTCAAATATTTTATCAGTATACAAACAGCAAAAAGGGTGATGATGGCCTAGTAATATTATCCCTGGACTGTTAATCCAAAGACCCAGATGACCATGAAACCATTGTCGATTGTCAGAACAATCCATCAGGTTCACTAATGCCCTTTAGGAAAGGAAACTGCCATCCTTATCTGGTCTTGCCTATATGTGACTTCAGACCCAGAGCAACGTGATTGACTCTTAACTGACCTCTTGGCAATTATGGATGGGCAATAAATGCTGGCCTAGTCAGTGACACTCTCATCCCGTGCAAGAATTTTAAAAAAGGATAATTACGGAAAAAGTGGGACCTGTCAGAGATGAAGATGGTAACTTGCATGAAGATGTACAGGATATGGAAAGAATTTTAAATGAATTGTTTATCTCTGTCTTCACAAAGTAAACAAATGATGTAGATATGGTAATCCAAGAGGAGCAGTGTGAAATATTGGATAAAATAATCATAAGGGAACAGGAAATGTTTGAGGCATTGGAATCCTTCAAAGTGAGTAGGTCGCTAGGACCAGGTGGATTGTTCCCTGGGATATAGGCAGTAGTCAGGGAGGAAATGGCAGGTGCTCTGTTGGTAATTTTCCAATCTTTGTTAGGCACAGGTGAGGTGCTGCAGGAATGCAGCAATGCAAATATGGTTTTGTTGTTTAAAAAAGGTAAAAGAAATACTTAGCAATTACTGCCCAATTAGTCTTACTTTGGTGGTGACAAAATTGTGAAAATCAATCCTGAGACATCAGACAAACTGTCACTTAAAAAGGCACGGACCAGTCAGGGATGGTCAGCGTGGCTTTGTTAAAGTGGGAGTTTCATTGATGCATGGGCGGAGGGGGATGAATGTGAGTCCTTTGCTGAGGACTGATGGCTTTGTTAAAGGAAGGTCATGCCTTACAAATTTGATTGAATTCTTTGAGGGAGTGACAAGGAGGATCAATGAGGATACTGCAGTGGATATTGTCTTTGTGGATTTTAGTAAAGCATTTGACAAGCACCTACATGATAGGTTGGTCAAAAAAAGTAAAATCTCATGGGATACGTGGTAGTGTGTCGAATTGGATCCAAAGTTGGATTAGTAACAAGAAACAAAGGTTAATTATCAATGGCTGCACTTGCTAATGGAAAGCTATTTCAAGTGGTGTTCCACAGCGCTCTGTGTTGGGACCCCCTGTCGTTTGTTTTCTGTACTACGATTTGGACTTGAATGTTGGGGACACAATTGGAAAATTTGCAGACAACACAAAAATGAGCTGTGTACTGAGTTTAGAGGATAGATGTAAGGTCCAAAATGATAAACAGATGGGTTGACAGAGCAGGCAGATGGAGTGTAACTCTGATTAAGTGTGAGGTAATGCATTTAGGAAGATGAACAGTAAAAGGGAATATACAATAAAATGGGAATAAATTGAGAGAGGCTAATGAAGTTCAAGATGTTGGCACGCATGTGCACAGGTCCCTAAAGGTAGCAGCACAGGTAGAGAAGGTTGTAAAGAATGCATATGGAATGTTCTTCTTCATTGGCAGAGGTATAGAATACAGAAGTAGACATATGAATGATGAAACTGCACAAGATATTGGTGAGGCCACAACTGGAGCACTGTGCGCCATTCTGGTCACCACGTTATCATAGAAGTCTTACAGTTTAGAAGCAGGCCATTCAACCCATTGAATCTACACTGACTCTCCAAAGAGCATTCTATCCAGACCCACCCTGTACCCTATCCCTGTAACCTCACATTTTCTATGACTAAGCCACCTAGCCTGCACAGGCCTGGATACTATGAGCAATTTAGCACGGTCAATCCACCTAACATGCATATCTTTGTACTGTGGGAGGAAAACAGAGCACTCAGACTAAAGTCATGCAGACATGGGAAGAACATGCGAATTCCACACAGATAGTGGTCAGAGGGTGGAATCGAACCTGGGTCCCTAGCACTATGATGCAACAGTGCTCACCCCTGAGCAACTGTGCCACCCATAAACAACCACCATGCCTGCCATTCACCAAGCCACCCAGCCACTATGCCACCCATAATAGAAAGGACACAATTGGTCTGGAGAGAATGTAGACAAGATTTACTAGAATGTTGTCAGGTCTGGAGAATCATAACCATGAATAGAGCTTGGAGAGGTTAGGGTTGTTTTCCTTAGAACAGAGAAGACTGGGTGGCGACATGACTGAGACATAGAAAATAGTGAGGAATAGATACAAAGTAGATAGGAAGAACCTGTTTCCCTTGGCTGGGAGTTCAAAAATTAGGAGTCACAAGTTCAAGTTACGTGGCAGAAGGATTAAAGAGGACACGAGGATAAACATTTTTATGCAGAGGGTGGTGGGTGTCTGGAATTTCCTGCCCAAGTTGCTGGAGGCACCTAAATTGTCAGTTATCTTAGGTCACTGGACCAGAAACATTAATTCTGCTTTCTCTGCACATATGCGGCCAAACCTGCTGAGTTTTTCCAGCAATTTCTGCTTTTGTTTCTGATTTCCAGCAGCTGCATTTTTTATTTAGATTAGATTCCCTACAATGTGGAAATAGGTCATTTGGCCCAATAAGTCCACAAGACCCTCCGAAGAGTAACCAACTGAGACCCATTCCCCTCCCCTATATTTTTTGTTTCTTTTGCTGAATTATGACATGTATTTCAGTAGTCAGTCAACAACCTAAACTTCCAAATCTGTGACCTCTACTCCCCAAAAGGATCAGGGAAATAAGCATGCAACGGCACATTACCTCAGAGATCCTCCTTCAAGTGACTAAAGTAAGAATCCTTCACAGAAAGTAGGAGAATGCAGGTCTGAGGCAGTGGAAGAGATTCTCCTGGACTGCTTGGAATCGGAGGACTGGAGCATATTCATGAATTCAGCAGACAACCTAGACGAGTACGACGCCACTGTTACGGACTTCATTAGCAAATGTGTAGAGGCCTGCGTGCCCAAGAAATCAATCGGTGTGTTACCCAACTAGAAACCATGGATGAACCAGGAAATCTACTGCCTACTTAAGACCAGGCATGCAGCATTTAAATCAGACGACCCAGACCTATGAGAATGTGCATACGGTATGAACAGGTAGGGAAAGAGTTAAGTTCAGAGTTCTGTGAAACAAAAGGTTCAACTGAACATGACTCAGATTAGATAAGAACTTGCAGTTACCAATGGGGTGCTGGAGGCAAGGGTAATGGGTTAATAAGGTAGAAAAGCAGTCATTATATAGAACCATTTAACAATATTGGAAGCATTCAGTATGTATGATCAGTTAACAAGAGGAAAAGTATCCATTATATGAATACAGTTAACAAGGTTAAGAACATTCATTGTATAACAACAGAAGGCGGAATCTCTACTATCGACACTCGCTGACTGTAACAGTCACCCAATTAATATGTATGGTGCCTTATCTGGAAGCTCCTCCCTGTAAAATTAATATATAGTTCACTAAGAAACAGTTTCATTAAGAAACTGTTGTTCAAGAGAAGACCGGGAACCTATGTCCCTGCGCATAAAGGCGATTGCTCTCTCTCTCTCTCTCTCTTCCTTCCCCCCCCCCCCCCCCCCAGGACCTGGAATAATGGAAGGCAAAACTACTCTGTGTCTCCGAGCGCTTTGCTTTGACTGAAGAGGGAAACGGGACCACACAGGAAATCCAGATATGACCTCCATGAAGCCATTAGATGCCAAGAGGCAGTAGTGAAACAAGTCAGAGGCCCAAACTAATTACATGGACACCCACCACCTGTGTCAAGGCCTACACAACAGAACACAGGATACAAAATGAAGCAGGACAAAATGGCAGGAAAAAACAGATGCCTCCCTGAGGCACTCAATGCTTTCTATACTTGGTTCGAGCAGAATGGTAGTGGCACGGTGTCAGCTGCCTCGATAGCCCTGTATGTACTGGTTCCCTCTGTCACTGCTGAAGATGTCAGATCAGTCTTCCTGAGAGGAAACCCAAGGAAAGCAATTGGCCCAGATACGGTCCCCAGCCATGCACACAGATCCTGTGCGGACCAGCTGACGGAAATGTTCACTGCCATCTTCAACCTCTTCTTGCTAAAATCTGAAATCCCACCTACTTCAACACCACCATCATCCCAGTACCAAAGAAAGCACATGCAATGTGTCTCAACAACTATCGCCGAGTGGTTCTGACCTCCATAATCATTAAGTGCTTCAAGAAGCTGGTCATGGCCCACATCAACTCTAGCACCCCAGCCTGTCTTGATCCCTTGCAATCTGCCGATCAGCAAAACAGGTCCACAGCAGATGCCATTTCTGTAGCCTTACCTTCATCACTGGAACATGTGGATAAAAAGGACACCTATGTCAGGATCCTTCTTATCAACTATAACTTTGTCTTCAACACTATTATCCCCACCAGATTGATTTCAAAACTCCAAGACCGAGATCTTGGCTCTACCCTCAATAACGGGACCTTCAGATTCCTGATCCACAGACCGCAATCCATAATGAAAGACAACAGCACCTCTTCCACAATACTCTTCAACATTGGCATCCCCAAGGATGCATTCTCAGCCCCCTACTGTACATCCTGTACACCTACACCTGTGTGGCCAAATTCCTCACGAATGCCATCTACAAGTTTGTGGACAACACCACTGCTGAATATCAAACAATGATGAGTCTGAATACAGGAAGGGGATGAAGAGCTCGGTGCCATGGTGCAATGATAGCAATCTCTCTCTCTCACAATGTCAGCAAATCAAAAGAACTGATTATTGACTTCAGGAAAAAAGGAAAACATGTGCCTATCTACATCAACAGAGCTGAGGTGGAGATAGTCGAGACAGTCAAGTTCTGAAAAGTGACAACAACCAACAATCTGTCCTCGACTTCCCATGTAAATGCCACAGTCAAGAAGACACAACAAAGCCTTTTCATTCTCAAGCAGCTTAGGAAATTTGGCATGTCCATAAGGACACTCACCAACTTTTCCAGATGCATCATATAAAGCATTCTATCTTGGTGCATAACAGCTTGGGACGGCACCTGCTCTGCCCAGGACCAAAAGAAAGCACTCTAAGTTGTGTGCATAGCCCAGACCATCATGGAAGCCAACCTCCCATCCATGGACTCCATTTATACTTCACGTTGCTGTGCAAAAACTGCCAACATCTCAAAGACCACTCCCACTCTGGTAATACACTCTTCCTACCTCTGCCGTCAGGGAAATGATACAGAAGCATGAACACGTGTACAAACAGATTCAAGAACAGCTTCTTCCCTGCTGTTATTAGACTGCTGAATGGACTTCTCTGATTTCAAAGAATGTTGATCTTGCTTTGGGCACCTCCTGTGCAGTCGTAACCTTGTACGCCTCACTCTAGCCAAAAACCTATGATCTGTATGTCTGTGTTTGCTATGATCTGCCTGTACTGCTCAGAAAACAAAACTTTTCACTGTATGTGGGTACATGTGTTCAAATGCCTATTCAAGACGGCTCAAGGAGTCCCTGAACTCTTATGTGTAGCCTCTCTTGGTTCGCCCCAGAGATCGTACTCTGTGGCAGTCTGGAATATAAAGCTCTTACAGATAGTTCAATTTAAATTATTACCTTTATTTACCAATGGCATCAATGTTACACTATAACAGAGATGCCTACAAGCCAGGCTTAAGCTAAGGTTCTAAAACCATTAGCAGAGTAGCGGCACCAGCTCTTACCCCGAAGTGCTCTCTCAGGCTACTCCCCTTATTGCTGCAAACAAGCTGTCTTTAAAATGTCTTTAAAATTTGGTGTTAAAATCACAGAACGCCACATGTCCTTAATCAGATAAACAGCAATAAAATGGCAAAAGTTTGCAGAAGAGAAGTACATTGACTGGTCTGTGTTCACTTGACTAATTAAGCACATCAAAGTGGAAAACCTTGCACCAGCCAGGCCAAATGGTCAATTTGCTTTGGCTAGTACATCGTAATGAGACACTATTGAAAAGATCATGAGGTAACTTTGCTCAGCCAACATGTTCAGTATCATTGCCCTACAAAATAGCTTTTTCTTTTGAAATCATCTTAAATTCCCAGCAAATTAAATTCATAACATTCCTGGACCATGACAAACCAGTGTTCACTCAAATCAGACCATAAAGGGTTAATTTTCCACCAGCTTCCATCCTCTCCCTCTCTCTCTCTGTCCCTTGAAGTGAATGTAATTTACAGAAGAATGTTTTCTCTCTCACTCAGGCATAAACATCTCCCAACTTCCTTACTATGTCAGTTTTTTCCTAGCCTGTAAGAGTAATGAGCCACTCATATTTCAGCACAGTCAAGATGATGAAACTGAGCTTCATAAATTCAAATCTGCTCAGTATGGCATACATGAAAATGTATCAGGATTGTTCTATTAAATGCATATTCCACACAGCTTATTAAATTAGAAATTATTTTCCTATTGAGAATGAGTTTTGTGAAAAATCTTTGATATAATCCAGCAATTTAGTTATTCGACATCTTATTGTGAAATATGCACCTCTGGTGTGAGAATGAAGTACTGCCACGCATTCCACAAGTGAACAAAAGTTATCACCTTATTTACACCAATCCAGTGACACTGAGAACACACGTCCCAATTCCTCTGAACAAGCACTTTCCCGCATTCTCTGCAGCAAATGTGTCACATTTACGGCTACACACTTTCTCACATGTGACAATAAATTAAATCAAGTCATTACATTAACCTAGAAATATATCATCGATTCTTTATCGTCACTGGCTCAAAATTTCCCAACCCTCTACCTAGCTGCATTGAGGGAGTCTCTTCACCTCACAGACTCCATCAGTTCAAGAAGCAAGTTCACCTTTCAAGTGCAATCATTTTTCATCTTTCAGAACCATTGTCAAGCTTAATCTTCATCTTCACTTCCTTGTGATATTAATCACAGCTGTTCTCTGAACCAATTACAGTGACATAAGAGTCATAGGGACATACAGCATGTCCAATTTGTCCATGCCGACCAGATATGTTAAGTTAATCTAGTCCCATTTTGCAGCTCCTGACCCACATCCCTCTAAACCCTTCCTGTTCATACACCCATCCAGATGCCTTTTAAATGTTTTAATTATACCAGCCTCCACCACTTCCTCTGGCAACTCATTCCATACAGACACCACCCTTGGTCCCTTTTAAATCTTTTCCCTCCCACCCTAAACCTATGACCTCTAGTTCTGGACTCCCCACCCCAGGGAAAAGACCTTGTCTTTTTTACCATATCCATACCTAATGATTTTATAAACCTCTATAAGGTCACTCCCCAGCCTGTGACATTCCTGGGAAAATAGCCTCAGCCTTTTCAGTCTCAATACTCGATACTCTGACCAATAAAGGCAAGCATATCAAATACCTTCTTCACTACCCTATCTGAATTGAATTGAATTGAATTTATTGTCCCATGTACCAATGCACAGTGAAAAGCTTTGCCTTGCGAGCAATACAGGCAGACCACAGAGTTAACTAGCATAAATAGTAGAGGTAAAAATAATGACTGCAGATGCTGGAAACCAGATTCTGGGTTAGTGGTGCTGGAAGAGCACAGCAGTTCAGGCAGCATCCAAGGAGCAGCGAAATCGATGTTTCGGGCAAAAGCCCTTCATCAGGAATAAAGGCAGAGAGCCTGAAGTGTGGAGAGATAAGCTAGAGGGGCGGTGGGGAGAAAGTAGCATAGAGTACCAATAGGTGAGTGGGGGAGGGGATGAAGCTGATAGGTAAGGGAGGAGAGGGTGGAGTGGATAGGTGGTGCAGTGAGAGAGGGACTCCCTGAGATTGTTGTAGAGAGAGGAGGAAAACTTCTTCAAGGCAGGCATCCTTGCAAGAGGATTCGCAGTAGGGTTAAAATCAACAAGGTAAAAACAATGACTGCAGATGCTGGAAACCAGATTCTGGATTAGTGCTGCTGGAAGAGCACAGCAGTTCAGGCAGCAAAATAGTAACTAATAGGTAAACAGCAGCAAAAACAAAAACACAGGTATAGGCGAATGTTAAGAGTTTGTGAGTCCATTCAGTGTTCTAATAACAGGAGGGTAGAAACTGTGATGAAATTATCAGCTTGAAGTGCGCAGGGTTGAGTCAGGTTGAGTCAGGTTTCTGTGAAGCAGAGTGTGCAGCAGTCCCGCAGGAAGCTGAGCAGTGATCTGAGTTCACCCATCTTGTTCTCCAGAGTTGTACATTTTCTCAGAGTAATCGGGGGGGGTCTTGAAACCGCATAGCAGGCCGGCCTGCTTCCTCGCAGGTTTCTTACATTTGAGTGGTCCAGTGCTCTAGTGGAATGGATTCTGACTGCATCCAGTTAAGTGATCCTTCCTAGGACCTTGTGCCGCCGATTTGTTGTTCCATTTCCAGCCATGTTTTTTGCAGAGGTGTTTGGGCTGCTCTTCAGGTAAGTTCTGATAGATTTCATGTCACGCAGGCGTCTTATGGGACCGGAAGCATTCTACTGGAGACTCCACTTTCAAGAAACTATGAATCTGCATTCCAAGGTCTCTTGGTTCAGCAACAATCCCCAGGACGTTATCATTAAGTCATGCCCTGATTTGTCTTTCCAAAATGCAGCACATCACATTTATCTAAATTAAACTCCTTCTGCCACACCTTGGCCTATTAGCCCACCGCATCAAGGTCCTGTTGTACTGTGGAGGTAACTTTCTTTGCTGTCCATTACACTTCCAATTTTGATGTCATCTGCAAACTTACTAACTATACTTCCCACGTTCATATCCAAATAATTTATCTAAATGACGAAAAGTTGTGGAGCCAGCACAGATCCTTGTGGCATACCACTGGTCACAAGCCTCTAGTCTGAAAAGTAACCCTCCACCACCATACCCTGTCTTCTATCTTCAAGGCAGTTCTGTATCCCTGTATCCCTGGCTAGTTCTCCCTTTATTCCATGTGATCTAAACCTTGCTAACCTGTCTACCATAAGGAACCTTGTCAAAAGCCTTACCAATATCCATAAGATCACGTCCACTGCTCTGCCCTCATCAACCCTCTTCGTTACTTCTTCAAAAGACTCAATCAAGTTAGTGAGACATGATTTCCCACACACGTCATGTTGACTATCCTTAATCAGTCCTTGCCTTTCCCAATACATGTAAATCGTGTCCTTAGTGATTCCCTCCATGAACTTGCCCACCACACTTTTCCTTACCACCTCTCCTAAATAGCGGCACCTCATTAGCCAGCACCTCACCTGTGACTATCAATGATCCAAGTATCTCAGCAAGGAGCTCACTAATTACTTCCCCACTTTCCACAGAGTTCTGATCAGGTCGTGGAGATTTATCCACCTTAATGCGTTTCAAGACATTCAGCACCACCTCCTCTGTAATATGGACACTGCTTTGAAGCAGAGAATTAAACCTGCATTCAGACGGAACTTCAGTAACCTCTTGTACAATTTCAACATGCATTTCTGATTGAGGCAGTATATTAATCAAAACAGTCAATATTTTATTTGCTTTCTTCACCACTTGTAATTATTGGGCCGATGACATTAGGACTTGAGAAATCTGATGAACGTTTCCAATGTATTACCAGATGATTACCTCATTTTCTCCCTGTAGATTTAAATATTTGTAACTAGATCAGACAAAAATCTGATATCTTTTTGTCAAGAAATGCATTTGTGAACACTGATTTCCATTATGCTACAACTTTCATTTTCCTATCTTTGAAAATCTCTTCATTTTATTCATTAGAAGCTTAACTAAACACCCTAAATGCTTTTCCTTTTTCTTAAATAATTCTTCAGGTGCCATACTAGTTTTATCCTCTTTATTTCACCCTCCACTTATAACACATACAAATGCCTTTTGTTTCCCAATAAGAAATTTTATTTGCCAATCTTTCTCTCCTCACATCCTTACTGTCTCAATCACTCATTTTTATTTAGTTAAAACCATGTTTAATTTCACACTTCTCCATGCTACCTTGGAAACAAAATCCTGCATCAGCTCAACTAATTCAAGTTCTTAACAGGGCTTTTTTTTAAAACATGTTATGCACTCCAAACCACATGCATGAAATTAAAATCCTCCATAGTGCTGAGTTTAAAACATGTGATTCTCCCAGAACAGCTGAATAGTTTCACCCATTAAGGTCGGTGCCTTAATCCAGTCTCCTCTGCCCCCACCTTGCTAACATTGTTTCCAGAGGTTCAGTTCCATTCTCAAGTTTTTCTTAAGTTAAGTTGCACAAGACAAATAACATTTCTTCAGCACTGCCTGTGCTACCTGTATAAAACACTGAAACCATGCACCTTACTGGCTCCTCACCTTTGAAACTAATTCTACTAACTTCCGCAGATGCTAATTAATTCAATTCACCTATATTTCAAGCTCAGTATATCAGAATCCTTGAATCTATGCATTCCCCACATATCTGCATAGTCATTCACTCATTCTTTTCAAACATTTATAATATGTAAAAAAAAGAAGCCAGTCTGCCCATTATGTCAGTGTTGACTAAAAACCAAATAGCCTAATTCCATTTCTTAATCCTTGGTCCATACCTCAAGTTACTGGACATTGGTTATGCGTCCAGGCACTCTTAAAAATAAGTTGAGGGTTTCTGCCTCTACTACCTTCTCAGGCACTGAGTTCGAGATCATTACTACCCTTGAGATGAAAAGGTTTAGATTAGATTAGATTAGATTACTTAGATTAGATTACTTACAGTGTGGAAACAGGCCCTTCGGCCCAACAAGTCCACACCGCCCCGCCGAAGCGTAACCCACCCATACCCCTACATCTATATCTACCCTTACCTAACACTAGGGGCAATTTAACATGGCCAATTCACCTGACCTGCACATCTTTGGAGTGTGGGAGGAAACCGGAGCACCCCTCATCTTTGTTTCCTCATCTTTCCTCTCTAATCTTTCCACCAATCATTCTATATCTAAGTCTCTAGTCACTGGTCTCTCTGCTAAGGGAAATAGGTCCACTATCCAAGTTCCTCATAACCTTGTACACCTCAATCAAACCTCTCCTCAGCCTCCCGTTATCTAATAATTCCATGTCATTGCAATTTTCCTCAAATGCAATTATATCCTTCTGTAATGAGGTGACCTGAAGAGCACTCAGTACTCAAACTGTAGCCAAATGAAAACTTATCTTGCTACAATATAACCTTTCTGCTCTTATATCCTCTCCCTCGGTTAATTGCAAAGCAAGTATCAAAGAAAATATTCCACATGCATTCTTAACCACCTATGACATGTCCTACTACCTTCAAGGATTTGCGAGCGTTCATTCCAAGTTTCTCACTTCCTGTACACCTCAGCAATGGGCTGCCAGTACACAAGAGATACTGCGAGCATACTTTGAGGCTGAACTAAGTGAAAAGGCAGGGCAAGG
The DNA here is from genome assembly GCF_047496795.1 of Chiloscyllium punctatum. Lineage (NCBI taxonomy): Eukaryota > Metazoa > Chordata > Chondrichthyes > Orectolobiformes > Hemiscylliidae > Chiloscyllium > Chiloscyllium punctatum. The sequence goes on from NC_092741.1 coordinate 11,686,168, forward strand.
AAACACATTGATCAAACATGTAGGGATTAAATAGGAAGAAAAATGAATTTATGAAGATAATAATACAACCAAGAGCCAGGGTATAAGCAGGAAAGCAAATAAGAACAAGCATGTGAAAAGTAACTAGCAGTCAATAAAAAAGGAAAGCAAGACATCATACAAAAGGAGAAGTGAAGCAATTTGAACAAAAAAAATGATTTAAGCTGGAGAGGCATGGCTAAGTTTATTCATACTACCATGTAGCACTTGTTGTGATGAACCAACTCGTTGTAATCCAGAACAGTATTAAATGACATGACCAGATTCTGTCAGATAAGAAGAACGTCTTTTTTTAAAACAACAACAAGTTTATTCTTAAAGAGTAACTGGAAGTGTCTGTAAGGCTTGAATTTGTTGGTAAACTTAATCCAAAGGCATGCCTGAAAAGAAAATGCTGAGCAAAGTGAGAGCGAAAATTTGGGAAGGCAGAGGCCATGATTTTCTTGTTAGGCTGGGAAAGCCAATTGCAATGTGGAATCTTAAATATAAACAGATCCGCCAAGATATTATTGAATGAAGGGGCAGACTTGAGGGTCCAAATGGTCTATTTCTACTCCTACTCGATATGTTTTTCTATTCTTGCTAAATCACTTATTTTTGTTGCAGATAATTGTTTCCAAAAGCTTTCCTTTCAGAGGTTAAAACTGACTGGGCTGCTGTTGCCAGCCTGATCCTTATACAATCCACTTATTGAAACTCTTCAGATTCCTCCAATAAAAAAGCTTAAACACTTCTCAATGATATTTTTCATTTCAGTCACCTGGCATTTTCGATTACTGACCTCGTCTTTGCTCAACTTAGATACATTCCATGGAATTTTCATCTTGGTCTACTTCCAAAATCTTCAATCCCTTTATCAACTGTACTGTCTTGAATTTATCTTGGAAACATTCAGCTTCCCTAATCTTATCACCCTCCTGATTTCTGCACCTCAAATTTCTCCCTTAGCTTACTTAATATTAATAGGCTAGATAATGAGTTCCTATTCACCCGTGCTACATAATTTTGTTCATCAGCCAGTCTAACTCAGATAGCATTCTGGCTTTGGAGTCAAATTATTGTCGGTCACAACTCTACTTCAACACTTGAGCTCAATTTAAACTTACATACCAGTACAATAGAAGAATGTAGTACTTTATTAACCGTGCTGCTATCTTCCACTTCAAACATTAAACACAGGACTCATCTGTTTTGGAAGTGAAAGGAAAACAGATCAATCTCCTTATTAATATTTGGCAGAAACTGACTACAGCGATGGTTATACTTCAGAATTACTAATCACTTGTAAAGCAGTTTGCACAATTTGGGGACATGAAAAGCATTATATCAACACATTTATGGTTTTGATGATTCACAAGCCATTCCAACTAAGATAGCTTTCTGACGTTTGACTACAGGAAAAAAGTACACTTCAGCAAAGTCTAACTCTCATCAACATTTACCCTTCATTCTCTTCCATCAGGTGTTCACTTCTGTCAGAACAATGAAACAGCTTAAAATCACATTTACAACCCCTGCGAGTGACTGTGATAGGAACCATAGATAACTTCTCTGTAACTTTAGACATAACCAACAACACCACTCTCCTTCACACTGTGAAGTGAACAAGACAGTTTGAACATAAGACCATAAGAAAAAGGTGCAGGAGTGGGTCAACTGGCTGATCTTTCCATGGCCTCAGCTCCACTTACCTGTCCTCTCCCCATAAACCTTAATTCTTTTACTGTTCAAATAAATTGCCGACCTGAGCTTTAAAAGCATTAAATGTGGAAGCCCCTACTACTTCACTGGGCATGGAATTCCACAGATTCACAACCCTCCGGGTGAAGATCAGTTCTACATCTGCTTCCTCTAATTTTGAGGCTTTGCCCTCTTGTCCTAGTTTCACCTGGTGGAAACATCCTCTCTACTTCTATCTTATCTATTCCCTTCATAATTTTATATGTTTCTGTAAGATTCCCCCTCATTCTTCTGCACTCCAATGAATGTAATCCCAGTCTACTCAGTCTCTCCTCATAAACCAACCCCCTCAGTTCCAGATTCAACCTAGTGAACCGCCTCTGCACCCTCTCTAGTACTAGTATATCCTTTCACGAGTAAAGAGATGAAAACTATACGCAGTACTCCAGGTGTGGCCTCACCAGCACCCTCTCCAGCTGCAACATAACCTCTGAGTTTCAACTCAATCTCTTTATCAATGGAGGACAAAATTCCATTTGCCGCCTTAATTACCTATTACACCTGCAGACCAACCTTCTGTGATTCATGTACATGGACATGCAGTTCCCTCTGCACAGCAGCACAGTGCCATTTCTTACCATTCAAATACTAGTCCTTTTTACTGTTCTTCCTACCAAAATGGATGACTTCACATTTATTAACATTGTATTCCATCTGCCAGACCTTTGCCCACTCACTTAAACTTATCTATCTCTGTCAGTTTGCAAAGTTTCAGAGTCCTCTGCACACTTTGCTCTACCACTCATCTTAGTGTCATTCACAAACTTTGCAACCTCTGCACGCAGCTGAAGATAAGCCGGAGGCACAGTGGTAATGTCTTGGAACAGTAATCCAGAGACCCAACCTATTGCTCTGGGGGCATGCATTCAAGTCCCACCATGATAACCAGTGGAACTTAAATTCAATTAACGAATTTGGAATTAAATGCTACTCTCTGTATCAATAACCATGAAACCTTGCTCGAATATCCTAAGAACCCACCTAGTTCATCAGTGCCCTTTTGTGAAGAAAATCTGCTTTACTTACATGGTGTAAGCAATATGTGACTCAAGACTCCCAATAATGTGACCCTAAGACACCGAGCAAGGTACTAAGTACAGGCAAGAGGTAGACAGCTTAGTGGCATGGTGAGAAAACAGCAATTTCTTTCTCAATGTCAGCAAAACAAAGGAGCTGGTCATCAACTTCAGGAGGCAGATTGGAGGACAGGCCATCTGTATTAATTGTGCTAGGGTGGAGGTGGTCGAAAGCTTCAAGTTCCTAGGAATAAATATCACCAATAATCTATCCTGGTCCATCCATGATGTTGCCATGGTCAAGAAAGCACACCAACGCCTCTACTTCCTTAGAATGCTAGCAATTTCAGCAAATAACTCTTACCAATTTTTTACTGATGCGCCATTTAAAGTATATTATCCGGATGCATTGGTATGGTAACTGTCTGCCCAAGATCACAAGAAACTACAGTAAGTTGTGAACACAGCCCAATCCATCACGAAAAGCAGCCTTCCTTCCACTGGCTCTGTCTACACTTCCCATTGCCTCAGGAAAGCAGCCAACATAATCAAAGAACCTGCCAACCCCAGTAACACGCTCTTCAACCCTCTTCATTGGGCAGAAAATACAAAAGTTTGAAAATGTTTAAATTCAGCTTCTTCCCTGCTGTTATTAGATTTATAGAACATAAAACTGTACAGCTTCACCGGAGGCTCATTGATGATGTTACCTAGTATAGTGATGAAACATCTGAAAACGAACCTTCCAGCTCAGCGAGTAAACTTACATCTATTGAACAATGCAGTACAGTACAGGCCCTTCAGCCCTCAATACTGTGCCGGCCTTTTATCCTACTCTAAGATCAGACTACATACCCTTCATTGTATTAACTTTCATGGGCCTATCCAAAAAACGCTTCAATGTCCCTAATGTATCTGATTCTACTACCAATGCATTCAATGCACCCACTACTGTCTAAAGAACCTACCTCTGACATCTCCCCTAAACCTTCCCCAATTACCTTAAAATTGTGCCCCCACATGATAGACATTTCCGCTATGGGAAAAAGTCTGTGGCTATCCACTCTATCTATGCCTCTCAACATTTTGTATGCCTCTATCAAGTAAGTCACCTTTCATCTTTCTTCGCTCCAATGAGAAAAGCCCTATCTCCCTCAACCTTTCTTCATAAGACATGCCTTCCAGTCCAGGCAGCATCCTGATAAATTTCTTTTGCATCCTCTCTGAAGCTTCCACATCTTTCCAATAATGAGGCAACCAGAACTGAACACAATATTCCAAGTGTGGTCTAACCAGGGCTTTACAGAGCTGCAGCAATAACCTCATGGCTCTGAAACTCAATCCCCCTGGCTAATGAAACCCAACACACCATACACATTCTCAACAACCTTATCAACCTGGGTGGCAATTTTGAGGGATCAATGGACATGGAACCCAAGATCCTTATGTTCCTCCACACTGCCAAAAATCCTGCATTCTGCACTCAAATTCAACCTTTCAAAGTGAATCACTTCACACTTTTCCAGGTTGAACTCCATCTGCCACTTACCAGCCCAGTTCTGCATCCTGTCAATGTATTGTCTCAATCTACAACAGCCCTCCACACTATTCACAACTGCACCAAACTTCATGTCATCAGCAAATTTACTAACCCACCATTCCACTTCCTCATCCAAGTCATTTATATAAATCACAAAGAGCAGAGGTGCCAAAACCAATCCCAATGGTCAGCAAGCTCCAGGCTCAATATTTTCCATCTACCACCACCCTCTGTCTTCTATGGGCCAGCCAATTCTGTATCCAGACAGACAGGTTTCCCTGTATCTCATACCTCCTTACTTTCTGAATGAGCCTCCCATGGAGAACTTTGTCAAACTCCTTGCTAAAATCTACGAACACCACATCCACTACTCGGCGTTCATCAACGTGTTTTGTCACATCCTCAAAGAATTTAATATGGTTTGTGAAGAATGCCTGCCCCCACACAACCCTGCTGACTATCTATAATCAAACTATGGTTTCCAAGCAATCATAAATCCGGTCTCTCAGAATCCTCTCCAATAATTTACCTACCATTGACGTAAGACTGACTGGTCTGTAATTCCCGGGATTATCTCTATTCCTTTTTTTGAACAAGGGAATAATATTTGACACCCTCCAATCATGTGGTACTACTCCACTGGACAGTGAGGACACAAAGTTCATCACCAAAGGCACAACAACCTCTTCCCTCGCTTCCTGTCGTAACCTAAAGTATACCCAGTCTGGCCTAGGGGATTTGTCTATCCTTATGTTTTTCAAAATTTTCAACACATCCTCCTTCTTAACATCAACCTACTATCGCATAGCAGTCGGTTTCATGCTGTCCTCACAAACATCAAGGTCCCTCTCACTAGTGAATACCAAAGGAAAGAATTCATTAAGGACCTCACCTACCTCCTCCAACTGCAGGCACAGGTTCCCTGCACTATCCCTGGTCGGCCCTTCCCTCCCTCTGGCCATCTCTTGTTCCTCACATGAGTGTAGAATGCCTACCCACTAAAGCTTTTTCATGCCACCTTCCAGCTCTCAAGTCCAATCTTCAGTTCCTTCCTGGCCACATTATAACTCTCTAAAGCCCTGTGTGATCCTTGCCTCCTCAGCCTTAAGTAAACTTCCTTCTTCCTCTTGACTAGATGTTCCATATCCTTTGTGACCCAAGGAACTTTCAACCTCCCATTCTTTCTTTGCCTCAGTGGGACAAACCTGTCCAGCACTGTCAGCAGGAGCTTCCTAAAAAAGCTCCACATTTCTGTTGTGCATTTCCCAGAGAATGTCTGTCCCCAATTTAGGCATCCCACTTCCTGCCTTTTGGCATTCTAATTCCCTCTCTCCCAATTAGATACTTTCCCATACCATATGCTCCAATCCCTCTTCGTGAATATCGTAAAGGTCATGTACTTGTGATCACCATCACAGAAATGCTCTCCCATCGAGAGATCTGACACCTGACCTGGTTCGTTGCCAAGCATAAAATCCCATCTGGCCTCCTCTCTAATCAGCCTATCTCATATTGCATCAGTAACCCTTCCCGGGCACACTTGACAAAACCTGCTCCACCCAAACTATCTGAATTTCTTTGTAGCTGCACTGTATTTTGCATTCCATTCCATTACCCTGATGTACTTATATTGGTATGATTTATCTGGTTAGCATGCAAAACTATTCTTTTCACAGTATCTCGATACATGTGACAATAATAAATCAAAATCAAATTAAAAAAGAATGAAGGACACAGCTGATAAACTTGGTCAGTAACACTTTTGTTTTTGCTATCATAGGTGTTTCACACAAGGCATTGATTAACATCCTGAACTGTCCCTCAACTGAGGTAGTGACAAAAATAACAAGAGGTAAAAATTGACTTGATCTCCACCTCACCAAACTAATTATCACAGATTCATTTGTTCATGATATTGAGAGAAGTGACCACCATACAAGTCCTTATTGAGAATCTCACCATGATACTCTCAAACATCTTGTTGAAGTGACCTAAGACTAAAGTTGATAAGATGGCCACCTGGGGCTTTTTACACTGACACAAGGTGGCCAAAAGGACTTACAGTTAGATATAGCAGATGTTCATAGCCAGACTTGCGCTCTCCATACAAAGTTACTGGACAAGATTAAAGGTCCAGTGGGCATTCAGGAAGATAAAGCAATAAATGATGTAAACGTGACCTCCAAAAGACCATCTGCAAAGGGGTTTGGGGCAGGGGGTGGTTTGGTGGTGGTGGTGGTGGAGAGATTGTATAAAGAGGAGTCAGGACTGGGGAGAGATAAACAATTGAAGCTTAATTGCAGATGTAAATGATTTCAATAAATTCTTGCATGATAAATCAAGGGATGAGTGACAGAGATTAAAAACTATAGAGGAAAGATGTGGTTATGTCCTCTAGTTATTTGAGGAATCTAAACAAGCTTGATTAATTAGTTGACAAAGTTGTGAAGTGATCGAATTTCATTGATGAGGGTGAAATTCTAATACAGCTTTCTATTAACACTAGATTTCTGAGAGCCGTTTCGCTGTTTAGAAAGTAGTCTACTCTATTCTTCCTGCCAAAGCGCATATTCTCACATTTTGTGACAATGTATTGTATCTGCCCACTCTTCTAACCTATCCAAGTCCTTCTGCAGCTTTCCCACTTCCTCAACACTCCCTGCCCCTCCATGGATCTTTGTGTCATCTGCAAACTTAGCAACAACGCCCTCACAGTCCTTTGTCTAGACTGTTAATGTACAATATGAAACCTTTAGAACTCCACAAGTCTCCAGCTGCCATCCTGAAAAAGACCCCTTGATCCCTACTCTCTGCCTTCTGACAGTCAGCCAATTCGTTATCCATGTCAGTACCTTACCCCTAACACCATGGAAACATCTTTTCTCGGTGCTGACACAGCACCTTATCTGGAAATCTCAACAGATCACGTCCATAGGCTCTTCCTTGTCTAACTTGCTCATAACCAAAAGAATTCTAACAAATTTGTCAGGCACGACCACCTCTTGATGAACAAGACTGTAATTCAGTCCTATTTTACTATGCTCTTCTAAGTACTCTGTACCTTATTCTTCACAATGGACTCTAAAATCTTACCAAAGACTGAGGTCAGATTAAATAATCTATAGGTTCCTGTCTCCTGCTTCTCTTCTTAAACATAAGTCATTTTCCAGTACTCTGGAGCCCTTCCTGACTCCAGTGATTCCTAAAAAGATCACCACAAATGCCTCAACAATCTCCTCAGCTTTCTCCTTCAGAACTCAGTGATGTAGTCCATCTGGTCCAAGTAATTATTCACCTTCAAACCTTTCAGCTTTCCTTACACGTTTGCCTTAATGATGGCTACTACACTCAACTTTGCCCCCTAACCGTCTTGAAGTTCAGGTAGGGTGCTTGCGCCTTCCACTGTGAAACCTGATGCAAAGTACCTATTTATTTAGGACACAGATTATTACAGCGCAGTCCAGGCCCTTCGGCCCTCGATGCTGCACCAACCTGTGAAAACAATCTGAAGCCCATCTAACCTACACTATTCCATTCTTATTAGATTCCCTACAGTGTGGAAACAGGCCCTTTGGCCCAACCAGACCACACCGACCCTCTGAAGAGCAACCCACCCAGACCCATTTCCTTCTAATCTACTGCACCTAACACTACAGGCAATTTAGCATGGTCAATTCACCTGACCTGCACATCTTTGGACTGTGGGAGGAAACCGGAGCACCCGGAGGAAACCCATGCAGTCACAGGGAGAACGTGCAAACTCCACACAGACAGTCATCAGACGCTGGAATCGAACCTGAGACCCTAGTGCTATGAGGCAGCAGTGCTAACCACTGAGCCATCGTGCCATCATTTTGCCTATCCAATGACCATTTAAATGCTTGTAAAGTTGGCAAGTCTACTACTGTTGCAGGCATTGCGTTCCATGCCCCTACTACTCTGCGTAACAAAACTAGCTCTGACATCTGTCCCATACCTATCACGCCTCAATTTAAAGCTACATCCCCTCGTGCTAGCTATCACCATCTGAGGAAAAAGGCTCTCACTGTCCAATGTATCTAACCATCTGATGATCTTACATGTCTCAATTAAGTCACCTCTCAACCTTCCCTCTAACAAAAACAGCCTCAAGTCCCTCAGCCTTTCCTCACAAGACCTTCTCTCCATACCAGGCAACATCCTAGTATCTCATCTCTGAACCCTTTCCAAAGCTTCCACATCCTTCCTATAATGCGATGACCAGAATTGTACACAATACTCCAAATGCGGCCGCACCAGAGGTTTTCACAGCGGCAGCATGACCTCACGGTTCCATAACTCAATCCCTCTACCAATAAAAGCTAACACCCCATATGTCTTCTTAACAACCCTATAAGACTAGGTGGCAACTTTCAAGGATCTATGTATCTGGACACAGAGATCTCTCTGCTCATCTACACTACCAAAAATCTTATCATTAGCCTAGTACTCTGCATTTAAGTTACTCTTTCCAAAGTGAATCACCTCACACTTTTCCGCATTAAACTCCATTTGCAAGCTCTGCAGCTTATCCATGTCCCTCTGTAACCTACAACATCCTTCGTCACGATTCACAACTCCACCAACCTTAGCATCATCCGCAGATTTACTAACCCATCCTTCTATGCCCTCATCCAGGTCATTTATAAAAATGACAAATAACACCCAAAATCGATCCTTGTGGTACACCACGAGTAACTGAACTCCAGAATGAACATTTCCCATCAACCACCACTCTGTCTTCTTTCAGCTAGCCAATTTCTGATCTAAACCACTAACGTACCCTCAAACCCATGCCTCCGTTTTTTGTGCAATAGCCTCGCATGTGGAACCTTATCATGCACCTTAAGGAAACCTATATACACCACATCAACCGTTTTACCATCATCCACCTGTTTGGTCACCATTTCAAAGAACTCAATAAGGTTTGTGAGGCACAACCTACCCTTCACAAAACCATGTTGACTATCCCTAATCAACTTATTCCTTTCTAGATGATTTTAATCCTATCTCTTATAACCTCTCCAACACTTTACCCACAACTGAAGTAAGGCTCACAGGTCTATAATTTCCAGGGTTGTCTTCTACTTCCCTTCTTGAACAAGGGAACAACATTTGCTATCCTCCAGTCTTCCGGCACTATTTGAAGAGACAATGACGACATAAAGATCAAAGCCAAAGGCTCTGCAATCTCTTCCCTGGCTTCCCAGAGAATCCTAGGATAAATTCCAAATGGCCCAAGGAACTTATCTATTTTTACACTTTCCAGAATTGCTAGCACCTCCTCCTTATGAACCTCAATCCCATCTAGTCTAGTAGTCTGCATCTCCGTATTCTCCTCAACAAAATTATCTTTTTCTAGTGTGAATACTGACAAAAAGTATTCATTAGCGCTTCCCCTATCTCCTCTGACTCCACACACAACTTTCCACTACTATCCTTGATTGGCCCTACTCTTACTCTAGTCATTCTTTTACTCCTGATATAACTATAGAAAGCCTTAAGGTTTTCCTTGATCCTATCCGCCAACGAATTTTCATGTACCCTCCAGGGTCTTCTGAGCTCTCTCTGTCAGTCTTTCCTAGCTAATTTGTAACTCTCAAGCACCCTAAATGAGCCATCACATCTCATCCTAATATTAGCCTTCTTCTTCCTCTTGACAAGAGATTCAACTTCCTTAGTAAACCACAGCTCTCACACTCGACAACTTCCTCCCTGCCTGACCAGTACATACTTTGTCATGGACCCACAGTAGCTGGTCCTTGAATAAGCTCCTCATTTCAATTGTGCCCATCCCCTGCAGTTCCCTTCCCCATTTTTTCTGCCATTTCTTTGCTCCCCATTATTATTACTCCTAGCTCATATTCCAGGGGTATAATGCCTACTATTGCCTCTGGTATGTTTGCTTTTATTGGTCAGTGCACTGAGTAAAGGAGTTGGAAGGTCATGTTGCAGCTGTACAGGACATTGGTTCAACAACTTTTGGAATATTGTGTCCAATTCTGGTTCCTTTCCTATCGGAAGGATGTTGAAAAAATTGAAAGGATTCAGAAAAGATTTACAAGGATGTTGCTAGGGTTGGAGGATTTGAGCTGAATAGACAGGAGCTGTTTTCCCTGGAGTGTCAGAGACTGAAGGGTGACTTTATAGAGGCTTATAAAATCGTGAGGGGCACAGATAGGTTGAATAGACACTGTATTTTCCCTGGGGCAGAGGAGTCCAGAACTAGAGGGCATACGTTTAGGGTGAGACGGGAAAGATTTAAAAGGGATCGGAGGGATAACGTGTTCAGTCAGAGGATGGTGCATGTATGGAATGAGCTGCCAGAGGAAGTGGTGGAGGCTGGTACAATTACAACATTCAAAAAGGAATCAGGATAGGTATATGAACAGGAAGGGTTTAGTGGGATATGGGCCAAGTGCTGGCAATTGGGACTAGATGAGTTTCGGATATCTAGTCGGCGTGGACGATTTGGACCGAAGAGTCTGTTTCCATGCTGTACCTCTCTGGCTCTACTGGTTAACTTACACTCATCTCATCTCATCTCTTCCACCCCCTACCACCCCCCTTTGCTTTTTTCAGTTATTCCTTGCTGGTTATTACTTCCTAAACCTCCAGCCTGCTACTAATGTTCACCACATTGTATGTTTATATTGAGCACTGTATGATGACATCATTCTGACCTAGCTGGACTGAAGGACTCATAAACTAGACTGCTTTTAAACAGGGTGAGAGAGAGAGAGAGAGATGATGAAAATACCTGTATGAGGTCTTCAGCCAGCAATCTGCCAAACATGGATTGCTCTTCGGTATTGGTGGGAGTGATAAATGTATACTACCAACAAAGATGAGTTCCCATCTCTAAATTAAGGTATCCCTTATTTATTCTTGCCAGCAAGATCAGCATTTGTTGCCCATTCTTAAATGTCTGATTTCAGCAGACTGCTGGACTACTGAAGTGGACACTTAAGAATTAACCATCTTTGCTGTGGTTCAAGAGGAAGATGTTCACCAAAGCAGACAAGGGTAGCAGATATCTTTCCCTGATCATTATTACTGAAACTGAACAACAATTATGAAGATTAGCTTTCAATTCTAGAATTATAAAATGAATGTAAATACCATCAGCTGCTATGATAGGATTTTATGAGCACAGAGCATTAGCTTGAGTCTCTGAATTATTTGTGAAGCGGCATTAGCACTATGCCAACATCTCCCCATCTGCTCTGCACATGAGAGTTAGAGTTTCAAGTTTTTTTTTGTTTTATGAAGTTCTTTTGAAGAATCTTGCAATGCTTTGCCTATACTAAATAAACAATAGTTGTTCAGCACCAATAAATAATCCTTGTTGAGACGTGGTCAAGCTTAATAATGACGACACATTTTATTGTGGCATACTGCAACTCCTCTAAATGAAGCAGGAAAGAAGTACAACATAACCAGCAGCTCAATGCTGGGCATTCATAAGCATTGTGAACAATCACAAATGTAATTGTAAACCACCACAATCTAATTTAATGACTCAGCAGTTTTTACTCTCTCTCTCTCTCTCCACCCCCCCGGGTTACCAGATGGAAAAAAAATCCTTCATTTCTAGATGTTTCAAATGATTCAACAAAAACTCTAATATGTTTCCTACCATTGCTGAATAAAGTGCTCTAGCATTCCTTAAGTTGGTTTTATTTCCTTTTTGAAAGTCAGAATTATGCTGAGAGGGGGAAAAAAAAACAGTCATAACAGTGAAGGGAATCGTGAATGTCAGAAGCATGTGAGGGAGGGTTGGGGAAAATGTTTTCATGCTAATGAAATGTCCAGATATTGATCCACTCAAGAGAAATTTGTAAGTAGACAGGATGGGAAGAGGAGATCAGGAAAGCCCAAGTAAACGTAGAAGTGAATTGTTGTTCTGATAAAATGTCACTCAGACTAATAAGTTTACTCTGCTTCTTCACACAAATGCTGCTTTGATGAGTTTCGCATTTTTTGTTTCTCTTCAAAAAGTAACTGTCCCCTTAAAAATTCCTGAACTCGGGTTAAGAAAAATCTTGTGGTAAATATACTAACCTTTAACGATTTTCTTTTGCACAGGTTTCTCTCTGGTTTGATTTGGGAGAATCAAACTTTCCTGTGTCCCTTCCCAAGTCAATTTGTACACAAGTCAAAATGCATAACAATATAAAGTAGCTATTTACCACATAAAGCTGTTGCAGTTGTGTCATTAAGTATATTCAAGGCCAAGATAGACATATTATTCATCAATCAATAAGGGAAAAGGTGAGAAAGTGAAGTTGAATTATCAGATCAGCTAGAATCTGAGTGAATCAGAGTAGACTTGATGGGCTGATGGCCTATTTCTGTTCCTGCATCTTCTGGTCTGATCAACTTTACAAGTAATATTGTAGGTGCATGTGCACCAAATGGACTGCAAAAAAAGAGTGCACCACAACCTTTTCAATGTCAACTCAAGATGGACAATAAATGCTGGTCCAACCAATGAAGTCCACATCGATTGGCTGAATAAGTAAAATCCTCCAATAAATTTGTTAAACATTATTTCTCTTACACAACCACATGCTGACTCTGCAATTTTACCACACTTTTCATAATGTTTACGTTATCACACCCTTTATAATGGAGTCTAACATTTTCTCTACTACCAACATCAAACTAACAAGTCTAGTTAGAACATAGAAAAGTACAGCACAGAACAGGCCCTTTGGCCCACGATGTTGTGCCGAGGATTAATCCTAATGTAAAATACATATGCACCCCTCAACTCACCGCTATCCATGAACATGTCCAGCAGTCGCTTAAATGTCGCTAATGACTCTGCTTCCAACACCACCGTTGGCAACACATTCCATGCATTCACAACTCCCTGTCTACATATTGAGTAAGGAAACCCTCCTGAACACATCTGACAAAAACCGCTCCATCCAAACCATCTGCACTAAAGAAGTTCCAGTCAATATTGGGAAAGTTGAAATCACCCATAACGACAACCCTGCTACATTTGCATTTTTCCAAAACCTGCTGGCCTATGAGTTCTTCAATCTCTCTACTGCTATTAGGAGGTCTGTAGAAAGCCCCCAATGAGGTGGCTGTTCCCTTGCTATTCCTAACTTCCACCCATAGCTGTGATGCACCCTCTGATTAGCAATGCTACACCCCCTCCTCTTTTTCCACCCTCCCTGTTCTTTTTAAACGTTCTAAACTCTGAAACATCAAGCAACCATTCCTGCCCCTGTGAAACCCACGTCTATGTTATGGCCACAACATCATAGCCCCAAGTACTGATCCATGCTCTAAGTTCGACACTCTTATTTCTGACACTCCTTGCGTTAAAGCAGACATACTTTAACCGATCTCTTTGTTTCATCGCGTGAGAAACCTTCCCAATAGATTTACTATGCCCTGTCACTGCCCCATCTGCAACTGTCCGCCTCTCAGATATGTGTCCCACCCCCCTGCCAAACTAGTTTAAATCCTCTCGAACCACACGAGAGGACATCTGTGCCCCTCCAGTTCAGGTGCAACCCGTTCTTCAATCTTCAACACATTTGCTGCTTTCCAGTCAGCTTTCAGAATCCACAGAACTTTTTGTTAAAGAAAACCATTAATAAAACAAATAACAGGCCCTTCAGCCCTCCAAATCTATGCCACCATATTTTGCCCTTCCATACTAAGATTGCCTTCACTCACAGGATCTGTATCTCTTTAATCCCTTCCTAGTCATGTATTCGTCCAGGTGCTTCACGAATGCTGCTATTGTGTCTGCTTCCTCCACCTCCTCTGACAACACATTCTAGACACTACCACCTTTTGTGTGAAAATACATTCACTATCACTGGAGTAACATCCATAAAAGCTCTCTAGGAAGAATCGTGACCAAAAGAAAAGAGATTTATCAACCTTCAATCCAGTGGTTTGCCAGAAGTTTCTTTTGATATGTGGAAAGGAAAAGATTAGTTAAGACAAATATGGGCCCATGACAAATGGGCTGAGAGGCATTCATATTGGAGAACAAGGAAACAGTTAAACTTTCAGTTAAACTTTCTTTACTGATTTTAATTTCATAGAGTCATAGAGATGTACAGCATGGAAATAGACCCTTCGGTCCATCCCGTTCATGCCGACCAGAGATCTCGACCAGATATCAAGTCCCACTTGCCGCACCCGACCCATATCCCTCCAAACCCTTCCTATTCATATACCCATCCAAATGTTTTTTTAAATGTTGCAATTGTACCAGCCTCCACCACTTCCTCTGGCAGCTCATTCCATACACCACCACCCTTTTACTCTGCATCTCATAATTTTGACAGTTCATTACACATTTCTTTTTTCTGCTCCACAAGTTCCCAATTAATGCATGATCTATTAAGCTCAGCAACTAAATTTATTTTATTTCTACAATTTCACAAGTCTCGTGATTGCCTAACATTTCTGGGAGATTTTCTGCATCTTCTTCCATGAAGACATACTCAAAATAATAGTTCAGTTTGGCACTGTTTCCTTGTTCTCCAATATGAATGCCTCTCAGCCCATTTGTCATGGGCCCATATTTGTCTTAACTAATGTTTTCCTTTCCACATATCAAAAGAAGCTTCTGGCAATCTTCATGTCTCTTGCCGGCTTGCATTTTCTTCCTTTGTTCCATTCTTCAGCATCTATCCGTTGGGAAGAGTATATTAACATGATTAGAGGATTGGCTGACTAATAGAAGACAGAGTTGGGATAAAGGGACATGTTTAAGCTGGAAACCTGTAGCTCATGGAGTGTCATGGGAATCGGTGTTGAGGTCACAATTATTTACAATATATTTTAATCACTTAGATGACAGAAATGCATGCACTATTGCCAAGTTTACAGATAAAACAAAGGATCTACAGTGGTACAGAGACAAATTAAATGAAGGGGGGAATACTTAGTAGATGAGAGGCTATTCCCTTTGACAGAAAGAATAGGCGGTGAATATTACTTACATGGAGAAAAAGTGTAGAAAGCTGCAATACAGAAGGATTTGAAAGTCTTCATTCAGAAATTACAAAAAGTGAATATCCAAGTTTAACAAGTAATAGCAAAGACAAATAGAATTTTGATCTTCATTTCAAAAGAAATGGAGTATTAAAAAGGTAAGCCTTCACAAAATTATACAAGGTACTAGTCAGACCATAGCTGGAACCCTGCGAACAGTTTTGCTCCCCATATCAAGAGAAAATATACTGGCACTAGATGCACAAGAGAATGCTTGCCAGATTGATGATTCCAGGCATAGAGGTATTTTCTTATGAGAAGAGGTCAAGTAGGATGTAGTTTAGAGGAATGAGACATTATCTTTTTGAAAACATACAAGATTCATAGGGAGGCTTAACAAGGTAAATGTTTCTCCTGGTGTTTTAATATCTTTCAAACTGTTCTATATTTAGGTCACTTCATTTGTTTTTTTTTTGCAGAATATATTTGCTCTTTTTGTTCAAGAAAATCTTCAGTCAGGTGGGCCTACATTTCAGTGAAGACCACTATGTGAGATAAAACAAAATCTATCAAGCTGGATTTTGTAACAGTACCATCAGCCGGGTCCATACCACACAATACTCTTGCAACATGTTATTGGTAGACAGCTTTGGGGAGCCGAGAGGCCAACAATTTCTTGCAGAATTCTCAGCTTCAGACATGCTTTTGTAGCCATTGCTCTTTTATGGTTGTTGCAATTAAAAATATAAGAACTAAATGAATGGCAGTAGGAAAAAAACCACACAATTTTTAATATAGTTACTGTAGATGCTGGACATCAGAAATAAAAACAGAAAAACTGCTTAAAAAACTCAGCAAGCCTGGCAACATTGTTGAGAGCCAAACAAAGATAATGTTTCGAATCTGATATGACTCTTCTTCTAAGGTATGACATTCTCAGTGGATTATTGAAACTTCCTGAATAATAAATTCCAGCACTTTCTCAATGGCTAAGGTGAGGTAAACTAGTCAGACCACTTTAAATGGACCCCATCTCAACAGACTCGTATGAAGGTCTCAAAGATCGAGAGAGAGGGGGGGGAGGCATGGCCACCAGAAACTTGAATGGATTCAGAAAAGATTTACAAAAATGTTAAAAATCACACAACACCAGGTTATAGTCCAACAGGTTTAATTGGAAGCAAACTAGCTTTCGGAGCGACGCTCTTTCATCAGGTGATAGTGGAGGGCTGAATCCTAACACAGAATTTATAGCAAAAATTTACAGTGTGATGTAACTGAAATTATACATTGAAGAATTGATTGTCTGTGAAGCCTTTCATCTATTAGAATACAGTATTAGTTTCACTTCTTTCATGTGTAAATCACAAAACCTTTTTTTAAAAAAGGTTGCATTCTCGGGTTAGCTGTTAACAATGGTGGACAATATGTTGAAGGTGTTGGCCCCCTGTGTTCTCTGTCTATGCCATGATATTTAGATCGATTCTAATCTAAAAAGTGAGATAACGGAGTTTTACATAAATTCATGCAGTTTTTGAGCTCAGAGTTCTACATGAATGTATGTAGTTTTTGAGCAAAGTGCAATGTAACCTTGCAGGTACAAATTCACCCCACAAAATATATATGTGCATGTGGGTCTTTGTCTGTCTGGGTTGGGGGCTGTGAGTGTGAGAAAATGTATGTGTGTGTAGTGAGTGTAGAGTGCCTTAAGTCTGTGAGGGGGTGCATGTGAGAGTGTGGGAGTGTGTGTCTGTAAGGGTGTGTTTGTATATAGGAGTGCGTGTGTGTGTGTGTGTGTCTGTGAGAGAGAGAGAGAGAGAGAGTGTGTGGGTAGGAGTATCTGTGTGTGTGTATAGTGCAATGGTGGACACCTGTAATGTGACATGAACCCAAGGTCCCGGTTGAGGCCCTCCCTATGGGTACCGAACCCATGATTTGGCATCTCCAAATCATTACAAAAATGTTGCCAGGGTTGGAGGGTTTAAGCTATAGGGAGAGACTGAGTAGGCTAGGGCTGTTTTCCCTGGAGTGTCAGGGGCTGAAGGGTGGCCTCATAGAGATCTATAAAATCATTAGGAGCATGGATCGGGTAAATAGAAAAGGTCTTTGCCCTGGGGTGGGGGAGTTCAGAACTCGAGGGTATAGGTTTAGGATGAGAGGGGAAAGATTCAAAAGGGGCCTAAGGGGAAACTCTTCCAGGCAAAGGGTGGTGCATGAATGCAATGAGCTGCCAGAGGAAGTGGTGAAGGCTGGTAATATTACAACATTTAATAGTCCAACTATCCATGCCGACCAGATATCCGAAATTAATCTAGTGCCATCAGTAAGCACTTGGCCCATATCCCTCTAAACTCTTCCTATTCATGTACCCATCCAGATGGGTACATGAATAGGAAGAGTTTAGAGGGATATGGGCCAAGTGCTTACTGATGGCACTAGATTAATTTCGGATATCTGGTCGGCATGGATAGTTGGACCTGTTTCTGTGCTGTACAACTCTATGACTCTACACTCTTACTGAATATTGGAACCAGCTTTCCATAACTTGGAAACACTTGTTGCAGAAGATTATTTGAGCCACGTGTTGTATTTTCTAATCTTCTTCACACTCTGCCAATTGGCATATGAATCTGGCAATAATGCAGAGATAATTACCATTGAGATACTTCATTTTAAGTTGACCCTAAAATCTTCAAACGCTCTCGTTCTCTTATTCTATTGTCTCTGGTCCCAATGCAAACTAAAATAACTTGACATCTCCCAACCATTCTACATTGGTCTCTCGCTGAAAGGAGAGATCCTTAACTCTGGCACCAGGCAAAGAATACAAAGTTTGTGCTCGCTATTGGGGTCACAGAGGACAATATCTATTTTTCTGACTATACAGTGTGCGCACACGCGTGGGTGCGTGCGTGCGTGCATGTTGGGGGGAGGGTGGGCTTCTACTCAAGAGACAAGAAGAAACATTTTATCTTCAACCATAGGTGCTAACTCCTCACCATTCCATATAATATTAAGAAATGACTGAATACACTGGATATTCATCATCAGCAGTTCCTCACAGATAAGGATGACTCTCTTTCGCTCTCAGGATGAGTCTATATGCGTCAGTACAGTCCAAAGCAGCTTCTGCTGACTCTGCCACATGTGGTGCAGAAGATGGCCGTGGGACGGGGGTGGGTGCAGTGGGGTGTTAGTGTGGCAGCACACGCCCGACACTGTTTTCACTTGGCTTACTGCTTTTTTCCAGACAACTAGTCTCGAGGTACTCAACACCTCCCCCATGTTGAATGGTCTTGGGCCAGTGTTTCCCAGGCATCAGTGAGAATGCAGCACTTCACCAGTGATCTTAATGATAATCCCTGAAGCGTTTCCTCTGTCCACCTGGGGCTCCCCTGCCATTTCAAAGTTGGGAATAGAACACCTGCTTTGGGGAGTCTCATGTTGGTCACGTGAACGACATGCCCAGCCCATCGCAGCCAATCAAGAGTGGCCAGTGGCTCGATGCTGGGATGTTTGCCTGTTCAAGGTTGCTGGTGTTAGTGAGTCTGTCTTTCCAGCAGATTCACAGGATCTGATGCAGGCAGCTTTGGTGGTAATGCTCCAGCACATTGAGGTGTCTGCTATAGACAGTACACGTCTCAGAGCCACATGAGCAGCACAGGAATCATCACAGTTCCGTATACGAGTACGGTGTCATACCTGATTCTGTTGTCCTCGAACACTCTTTTCCTCAGGCTAGCACACTGGAGTTGGTGCTGGATCTGTTCATCAATAACTGCTTTTGTGAACAGGACATTCCTGAGGTATTAGAAGTGTCCAACGTTCTGTAAGGCCGCCCAACGGATCTGAATGATCAGTGACTGCTCCAGTAATGCCGAGCCAGGTTGGTCAAGGACTTTCGTCATGCAGATGTTCAGGGTGGAACTCATATTCTCATATACCTCCAAACAGATGCTGGCGATGGTCTGGAGTTTGTCCTCTGAGCTTGCACATATATTTTGGGTTTTTTTTAAGTATGTAAGCATCATTTACATACTACAGCTCGACGTAGTGACTTGGATTCTGGCTTAAAGGTGGCAGCTGTTGAATAATTTCCCATAGGTTCTATAGGTTAGCTTCACTCCAGCAGGGAGCTTGTCGTTGGTGAATTGGAGCAATACAATGTGGGAGACTGATGTTTGGGTGATGACGCAGCCCTGCTTGATACCGGTCTGAACAGAGACTGGGTAGGTGGTGGAGTCATTTGACATTACCATGACTTCTATATCATTGTGGAGCAGGCAAAGGATAGTGACAAACTTCATGCTGCAGCCAAAGTGGAGAAAGACTTAGATTAGATTAGATTAGATTACTTACACAGTGTGGAAACAAGTCCACACCGACCCGCCGAAGCGCAACCCACCCAGACCCATTCCCCTACTTTTACCCCTTCACCTAACACTATGGGCAATTGAGCATGGCCAATTCACCTAAACTGCACATTTTTGGACTGTGGGAGGAAACCTTTCCATAATGCTTCTGTTTGACAGTGTCAAAGCCCTTCATAAAGCTGAAGGTGGCCATGTACAGGGGTAGGTTCTTTTCTCTGCATTTCTCCTGTTGCTGTCGCATGGTGAAAATCATGTCCATTGTGCCCCTCTGTATCTAGATGCCACACTGCAATTCCAGTGAGGAGTTCCTCAGTCACAATGAGGAGATGGTTGAGGAAGACCTTGGCGCTAACTTTTCCAACAGTCAACAGCAGGAAGGTTCCCCTGTAGTTACTACAGTGAGAATAGTTCCCTTTTTTTGAAAATGCTCATGACTGCGGCATCTGTGGACTGAAAATGTGAAGAAAATGCTTTAAAAAGGATTTGTCTGCAGCTTTGGAAAACAAATGGAACTAACTGATACACATGCAACAATGTTGGGATCACTGTCCTGACAAAGCAGTACCACCTGTACATGTTCAGGGCAACTTTGCCCAAATACAGTCTTTGGATCGATGTTCCAATTGATATATAGAATATAGAATCCCTATAGTGCGGAAACTGGCCCTTTGGCCCAACAAGTCCACACTGACCCTCCGAAGAGTAACTCACCCATTCCCCTGCATTTACCCCAGACTAATACACCTAACCTACACAACCTTGGAGACTGTGGGCAATTTAGCATGGCCAATGCACCTAACCTTTGGATTGTGGGAGGAAACCAAAGCACCCAGAGGAAACCCATGCAGACATGGGGAGAATGTGCAAATTCCACACAGTCGCCTGAGGCAGGAATCACACTCGGGTCTCTGGCGCTGTGAGAAAACAGTGCTAACCACTGGGCCACCATGCCGCTCCATAAATTAGATTAGATTAGATTCCCTACAGTGTGGAAACAGGCGCTTCGGCCCAACAAGTCCACACTGACCCTCCGAAGAATAACCCACTTCCCTCTAACTCATGCTATGGGTAATTTAGCATGACCAATCCACCTGACCTGCGCATCTTTGGACTGTGGGAGGAAACCACAGCACCCGGAGGAAACCCACGCAGACACGGGGAGAATGTGCAAACTCCACACAGTCACCCAAGGCTGGAATCAAACCCGGGTTCCCTGGCACTGTGAGGCTGCAGTGCTAACCACTGAGCCACATGTTTTTTTTTTAAGATTCCCTATAGTGTGTAAACAGGCCCTTCAGCCCAACAAGTGTACATCGACCCTCCAAAGTATTACCCACCCAAACCATTTTCCCTCTGACTAATGCACCTAACACTATGGGCCATTTAGCATGGCCAATTCACCTAACCTGCACATCTTTGGATTGTGGGAGGAAACCGGAGCACCCGGAGGAAACCCACACAGCCACAGGGAGAATGCGCAACTGGTCAGATTGGAGCTTAACATAGATCTTGCATGGGAAATAAATAAAGAGAAGCAAAGAAACTTCCAGAACCTGGCTGTAACAGAACATCTCTTTGTCCCCTTTCTCGGTTATGTTGCTCTCTCCCATTCTCTGTCAAAAAAGGGATATTACATTTTGGAACTCTGGCGGGGGGGGGGGGGGGGGGGGAATCATAAACTCAAAGAATAAAGAAAAACTCCAGTGCAACCAAATAGTGAATGAAAGACTGATAATTGGGGAGCTCTCTTGTGGCACAATGGTAGTGTCCCTGCCCCTGGACCAGAGACACTTGGGAGAAAGTGAGGACTGCAGATGCTGGGGATCAGAGCTTAAAAATGTGTTGCTGGAAAAGCGCAGCAGGTCAGGCAGCATCAAAGGAGAAGGAGAATCGACGTTTCGGGCATAAGAAGGGCTGCCTGACCTGCTGCACTTTTCCAGAGACACTTGGGTTTAAGTCTCACCTGCTCCAGAGGTGTATAATAACATCCATGAACAGATTGATTAGAAAAATAGATTAAATTTTTAAAAAAACGTTAACAAAAGACTGATCATTGCTGTGCAGGTAACTTTGTGATATCCTCAAAGGATTGTGAAATCAACCCATCCAAGTTTTGAGATTTGGACTATTGAAAAAGAACTGTTTGTGAAAATTTTCTCACCATTCTCTGTTTTCTCAACTCATAACATTTGTGGCTTCTCTGTGTGCCTGTTTGCAGGTGTGTGCATGAGGGGGAATGGTTTATAACAGTTGTAATCTGATAAATTAGCAGTTCATTTTCCTTTTGTTTCCACTGGTTAAGAAAATTAGCTTACTTACAATAAATACTCATTTTTTGTGTTAATAACAAAAACCTGGTGTGTCTGATTCAGGTGGAAAAAACACAATCATGTAAATTAGGCTCTTTGATAGTTTAATTGAAATTGTCTTTTTTATGGTGACTCAAGGAACACGGACTTGATATCAGCAACACTCCCCCAAGTACGTCATGACACCATACCCATCTATTCTCTTCAAGGGTTCTAAAACTTCATTAAAATGCACATAAACACACAAGGCAATAGACATCAACACCAGGCTTACAACAAGAAATAAACTAAAACCATGTCTCTCCCTTCTTAATGCAACAGACACAAAACATTTGGGAGAAGATTTGTAGCTCAGGTTGTAGATCAGGTTGCAGATCAGGTTGCAAGTTTGCTCGCTGAGCTGGCAGAATTGTTCTCATGTTTCATTAACATGCTAGGTAACATCATCAGTGCAGTGAATTAGAGGCTCACTGATGATGTTACCTAGCACGGTGACGAAATGTCTGAGAACAAATCTACCAGCTCAATGATCAAACTTACAACCCAAACACAAAACATACAGTAAACTTAAAGTGAAATCTTGTTCCTAACAAGTAAGTATATATGGTATATTATGTCGTAAAATTTATTTTTATTTGTTCAAGACTATGGAATCATATGACTGTATCATCTCAAGTCCCTGGAATCTTGAACACTGTCTACTTTAAGAAAGACATAGAGGCGCTTAGCCAGATTGCAACTAAAATGTAGCAGGATCGGCCGGTAGTCGCCTGTAGCGTTCCTGGTTGTTCAGTTGTTGGCACACTTCCTCTCTCCAGGAAGAAAGATGAAGAAGGTAAAACTACACCGTGTCTGAGTATTTTGATTCGACTGAAAGGAGGCAATGGATGACAAAGGGAATAGATAAGATAGAAGGAAATATGCTATTTCCAGTGGTGTGTGAAAATAGAACTGGGGGCACAGTCTCAAAATAAGGGGGAGCAAATTTAGGACTGAGTTGAGGAGGAAAGTTTTCATCCAAAGGCCAATAAAGCAGTTGAGACTACCTCTTTGAGTGCTTTTAAGGCAAAGATAAATTTTGAACAGTAAAGGAATTAAGACTTATGGTGACCGGGTAGGTAAATGGAGCTGAGTCCACAAAAAGATTGGCCATGATCTTACTGAATGGCAGAGCAGGCTCAACAGGCTAGATGGCCTACTCTTGTGTTCTTATGTAACGACAGTCACATTTAGAAATACAGGAGCCTTTCATATTAGTTTGCTGAAGAAAGCCATAACCTTTCTCCCAAAAAATGACATTAAAGCTCAAATTTTGAAAATGAAATGAGTGGGGAGGATATACTTGTATCTTTTGTACCAAATGCAGCGAGAGTAACCTAAAATCCGGTCGGTAACTGCAGGGTTATCTATTGTGTTTCTAAACTAAAAGCCTTTTGCCTCTATGTAGTCCATCTCTGTCCATTCCCTGAGTATTCATATATCTGTCAAGATGCCTCTTATATGTGCTCTTGTATATGCCCCCACCATCTCCTCTCGTAGCACATTTCAGATACTTACCATGCTTTGTTTAAAAAACTTGTCTCTCACATCTCCTTTAACCTTAAACCTATGTCCCTAGCAATTGACATTTCTACCCTAGGAAAAAGACTCCGACTATCCATGCCTCTGGTAATTTTGCAAGCTATCAGGTTGCCTCTCACCATGCAAAACTGAAGTGAAAACAAACCAGGTTTATGCAATCTCTCCTCATAGTAAATACACTCCAAACCTGCCAATGTCCTCTACTCCAAAGCCACCACATCCTTCTGGAGGTGTGGCAAACAGAACTCTACCCAATATTCCAAGTTCTGTACAGTTACAATACAACCTGCCAATGTTTATACTCTATGCCCCAACTGATGAAGGCAAGCATGTCATTTTTCTTTTGACCATCTATCCCACTGGTGTTGTCACTTTTGGGGAACTGTGGACCTGTATGCATAGATCCCTCTGTATTTGATACTAAGGGTTCTGCCAATTACTGTATATTTCCTTCCTGCATTAGATCGCCTAAA
This sequence comes from Chiloscyllium punctatum, assembly GCF_047496795.1. NCBI lineage: Eukaryota > Metazoa > Chordata > Chondrichthyes > Orectolobiformes > Hemiscylliidae > Chiloscyllium > Chiloscyllium punctatum. The sequence continues at coordinate 11,710,234 of NC_092741.1, forward strand.
ACACATCACCTCACATTTGTCCAGATTAAATTCCATCTGCTATTTCTCCAGCCAAGTCTCCAGTCGGTCTTTATCCTGTGGAATCCTCTGGCAATCCTCCTCACTATCCACAGCTCCCCTAATCAGTGTCTTCTGCCAACTTTCTGATCAGATCATCTACATGCTCTTCCAAATAATTTATATACATTTTACAAACAAAAGGAGTCCCAGCACTGATCCCTGTGGGCACCACTGAACACAGATCTCCAGTCAGAGAACCACCTCTCCATCGCTACTCTGTCATCCATGGCTAAGCCAGTTCGGTGTCCATCTTCCCAGCTCACTACAGATGCCATGTGACCTAAATTTTGTATCAGCCTGTCATAAAAGACCTTGTCAAAGGCCTTTAAGTCCATACAGACAACATCTACCACTCTTCATCAATCATCTTTGTCACTTCCTCAAAACTCTTAATCGAATTTGTACCTATTGCTAATAAGTCCATGCTTTCTAAATGTGAGTAAATATTATCCAAAGGATCTTCTACAATCATTTCCCTACTGTGGACACAAGGCTCACTGGCCTAAAACTTCAGATTATCCCTGTTGCTATTCTTAAACAAAAGAACAACACTGACTATTCATAAATCCTCTAGGAGCTCTCCTGTGGCTAAACAGGACACAAGATTTCATACAAGGCCCTCACAATTTCCTCAGCTGCCTCCCTCGGCATTCTTGGAAGGACCTGTTGAGATCCAATGCCAAGAGGTGCCATTCGGGCTAAACAAATGACACAGATGTTTCCAGAGTATCATGCATCAAGTGGTAACAAATGTTGCTCATTGCATTTTTCTGTTAAGTACTTCAGAAAACACAGGCATTACTGTCTCAGCCAACATTTATTGCCCACCCCGAAATGCTTTCAAGAAGGTGGTAGTGACCTGCCTCGTAGGTACACTGACAATGTTGTTACATAAATTTGACCCAGTGACAGTGAAGGAATAGTGACATATTTCCAACTCAGGATGGTTGACTCCCTTGGAGAGGAGCTTGCAAGATGTTTACTCTTCTATAAAATATGGATGTTGCTGACAAGGTGCTGTCCTGAGTTACCATTGAACTAAATGGCTCACTGGACTTTTCCAGAGGGCACCTAAGAGTCAGCCACATTAATGTGTGCCTAGCTACATACAGTAAGGATGGCAGATTTCTATCCATAAAGGGCACACGGAGAACCAGATGGGTTTTCAACAGTGATCAGCAAAAGTTATGTGGTGGCCATTAATTTCCTTTTCTAATTCCACATTTTTTTTTAAAAGTTCAATTCAAATGCCACAATTTGCCACCGGTTAATTTGAACCTTATTGCCAGAACATTTGCCTGGGTCACTACAACTATGCCATTTTACCACAATGTCAACACATCCCAATAATGGAAATGTTTCCAGATATCTGTCACTGTTCTTCCAATGGTCGCTATTTACAAGGTGCTGTTTAAAAAGCCTCGGTGAATTTCTACACTGCATTTTACAGATAGTACATGCTCCTGTTACTGAGTGCCAGTGGTAGAGGGAGTGAATGTTTGTGGATATGGTAGCAATCACTCAAGCTGCTTTGTCCTGGATGGTGCCAAGTTTCGAGTGTTGTTGGAGCTGTACTCATGCAAACAAGCGGGGACTATTCAGTATTTGAACAGTCACAAATGGTGAATACCGTGAAGGTATTCGTCAACATTCGCACATTCTGACCTTATGATGGAGGAAGGTAATTGATGGTGCAGCTCCCAAGCCTGCACCACCATTCAATATGATCATGGTTGACGATGAGGAAATCATGTAGTCATGCACTGGAGCGGAGATGGGGACTTCCAACAACCACAACTACCTTCCTTTCTGTCAGATATCAGTTCAGCCACTGGAGGGTTTTCCAGATTCCCACTGAGGAAAAAGTGAGGATTACAGATGCTGGAGATCAGAGTAAAGAAATGTGGCACTGGAAAAGCACAGCAGGTGAGGCAGCATCCGAGGAACAGAAAAGAGTCATCATTTCAGGCATAAGCCCTTCAACAGAATGTTGGGGTGGGGGAAGGGGCTGAGAAATAAATAGAAGGGGTGGGAAGGCGATATGTAGATGCAGGTAGGGAGTGATGGTGATAGGTCGGAGTGGAGGGTAGAGTGAATAGGTAGGAAAAAAGATGGGCAGGTGGGACAGTTCAAGAAGGTGGTGCTGAGTTGGAGGGTTGGATCTGGGATGAGGTGGGGGGAGGAAATGAAGAAACCGGTGAATTGTCATTGGAGGGTCCCAAGGCGGAAGATGAGGCATTCTTCCTCTAGGTGTCAGGTGACTAGGATTTGGCGGGGAAGGAGGCCCAAGACTTGCATGTCCTTGTCAGAGTGGAAGGGTAAGTTGAAGTGGTCAGCCACAGCGCAGTGGGCTTGTTTGACTCTTCTATTGCGAGGGATCCTTAGGGGTACTACAATTGGTCAAATACAGCAGTCGCTCTCACCTTACCCCGGTCAATGTTTGAAGCAACCGTGTAATCAGATCAGGAGCTGATTGACACCGTTGAAGATCCATCCATTACTTTACGAATGATGGAAAGTGAACTGATGGGGCATTCACTACCAGGTATATTTGTCCTTTTTTTGTGTACTGACATACCTACGCAATTTTCCACATTGAAACTGTGCTGGAACAACTTGGTCAAAGGCCAAGCTGTTCTGTACTATCAGCAGGATATCACAGCCACTGCAGTATCCAGTACCTTCAGCCATTTCTTAATAACACATGGAGTGAATCTAATTGTCTGAAGATTGGCATCTATGATGCTGAAGACATTCAGAGGAGGCAGAGTTGAATCACCCACTTGACATTTTGAGCTGAGGATGTTGTAAATGATTTAATCTTATAGATTCAGACATTTATTGTGCAAAAGGAGGACATTCAACCCATCATGTCCACACCAGTCAACAAAAATCTGGCCACAATGGCCCATTATCCAGCTTTTGACCCACAGCCCTGGAGATTATGGCAATGAAAGTGAATATCTAAATATGACTTAAATGTAATGAGACTTTTTGCCTCAACAACACCTTCAGACAGTCAGTTCCAGTCTGACCACCCTCTGGGTAAAATATTTTCTTCTCAACTCCCCTCTTAGCCTTCTACCTTTTACACTTCGGGAAGCATGCTGGAAATCATGCCCCACTATCCCTGCAGTCAACACAAAAGATTTTCAGTCTAAATATGCATAATTGCCCAAACCACCTGTATTTTGGCCCCTGGTTGGCAGAAAGCACAGACCAAGTTTTAAAATTGCCCTTTTCTCATTTCAGTTCACAATCAAAAACAGAAAAGAATGAGGTCTTTACATACCTCTTAAATTTTTGTCAACTGGTTATTGACCCAAATACTAGTGGAAAAAATGCCTTCCCATCCACCCTATGTCCCTTTTCTGCATTGATGTACTAAGCTCCCAATGATCTAGGATGGGGATACTTCTGGGGCCTCCAACTCCATTGTGTTGTTTAATTGGCCACCACCATTCACAACTAGACACAGAACTGTATGCTTTATTAGTAATAGTATACAGTAAATTCCAGAATCCTGGAATTCCCTCCCTTACATGAATGTAGGTTTACCCACAGCACATAGAGTGCAACAGTTCAAGAAGGCACCTCACCACCACCTTCACAAGTCAACTAAGAACAGGCAATAAATGCTAGCCTAGCCAGCAAAGTTTACATTCCACAAGTGAACACTGAAAAAACCCAACACACCATGTCCTTGACTTTATTATTAAGGACGTAGACTACAATAATGCATTTAAGGTGAGAAGGGCAGGTTTAAACGAGATATAAGGAGCAAGTTTCTTATTTATTTGTGGAGAGTGATGGCAGTGTGGAACGCACTGGTGGTGGAGACAGATAGGATAGGGATGTTTAATGAACTTTGAATACGCAAGGAATGGAGGGATATAGACCAAGGGCAGGCAGAAGGGATAAGTTTAATTTGGCTTCATGTTCAGCCCAACATTGTGGACCAAGGGCCTGTTCCAATGATGTTATATATTTAAAGACCATAAAGGTAATGGTAAACATGTCTCAGTCACTTGTTAGGCCTCAGCTGGAGTATTGTGTCTAGTTGTAGATGCAACATTACATGAGTGAGGTGAATGCACTGGAGAGAGTACATAAGTGGTCTACAACAATGGTTCCAATAATCAGAAGCATCATTTACGAGAACAGATTAAAGAAGATGGAATTGATCTTCTTGGAGAGAAGAAAGTTGAGGGGAGATTTGATAGAGGTTTTCAAAATCAAGAGTGGGCTGGACAGAGTAGGTAGACAAAAGATCAGAATTGGGAGCTGAATACCCAAGGATATATATCCAATCAATCAAAGATAGGCAGGTGGGCAGAGGTGGCGAGGGTGCCTTACTGGTAAGAAATGAAGAAGGGTCAGACGGTGTACAAATCTGTGTGGTTAGAATTGAGGATACCATAGCTGGAGATACGTACAGGCCTTCAGACAGTGGTCTGGAGCTAGGGCGCAAGATACACCAGGAGATATAGAAGAACAAATAAGAGTACAGCACTGGAACAGGCCCTTCAGCCCTCCAAGCTGCGCCAATCCAGATCGCTTATCTAATTCTGTTGCCTATTTTCTCAGGATCTGTATCCCTCTGCTCCCCGCCCATTCATGAGTCCATCTAGGTACATCGCAAATGATGTTATCTTGCCCGCCTTACCACCTTCACTGGCAACGTGTTCCAGGCACCTACCACCCTCTGTGTAAAGAACTTTCCACACATATCTCCCTTAAACTTTTTGACTCTCACCTTAAACCCGTGACCCCTAGTAATTGAGTCCCCCACTCCTGGAAAAAGGTTCTTGCTATCCACTATGTCTAAGCCTCTCATGACTTTGCAAACCTCCATCAGGTCCCCCTCAACCTCCATTTTTCTAATGAAAATAATCCTCATCCACTCAACATCTCTTCATAACTAGCGTTCTGCATACCTTCAAGGTGAACCTCCTCTGATCCCTCTCCAAAGCATCCACATCCTTTTGGTAAAGTGCCAATGTGAACTGTATGCAATATTCCAAATGTGGCCGAACCAAAGCCTTGCACAACTGTTACATGATCTGCCAACTCTTGTACTCAATACCCTGTACAATAAAGGAAAGCATGCCGTATGCCTTCTTGACCACACTATTGACCTGCGTTGCCACCTTCAGGATACAATGGACCTGAAGACCCAGATCTCTGTGTACATCAATTTTCCGCAGGGCTTTTCCATTTACCATATAGTTGATTCTTGAACTGGATTTTGCAAAACGCATTACCTCACATTTGCCCAGATTGAACCCCATTTCCCATTGCTCCTTATATCTCGCCCAACTCTCCAATGTGTCTATCTATATTCTGCTGCATTCTCCGACAGTCCTCTTCACTATCTGCCAATCCATCAATCTTCGTGTCATCTGCAAACTTGCTAATCAGACCACCTATACCTTCCTCCAGACCATTTATGTATATCACAAACAACAGTGGTCCCAGAACAAATCCCGGTGAAACACCTCTGGTCACAGTTCTCCATTAAGAGAAACTCCTTTCCACTACTACTCTATGTCTCTTGTTGTCCAACCAGTTCTCTACCCATCTAGCTAGTACATCCTGTACCCCAAGCAACTTCACTTTCTCCATCAGCCTACCATGGGGAACCTTATCAAACACCTTACTGAAATCCATGTATATGACATCTACAGCCCTTCCCTCATCAATCAACTTTTTCACTTCCGAAGAATTCTATTAAGTTGGTAAGACATGACCTTCCCTGTACCAAACCATGTTGCCTATCACTGATAAGCCCATTTTCTTCCAAATGGGAATAGATCCTATCCCTCAGTATCTTCTCCAACAGTTTCCCTACCACTGACGTCAGGCTCACCGGTCTATAATTACCTGGATTATCCCTGCTACCCATCTTAAACAAGGGGACAACATTACCAATTCTCCAGTCCTCCAGGACCTCACCAGTGTTCAAGGATGCTGCAAAGCTATCTGTTAAGGCCGCAGCTATTTCTTTTCTCACTTCCCTCAGTAAATTGGGATAGATCCCATCTGAACCTGGGGACTTATCCACCTTAATACCTTTTAGAATACCCAACACTTCCTCCCTCATTCTGCCAACTTCACCTAGAGAAATCAAACTTCTATCCCTAACCTCAACACCCGTAATGTCCCACTCCTTAGTGAATACCGATGCAAAGTACTCATTAAGAGTCTCACCCATTTTCTCTGACTCCACGCATAACTTTGTCTTTGAGTCAACCCTTTCTCTAGTTACCCTCTTGTTCCTTATATATGAATAAAAGGCTTGGGATGTGCCTTAATCCTGTTTGCTAAAGATATTTCATGACCCCTTTTGGCCTCTTTATTCCTCATTTCAGATTGGTCCTACTTTCCAGATATTCTTCCAAAGCTTCATCTGTTTTCAGTCGCCTAGACCTTATATATGCTTCCTTTTTTCTCTTAGCGAGTCTCACAATTTCACCTGCCATCAATGGTTCCCTAATCTTGCATTTCTATCCCTCATTTTCATAGGGAAATGTCTGTCCTGCACTCTCATCATATCAAATGTGGATTTACCTTCAAACAACTGCTCTCAATCCACGTTTCCCAGCTCTTGCTGAATTTTGCTATATTTGGCCTTACCGCAGTTTAGTACTCTTCCTTTAAGACCACTCTCGTCTTTGTCCACGAGTATTCTAAAACTTATGGAACTGTGATCACTATTCCCAAAGTAATCCCCTCATGAAACTTCAACCACCTGGCTGCGCTCATTCTCCAACACCAGGTCCAGTATGGCCCCTTGCCGAGTTGGACTATTTACATACTGCTCGAGAAAACAGTCCTGGATGCTCCTTACAAATTTTGCTCCATCAAGACCTCTAATACTAAGTGAATCCTAGCCAATGTTGGGAAAATTAAAAACTCCTATCACCGCCACCCTGTTGCTCCTCCACCTTTCCATAATCTGTTTATATATTTGTACCTCGATCTCTCACTTGCTATTGGGAGGACTGTAGTGCAGCCCCAACATTGTTACCACACCTTTCCTAATTCTGAGCTCTGCCCATATTACCTCACTACTCGAGTCCTCCTTCAGCACAGCTGTGATATCCTCTCTGACCAGTAATGCAAGTCCTCCACCCTTTTTATCTCCCTCTCTATCCCATCTGAAGCATGCATAGCCTGGGATATTAAGTTGCCCTTCCCTCAAATAAGTCTCTGTAATAGCAATAACATCATACTCCCAGGTACTAATCCAAGCCCTCAGTTTATCTGCCTTACCTACTACGCTTCTCACATTAAAACAAATGCACCTCAGACCACTTGTCCCTTTGCGTTCATCATTTGCTCCCTGCCTACTCTTCCCATTACTCACGCTGACTTCATGATCTGGTTCCTTACATGCTTTAGTTACTATCTCCTTACAGTCCACTAAACTCCTCATTTGGCTCCCATCCCCCTGCCACATTAGTTTAAACCCTCCCCAACAGCATTACCAAAAACTTTGGACATTGATTCCAGGCCAGCCCAGGTGTAGACCGTCCAATGTGTAATAATCCCACCTCCTCCAGAACCAGTCCCAATGTCCCAAAAATCTGAACCCCTCCCTCCTGCACCATCTCTCAAGCCACACATTGATCCTGCCTGTTCTTTCATTTCTACTCCAACTAGTACAGGCACTGGTAGCAATCCTGAGATTATCACCTCTGAGGTCCTCCTTTTTAACTTGGCTCCTAACTCCATAAATTCTGCATGTAGGACCTCATCCTGTTTTTTGTACCTAAATCAATGGTGCCTAAATGCACCATAAAAACTGGCTATTCACCCTTCCCCTTCAGAATGTTGTTCAGACAATGTGTAGGAAAGGCAAAGTTACAGTTATCATGGCGGATTTCAATATGCAGGTAAACTGGGAAAATCAAGTTGATAGCAGATTGCAAGAAAAGGTATTTGAGGAATATCTACAAGATCGCTTTGTGGAGCAGCTTGTGGTGGAGTCCACTAGGGTACAGGCAATACTGGATTTAGTGCTATGCAATGAGGCAGACTTGATAATGGAGGTTAAGGTGAAGGAATCCTTAGGAGGGTGATCATAATATGACTGATTTTACTCTGCAATTTGAGAGGTAGAAAACAGAATCAGAGGTAATGGTTTTACAGCTGAATAAATGCAACCACAGAAGCATGAAAGAGGAGCTGGGTAGAACTGAATTGGAGAGGAGCCTCGCAGGAAAGACAGTGGAACAGCAATGCCAGGAGTTTCTGGGAGTAATTCAGGGGACACAGTAAAAATTCATCCCGAGAAAAAAAAGAGGAGGATAAGGTAACCATTGCTGACTAGGGAAGTCAGGGATAGCATAAGAGCAAAAGAGAAAGCATATAATGTGGCGAAGGGCAATGAGAAACCAGAGGATTCAGAAGTTTACAAAGAAGAGGGCAACAATTAAAAAAAAGAGGAAAAAATTAAATATAAGCTAGCCAGTAATATAAAGGAAGACTGTAAGAGTTTCTTTAGATATATAAAGGGCAAAAAGAGAGGAAAAAGTGGATGTTGGAACAGTGGAAAATGACGCTGGACAGATAGTAGTGGGGAACAAGGAAATGGCTGAGAAACTGAATAATTACTTCACATCTGTCTTCACAGTGGAAGACATGAGTAATATCCCAAAACTTCAAGATAGTGAGGAAGCAGAGCTGAGTATGGTGGACATCATCAAGGAGAAGATGCTAGAACAACTGAATGACCTGAAGGTGGATAAATCACCTGGACCAGATGGACTACACCCCAGAGTTCTAAGAGAGTTAGCTGAAGAGATAATGAGCTGAAGGAGGCATAAGTGGTGATCTTTCAGGAATCACTAGAATCAAGGAGGGGACTAGAGGACTGGATAATCGCTAATGTGACACCCCTGTTTAAAAAAGGAGTAAGGCAAGAAACAAAGTTACAGACCAATTAACCTAACCTCAGTCATGGGTAAGATCCTGGAATCCATTGCGTAGAATGTGATTTCTGAATACTTGGAAGTGTCTGGTAAAATCAGGCAAATTCAGCACGATTTCATCAAGGGGAGGTCATGCCTGACAAATTTGTTAGAATTCTTTGAGGATGCAACAAGCAGATTAGACCAAGGAGCGATAATGGATGTTATCTACTTGGACTTCATTTGGCTTTTGACAAGGTACCACATAGGAGGCTACGGCGTAAGAGAAGGTCCCATGGTGTCAGAGGCAAGGTGCTAGGATGGATAGAAGCTTGCCTGTCTGGCAGAAAGCATAGAGTAGGGATAAAAAGGTACTTCTCAGGACCACAGCCAGTGACAAGTGTTCCACAAAGCGCAGTGTTGGGACCATAACATGTAATTTTATACATTAACGATCTGGATGATGAAACTGAGGGCACTCTGGCTAAGTGTGCAGATGATACAAAGATAGTTCGAGGGCTAGATAGCATTGAGGAGGTGGGGAGGTTGCAGAACGATTTGGACAGTTTAGAAGAATGGGCAAAGAAGTGGCAAATGGAGTACCATGTGGGAAAGTGAGAGGCTGTGCACTTTGGTAGGAAGAATAAAGGCATGATATATTTTCTAAATGGGGAGAAAATTCAGAAGTCTGAAGTGCAAAGAGACATTAGAGTTCTAGTCCAGAACACTCTCAAGGTAAACTTGCAGGTTGAGTCAGTAGTTAGGAAGACAAATTCAATGTTGGCATTTATTTTGAGAGGACTTGGAATATAAAAACAGGGATGTACTTCTTTGGTTCTATAAGGGTCTGGTCAGACCACATTTAGAGTATTGTGCGCAGCTTTGGATCCAATATTTCAGGAAGATTGTACTGGCCCTTGAACATGTTCAGAAGAGGTTCACAAGAATGGTCCCAGAAACGTAAAGCTTAACATATGAGATATATTTGAGGACTCTGGGTTTATACTCAATGGAGCTTGGAAGGATGAGGGGCAATCGAATTAAAACATACAGAATACTGAATGGCCTGGACAGAGTAGATGTTGGGAAGATGTTTCCATTCGTAGGAGAGCCAAGGACCCGAGAGCACAGCCTTAGAATAAAGGGAAGGCATTTTTGAACAGAAATAAGGAGATATTTCTTCAGCCAGAGAGTAGTGAATCTATGGAATTCATTGCCACAGAAGATTGTGGAGACCAGGTCACTGAGTATATTTAAGACTGAGATAGATAGGATTATCAAGGGAAAAAGTAGGAGAATGGGTTTGACAAACTTATCAGCCATGATTGAATGGCAGAGCAGACTCAATGGACTGAATGGCTTAATTTCTGCTCCCATGTCTTATGGTCTTATAGTCTATGATGTTTCTATTCACAAGAGGAACATGAACAAACGGTCATAAATTTGGTCATAAATAAAGAGTGAAGAGTTACAAAAAAAAATCAGAACAGCTGAGATGAACCACAAATGAAAACTAGCAGAGAACAAACACTGATAACAAGAGCTTCTACAAATATATAAAATGGAAAAGAATGGTGAAATTAAATGTTGACCCTTTAGAGGATGAAAATGGTGGAGGCAATAAGGGAAACTGAAACGGCAGAGACACTAAACCAATATTTTGTCTTCGTTTTCAGTGCAAGATTATAATTTCTTTTCAAAATCTGCAGTTACTAGAGGAACTTGGTGACATTACTATAACTAGGGAGAAGGTATAAAGTAAACTGATGAGATGAAAGACAGACAAATCCTGGAGCCTGATGGCCTTCACCCTGGGGTATTAAAGGAGGTGACAACAAAGATTACAGATGCAGAAGGTATGATATTCCAAAATTTCCTAGATTCTGGAAAGGTACGAGCAGATTGGAAACACACTAATATGATAACCTTATTCAAAAAGGGAGACAGGCAAAGCCAGTTAGTTTGACCTCCAGAGTGGAAAATTGCTAGAGTCAATCATAAAGGAGAGAACTGAACACTTGGAAAAAACAAAGCTCAATTCACTATTGCCAGCACAATTTCACGAAGAGAAATTCATGCTTGACAAGGTTGCTGGAATGCTTTGAGAATGTAACCAACAAGGCGGATAATAGAAATCCGATGGATGTGGTACAGGTCGCTCTCCTATAACTTGCGTTTCATGAACATGATTTGGCTATTACACGATTGGTGAATTGGGACACTTTTTTTTAAAACGCGAACTCCCGTTAGCTATTCTTCGATTCTATTCCTGGTTACCTTAAGTCCAATCTAAGTGTTTACTTCAGGTTAAGAAAAACAAGTTGGATGACGAAACAAATTTTTTCTGACCTCATTGTTGATGTTTTAGAAATTATTGCAGGAGAAAAGATTTGGATTTCAAGATTCTCCTCATTCTGGACAATGCACCAAGCCATCCTCCCACCATTGGTGAGCTTTCTGAAAATATCACTGTGCTATTTCTGCCACGCAACCCCTCTCGTTCAGCTTTTAAAGCTTATTTTTTATGGCGCACATTCAGGACGCTGATTGCAGCTGAGGGGGATAATAAGGACAGGGTTCTTCAATTTTGGAAGAGCTTTAACATTAACTTACTTCAGCAAGGTATTTGATAAGGTTCTCCATGGTAGGCTCATTCAGAAGGTCAGGAGGAACTTAGCTGTCTGGATATAGAATTGGCTGGCCAGCAGAAGACAGCGAGTGGTAGAAGAAGGAAAATATTCTGCCTGGAAGTCAGTGGTGAGTGGTGTTCCACAGGGCTCTGTCCTTGGGCCTCTACTGTTTGTAATTTTTATTAATGACTGGGATGAGGGGATTGAAGGATGGGTCAGCAAGTTTGCAGGCGACACAAAGGTTGGAGGTGTCGTTGACAGTATAGAGGACTGAAAGTATAGAGGGCTGTTGTAGGCGGGACATTGACAGGATGCAGAGATGGGCTGAAAGGTGGCAGATGGAGTTCAACCTGGATAAATGCGAGATGATGCGTTTTGGAAGGTCGAATTTGAAAGCTGAGTACAGGATTAAGGATAGGATTCTTGGCAGTGTGGAGGAACAGAGGGATCTTGGGGTGCAGGTACATAGATCCCTTAAAATGGCCACCCAAGTGGACAGGGTTGTTAAGAAAGCATATGGTGTTTTGGCTTTCATTAACAGGAAGACTGAGTTTAAGAGTAGTGAGATCTTGTTGCAGCTCTATAAAACTTTGGTTAGACCGCACTTGGAATTCTGCGTCCAGTTCTGGTCGCCCTATTATAGGAAAGATGTGGATGCTTTGGATAGGGTTCAGAGGAGGTTTACCAGGACGCTGCCTGGACTGGAGGGCTTATCTTATGAAGAGAGGTTGACTGAGCTCGGACTTTTTTCATTGGAGAAAAGGAGGAGAAGAGGGGATCTAATTAAGGTATACAAGATAATGAGAGGCATAGATAGAGTCGATAGCCAGAGACTATTTCCCAGGGCAGAAATGGCTAACACAAGGGGTCACAGTATTAAGCTGGTTGGAGGAAAGTATAGAGGGGATGTCAGAGGCGGGTTCTTTACACAGAGAGTTGAGAGAGCATGGAATGCGTTTCCAGCAGCAGTTGTGGAAGCAAGGTCATTGGGGACATTTAAGAGACTGCTGGACATGAATATGGTCACAGAAATTTGAGGGTGCATACATGAGGATCAATGGTCAGCACAACGTCATGGGCTGAAGGGCCTGTGCTGTACTGTTCTATGTTCTAGGTTCTATTAAGAACACTACTGACATCATTGTGGTGGCCTGGGCTGATGTCAGTAAGGATTGATTTGGAGGTGCCGCTGTTGGATTAGGGTGTACAAAGTTAAAAATCACACAACACAAGGTTATAGTCCAACAGGTTTATTTGAAAACGCTAGCTTTCTGAGCGCCGCTCCTTCTGATGAATCACCTGAAGAAGGAGCAGCACTATGAAAACTAATGCTTCCAAATAAACCTGTTGGACTGCAACCTGTTGTTGTGTGATTTTTAACTCAGTAAGGATTCCTTGCATGCAGTTTGGCAGAAGCTTCTCCCCGATTTTCTTCATGATTTTAAAGGTGTTGAAATGTCAGAGGAGCTTCCAGCAATCAAAGAACATTGAGTCGCTCTACCAAAGCAAGTTGGATTTGAAGAAGTGAAGACTGATCAACAACAACTTGTTGCTGTGGGGGAAATCGAAGCTTGAGATGAAGACGATGAAATCCAGGATGCAGCACAAGAACTTTTCACTTCTCTTTTGTCTTCTATCCTAAAAGTTGAGAAGCAGTTGCAGCTCTTAGAAAACAATGACTAAATGCAGAATGCAGCAAGATAACAGTTCATGGCCTAAAGTTTTCTGGCACCCTAAGAAAGATGGCAAAGCAACAAAATCTAAATGCCTTCTTTAAGCCAACTCCCAAGAATCAGTCTGATCACAATGAACCACAGTCATTCACTTCTGGACTAAATATTTTCTTTCGTCTTAACCCTACACCAAAACTGCACCTGAAAGTAATGATGATGCTCATGACGACCCTCAGCCCATCTTAATAAAGTACTGTAACTCAGCAAACTCACAAACCCTTAAAGTGTTAAATTTATTGTATTATTTCATTAAAATATTTGATTAACATTTACTTAGACTGTGCTATTGTTTGTGTTAAGCTAACTACTACTTTTGCTTCAATTTTGACCGATAGTTTTGGTGGTCCACCCCAGCTCTATTCCTCCAATCGGCCCTGTTATTTCTATTGAGCGACTAGTCGCACGATAACAAAACTACCACATTACAGCAGAACAGACTGCATACCTAGACTTCCAGAAGGCATTTGACAAGGTGTCACATAAAATACTGATCCAAAAGGTTAGATCTCAGGGGGTTAGGGATCAAGTACTGGCTTGGATACAGGATTGGCTGACTGAGAAAAAAAGAGTGTTTAGATAAATGGGTCCCTCTCTGGATAGCAAACTGTAACCAGTAGGGTGCCACAGGGTTCAGTTCTCAGACCTCAACTATTTTCAAATTGGATATAAATGATCTGCAAGCAGAGACAGAGTATAACATAGCAAAGTTCACAGATGATATTAAAATAGGTGGGAAAGCAAGCTGAGAGGAGGAGACAAAGAGTTTACAAATGGATATCAACAGGCTAGGAAAATCAGCCAGAATCTAGCAGATGGAATTTAACATGGATAAGTGCAAAGTTATCCATTTTGGATGGAAAAACATATGGCCTAATTATGATTTAAATGGGCAGCAGAATCAAAGTGCATATGTGCAGAGATCTGGATTACAGAGGAATCTTGATTATCTGGCATTCAATTATCTGAATTTCGGATTATCCAGCAAGATCGCAATGTCCCAATGCTTGACTAAACGGTTGTCCGGCATTTGATTAACTAAACAAAATATTCCCTGCCGTGTCCTTCGGATAATCATGGTTCCTATGTATATAAGTAAACAAGTATTGTTACAATTATATAAGGCATTGGTGAGGCCATACCTGGACTACCGTGTCTAATTTAATCCCTACTTGAGGAAGGATATGGTGGTACTACAGGCAGTTCAGAGAAGATTCACCAAATTAAATGTTGGGATGAAAGACCTTTCGTATGAGAAGCAGTTGAATAGCTTGGGCTTGCACTCACTGGAGTTCAAAACAGTGGAGAATCTGACTGAGATATATAAAATGCTAAAGGGGATCAATAACATGGATGTTTTGCAAATGTTTCTCTTGTGGGGTAGTCTAGAACAAGAGATCATAGATACAGAGTGACAGGACATACAGATCATTCTGGAAGAATGCGCATTTAATCCACTCAAATTGGCTATCGCACGATTGTGGAATTGTGGACACTGTTTGACGTGAATTTTCTATAGCAGTTTTCTATAACACGATTTTCTACAGCACGAGGTTGCAGAGAAATGCAACTGTCACGTTATAGCAGAATGACCTGCAGGTTCAAAACTGAGATGAGAAATTACTTCCCTCAGAGTTGCGAATCTGTGGAACTCACTGCCCCAGACTGCACTGGAGGCAGAACCAATCAACAGATACATGAAAGAAATAGATAAGTTTCCACTGAAAAGCAAGTTAAATGGCAATTGAGGAGCAGGCAGGAAAGTGGAGTTAAGATCAGGATAAGATCAGTCATAATCATGTTGAATGGCAGAGTGGGCTCAGAGGGATGAATTGCATACTCCTGCACCTAATTCCTATGTCCTTATTTCAAGGAGCAAAGGTGGTGTCTGAAAAACATCACCAACGACAACTGCATGTGCTCAGCGACAACCATCCTCGAACGCCACAGCATCAGACTTACAGCCATCTGAACATCGAGCCATAGAATCATAGAGTCATACAGCACTTCGGTCCAATCAGTCCATGCCAAACATAATCCCCAAACAAAACTAGTCCCACCTGCCTGCTCCTGGCCCATATCCCTCCTTTCCATGTATTTGTCTATTTAAGCATTGTAATTGTACCCACCATTCACACTTCCTCAGGAAGTTCATTCCACACATGAACCATCCTCTGTGGAAAAAATTTGTCTCTGATATCTTTTTTAAATCTCTCTCCTCTCATCTCAAAAATGTGACCCTGAGTCTTGAAATTCCCCATTTTAAGGTAAAAAAAACAATCACCTCTATCTATGCCTCTCATTGTTGTATAAACTTCTATCAGGTCACCTCTCAATCTCCTACACTCTCGTTAAAAATGTCCCAGCCTTTCTTTATAACTCAAACCTTCCATACCTGGCAACATCCTGTTAAATCTCTTCTGAACCGTCTCAAACTTGATAACATTCTTCCTTTAACTAGGCGACCAGAACCAGACACAGTATTCCAGAAGAGGCCTTACATTGTGGTCGTCTTGTGCAACCACAACATAATGGCCCAATTCCTATACTCAAAGGGCTGAGAAATGAAGGCAAGCACACCAAACGCCTTTTTAACCATCATCTCAAACCTTATTCTTCATTCTTATTTCCTTCAAGAAATAAAACCCATTGGCTCAAAGTGTTTTCTTTAAAAATGAACCACAAGGGAGGGAAATACTTTTATTTTCCTTTGTCTGGAGTGTTTGTGCTTCCAATGTTGAATAATATAGGGGGTGGGGTAGTTGGATTAAACTTTGCTTGATAAACAGTAAAATGACCAAGAAATAAAAGATAATTGTAGCATCTTTTGTAATTTTAGTCTAATACAGAGACAGCAGACAAGTGGTCATATTGGAAACAAGCTACAACAGCTCCCAAATCACAGTCGTGACAAATCTTACTGGTCTGGACAAGAGAGGTACTGGAGACAGCATGCAGGGTCATCTTTGACAAGTTCTTTGAGAAGTCCAGAAGAGAACTTACATCACTGTCTGAGTCATAAAGGTTGCTATTTGTGACTTTGATTAGATTCATTACCATCTAGCAGCAGACTGGAGAAATTATAAGAGAGGCATGAAATTGAGTGTCATATAGTTCAGTAACGACTAGGAATTCAGTCTTGCATCTTCTGGTCATTAGAGTTCACTGTACGCAACCAGCAACCCTTAGCCAGAAATCACTTAAGAGAATAAGTAAGTAGTCAGAAGCACTCAAGACAACCACGTGCTTTTACTAACATTAATTATGCATTCAAATTTGTTTATGCTATTAATTGCCTAATTAAGCTCAGTTGGCTGGATGGCTGGGTTTCCATGCAGAGTGATGACAACAGATTAAATTCCCACACCACTTGAGGTCACTGTGAAGGTCACACATCTCAACCTCACCGCTCACTTGAGGCATGTTGACCTTCAGGTTAAACTCTCTTAATCATTTTGCAATAATGAAATAGTAGCCCAATGGTCCCATGGGACAAAAGTAAGTTGAAAATTGAAATACTATTGAGTAATTCATTGCCATTTATTCTATACTAGCAGAGACCTTCAAAACATGAAATGGATTTACTATGTTTATTGCAACACATCTTTAAATCACCATCCCATCCAACTGCACCCTTTCAATGACAACCTCAACCAAGCCCTTTCATCCTCTCATATGATCATGTCTTTTTTTCCTGTTCTACTCCAACCTCTAATCGACCCCTTCCTAGGCCATTTCATCTGTGTCATCCCAAATCCAGCCCTTCCTTCCTCTGCAATCCAATCCCAACCCCATTCTATCCCTCTTGCACACCCCGCTCATAACCCTCTAGCCAAAGAACCTTTGTCAGACTTATTACATTTTCTTGTGCAACAATCCATCCAATACCACAAGGCCCCTGCCAGATAGTTCCACAATTAATGTAGAAAATACCACTTCGCATTTTGCTTCTAAACTATTTTCTGGGAGTGGGGACAGCATGTACTGAACTGAAACCCTTGAACATTAGAGAAAATTTTGTGCAGCAGTCAAGAAAAGATTGTCAGGGACCAGGAATTCTACAGCAAGCAACTCACTTTCAATCACCCTAGTGTTTGTCTACTATTAAAAGGCAGTGGTCAGAATTGTGGAATATTATCTCCTTCAGTGGTTCCCAATCTTTTCAGTATGTGGGAACATTTCAATGAGACAAACAATTCACGGCATATCCACTATTTTCAATTGAATTTATCGTTCACAGATATCATACTTACTTGCTTTCACCATGCCTTGATATAAATTGAGACATCAAGTGATCGGTAAGGGTCCCTGCCACCTTCTCAGTCCCCACCAGCCATCCAGCAGCCTCACTCAACATACACCAATCTTACAGAAGTCACCATGCAACCCAGACACTGAGAGGCTGCTGGGCTACAGGCGCCAGCAGAGCTCATGTGAGGCAATGAGTCGAACCCCTCTCCCTTGGACTCAGCTTGAACAAAGGGCCAGGTCAATGCATTGTCGCTGCATCACTCACCATGTTCTCAGCTCTGCTCTAATGCAGCCCTGCTGACCGACAGTAGTAGAAATATGCAATCCAACTGGCTCAGTAAAGCAAAGGAGCAAAGGCCAAAGGTGAGAGATTCACCAGCCCAATGATTGGTGCACAACGCTGTCACTCAGTGGAATCAGATGCTGGGAAGTGGCACTCCCATCCACTTTCAGGCACTGAGTGACAGTGTTGTTCAATCAAGCATTGGGAACTGTACCTCCACCCCGTAAAGGGGCAAATATTGTCAGCAGACGCAATGGCGCTGCTTCACGATAATTTCACAACACAGCACAGTAGCTGAAAATCACTGATCTACTTACCTGGAGACGTACAGTTCCAATAATGCTCAAAGTTCAACACCATCGCAGAAAATGCAACTAGCTGATTGGCTCATCAACTATCTTCAACATTCACCACTGACATAATGGCACCTACAAGATGCACTGCAACAATTCACCAAGGCTCCTTTACCAGGACCTTCCAAACATGACCCCTACCATCTAGAAGGACAAAGGCAGCTAACAGATGAGAAGATCACCAACCGGTAATTCTTTTGCATGCTAGATACCAACCTGGCCAGGATGTATGTTGCTTGCCCCTCACTGCTGTGGGGTAAAAACCCCCAGAACTCCCTATGTTTGTTTCTCCCTCCACAGACTACAGAAGTTCAAGAAGTAGCTAACCTCCATCTTCTCAAAAGCAATTGCGGGAGGGCAGTAGAAGTTGGAGCAGCCAACAATGTCCACTTCTGCAGAATATAAGTGGAGTTTGGTGAAACAGGGTTAGAGTGTAACTGGATTTCAATCTCCAATTTGAAAAAAACAAAGAAGAGAAACAGAAGGAAAAAGGTTGGCACGGTGACTCAGTGGTTAAGCATTGCTGCCTCACAGTGCCAGAGACCCAGGTTCAATTCCAGTCTTCGGTGACTGTCAATGTGGAGTTTGCACATTCGCTCTGTGTCTGCGTTGGTCGCTCAGTTCCTCCTACAGTCCAAAGGTGCTAGCTTAATTGGGAATATTAAATTTCCCCACAGGGACCTGTATGTGTAACCTAGGTAAATGAGCCATGGTAAATTAAGGGTTATGGAGTCATTGGGGGTTTAGGTGGGATGCTCTTCAGAGGTTCGGTACAGACTTGAAGGGACGAGTGACCTCTTACTGTAGCAATTCTATGAGTTTGGTAGAACAGGGAAGTGTTATTTTGTTGCAGAGAGTTACTGGAGGCTGATGAGACAGGAAATGAGGTGAAAGAAGAAAGTGGTGATCAGGCCCTCATTTTCTCTCTTTGGTGAGTGTTTGTGCTCTGCAATATCCAAGTAAAGGCTTAGGGAACTTGGGGCATAAGGAGAACACAGAGACAACTAGGGACAACACTGAGACAGTCAGAGAGTGAGAGGGAGACAGAGGTGGGCAAGGGGGGAGAGAGAGAGAGAGAGAGAGAAACACAGAAGGGATAAGAGAGAGATGGGGGGATGGGGAGGGAAGCAGGGAGAGGGGAGAAGCGGGTAGGAGGGGGAAAGCTAGGAGAAAAGTGGGGAGGAGGAGGGAAGCGGGGAGGAGGGGGAGAGGTGAGGGGATGGGAGAGAACAGGGTGGAAGAGAGGGGAGGAGAGAATGGGAGGAAGGAAGGGGGTGGAGACGTGGCGGGAGACACAGTCCGGGGGGAACATGTGAGAGGAGACGGGGTTAGACAGAGTGGGAGGAGACATGTGGAGAGACGGGAGAGATGGTGGACGGGAAACGGGGGCGATGAGAGAGAGACGGTGGGGACAGCGGAGAGGGGGTGGAGGCAGGGGGGGGGTGGAGGCAGAGGTGGGGTGTGGAGGGAGACGGAGAGAGGGGGGTCGGGAGACGGAGAGAGGGGGGTCGGGAGACGGAGAGAGGGGGGTCGGGAGACGGAGAGAGGGGACGGACACAAGGAGAGGGAACAGACACGGAGAGAGGCGGGTGGAGACGGAGAGGTGGGAGACAGTGGGTGCGGAAGACAGTCGGAGATGGGGGAGACGGGGTGTGGTAGGGAGAGCAAAAGGGGGGTTGGAAGCGGCGAGGGAGGTGGAGGCGGAGAAGAGGGTGGCGGCGGAGGGGGAGGGTGGAAGCGGAGGGGGGCGGGGATGGAGGTGGGGAGTGTGAAGGAGAGGGGTATGGGCGAGGAAGAGGGAAGAGACTCGGGGAGAGAGAGGCGGGGAGAAGGGAGGAGGATGGGGAGGGAGTCGGGTAGAGAGTGGGACAGTGGGCTGGAGTGAGGGGTGGTGAGAGAGGGGGGAGAGGGCAGAGCAGGATGTTGTGGGGGGAGGTGGAGGGGAGGGGGGAGGTGGAGGGGAGGGGGGAGGTGGGCGAGGCGGGCCGGGGCAGAGAGGAACAGTGAAAGGGGGGCTGGGGGGGGGTGAGAGATGGTGAACAATGAGGGAGGTTGTGGGGAGTTGCGGTTCGATAGATAGAGTGAGGGGATGGTGAAGGGTTGAGAGGTGTTGAGCGAGGGGTGAGGGGTGGGGGTAGTAAGGGGATGGGGGTGTGTGAGGGGAAATGGGGCAGATGGAGGGGGGATAGAAGGGAGAAATGGGGGGAGAGAGGGGATAGAGCATGGGGGTGGACAGAGCTTGAGGGGGAATAGAGAAGCGGGGGGTGGAATAGAGAAGTGCGGTGGGATAGAGAAGCAGGAGAAATGGAGAAGCGGGGGGAATGGAGAAGCTGGTGGAATGGAAGAGCGGGGTAATAGAAAAGTGGGGGGGAATAGAGAAGTGGGGGGGATAGAGAAGCGGGGGGGATAGAGAAGCGGGGAAAGAGAAGGGGGAGGGAAAGGGGGGAGGGAGAGGGGGTGAGAGAGAGAGAGAGTGAGGGCGGGGGCACGGAGAGAGGGGAGCTGTAGAAAGTGGAGGAAGAGGAGAGAGGGAAGGGAGAGACAGAGACGGGAGGGACGGGGGGGCAAACAGAGAGGGGGGATGGGGTGATAGAGAGGGTGGGGATAGGGCGAGAAAGAGAGAGGGGAGATAGAGAGGGGGGACAGACAGAAACAGAGAGGAGAGAGACAGAGAGGGGGATAGAGAGAGAGAGAGAGAGAGAGAGAGAGAGAGAGAGAGAGAGAGGGTGAGTGAGAGAGTGGGTTGAGGGACAAGGGAGAATGAGAGTGAGAGGCTGGGGAGCGAGAGAGGGGGCAAAGTATGAGGAGAGGGGGAATGAGAGAGCAGGGGGAGTGAGGTGAGGTAGAGGTGAGTGAGAGAGGAGGGAAGTGAGAGAGGGGGGGAAGTGAGAGAGGGGGGGGAGTGAGAGAGGGGGGGGAGTGAGAGAGGGGGGGGGGGGGAGTGAGAGAGGGAGGAGTGAGAGAGGGAGGAGTGAGAGAGGGAGGAGTGAGAGAGGGAGGAGTGAGAGAGGGAGGAGTGAGAGAGGGAGGAGTGAGAGAGGGAGGAGTGAGAGAGGGGGAATGAGAGAGGGGGAATGAGAGAGGGGGAATGAGAGAGGGGGAATGAGAGAGGGGGAATGAGAGAGGGGGAATGAGAGAGGGGGAATGAGAGAGGGGGAATGAGAGAGGGGGAATGAGAGAGGGGGAATGAGAGAGGGAGAGACAGGGAAGAAGAGAGCGGGCAGAGCAAGGGGGGGAAGTGGGGGCAGTGGTGGGGGGGAACATCAAGTGAGTGAGAGTGGTGTGAGGGAGAAAGTGGGGGGGAAAGGAGAGAAGGGAGGAGGGGTGAGGGAGAGACGTGTGGGAGGGAGAGGGATGCAAAGTGCAAGGGGAGCAAAGGGAGAGTTGGGATGAGAGCAGGAGAGAGTTGGGAAGAGAGCTGGAGGGAGTGGGAGAGAGAAAGAGAGAGGGGCAGGGAGGTGAGGGAGGGGAAGAGAGAGGGAGGGGAATAGAGAGAGACAGAGAGAGAGAGATGGGGGGGATGAAGGAGAGATATGACAGAGCAGTAAAATTTGCTTGTAACTAATGCAATTCATGCATCAGGACAGAGGGACAGGATTCATTCTCACACACCACAAAGTATTTCCAAGTTTCTGCAATAGCAACAAAAACTTTGTGTGTTAAACGGTTTTATTGCAGCCAAAACAAGTTGGTACATAGCCAAACCACTTACTTCAAAATAAAACATTGAAATGTTCTTGATGTCTTCTGACTTGGGTCATTTGTTTCTAAATGTTTAGGTTGAGAAAATACAAAAAAAAACTTTTTTTTTTAAAAAGACTACAGCAGATTTGCTGCGGCAAGCCACCAGACCCTACCTTATAACAACATAATTAGAATTCTGCCCATGGAATGAATTAAACTCAAATTGTCTACAAATATTTTCAGATAATTCAATTTTGAAACTGTAAGCTCAATCACATTACATAATCCTGTTTTGGCTGTGATTATTCAGATTTTACTATAATACCCATAAAATTGCAAATACCCGGTGTGTAAAAATTTGATTTCAACAATACATTTAGTCAATAACGCTGCAAAATTCCATCACCATTAATATTGTATTAAACAGAAGAACACAGTGAAATGACTAGTATTCTATTTATGCATTGAAGTAAAAGCATTAAGATTACCATCGAAGTAGCATACTCAGAATCACACACCCCACTTTCCTCACACCTCCAATTCTATACAGTGTCCGAGCTCCCAGAAGAAATTCATCCTTTTAGATACTATTAACCATTCAACTGGTTCAAGCCTCTGATACAGCAGAACTAGCTTATAATTTTCACTCCCTCAGGATGAAACATTTCACTTGAACATCTTTTCTGCAATAAACATCACTTCAGGAATCACATACAAATTAATGTCGTCCACTATCCTACCTGTGTGCATGTCATAGGACATTGAAACATAATTCTTTAAATTGACAAAATATGTCAAATAACATGTATCAATACTACTTGCACATCAATGCCAAGAATTCAATCAACTGTAATTTTGCTAACAGCTTTATTTCTGCAGCAATTGCATAGCATCTTTCGTGTTTACATGTCCATTCGTTCAGGCAGTAGAGTAAGCTTGATGCATTATGTACATTTGCACACTAACATTTCCTGCCAGACAAGCTGAAATTCTTTTTGTACAATATGAATCAGCATGCTGGTATTAATATAGAAAAATAATGGCCAAAACAGAACACATCAGACTGCAGTAGATTAAATTTATCATTTGCACTCAAATGTTGGGAGCATTGTGAGAGGACTGCAGTACCAATTTACATTCTATGAGAATTTTCTACTTCTCTCTGAAGCATGCTAAAAATAGACACTGCTTGAAAAGACTACGTTTGCTCTTACATGATCTACAATTTCTACAAATCTTTTAGTCAGATTTAAACAAATTGTTTCAGTTACCATATAAACAAAAGGTTTAAGACTCACAGCAACTGAATTCGCCACATGGTCCAGCTCCAAAACATGGCTCCCGAAAGGTTATCTTTACGTGCAAAATACTTCCAGTCAAAATTAACTTGGAGTGCTGTCTCATTGTATTGTGTAACATTCAGTTGTTAATAAAAAGAAAAATACTGCAAACAATTTATTAAGAATATTGTTAATCCTGCCATTATCTGAATAAGAGTTACCTAAGATGTTAGCATCACCCTGTCATACGAAGAAAAAATTACAACATCACTGTGTAAACATCCCTCAGACCTCCTCAACAGCTTAGCAGGTAAACAAGTAGGTAAAATGAAGAGACAGAGGGAGACAGAGGGAAGCAAGCAAGCAGAGGTGCAAGGGTGGATGCATATAGCAAGAGGGGGAGGCGGCCAAGAGGAAGAGAACTGAGAAGCAGAGAGGGAGGTGGGAGGGAGGCACAGAGAACGCGTAGGCAGAGAGTAAAGGAAGCAGAAGAAAGCACACATGCAGCCAGAGAGGGATAAAGGAAAAGAAATTGTGTGGGTGAGTGGGGGTGGGGGGTGGGGGGTGGGGGAAGGGGAGGGGAGAGAGTGACAGAGGGAGAGAGAAGGAATAAGGCAGGGGATGGAGAGAATAAGGAAGCACACAAGTGAGGGAAGAGGAGTGGGAGACAGGGTGTGATGTCACATTCTGCCACTCCTTGCCCTTCCTAAAAATGGTCAGATTTGAGAAATACTCGCTGACTCATGCAATCTTCAGCACAATTCCCCACTCCTCAGAATTGGAACATAGAACGGTACAGCACAGTACAGGCCATTCGGCTCATGATATTGTGCTGACCTTTTATCCTTCTCTCAGACAAGACTAACCTACATACCCTTCAATTTACTATCTTCCATGTGTCTATCCAAGAGTCACTGAAATATTCCTAATGTGTCTGACTCTACTACCATTGCTAACAGTGCATTCCACGCACCCACCAAACTCTGTGTAAAGAACCAACCTCTGACATCTCTCCTGAATCTTCCTCCAATCACCTGAAAATTATGACCCCTCATGATAGCCATTTCTGCCCAGGGAAAGTCTCTTGACTATTCACTCTGTGTCTCACATCATCTTGTACACCTCTATCAAGTCACCTCTCACCCTTCTCTACTCCAATGAGAAAAGCCCTAGCTCCCTCAACCTTTCTTCATAAGACATACCCTCCAGTCCAGGCAGCATCCAGTTAAATCTCCCCTGCACCTTCTCCAAAGCTTCAACATCTTTCCTATAATGAGGCAATCAGAACTGAACACAATATTCCAAGTGCGGTCTAATCAGAGATCTACAGAGTTGCAGCATAACCTTGCGGCTATTAAACTCAATCCCCCTGCTAATGAAAGCCAATACACCATGCGTGTTAACCACCCTATCAAACTTTGAGGGATCTATGGACGTGGACCCCAAGATTCCTCTGTTCCTCCACACCACCAAGAATCCTGCCTTTAACCCTGTAATCTGCATTCAAACTCAACCTTCCAAAATGAATGATTTCACAATTTTCCAGGTTGAACTCCAATGCCACTTATCAGCCTAGTTCTGCATCCTATCAATGTCCATTCGCAACTGACATCAGCCCTCCACACTATCCACTACTCCACTAACCTTCATGTCATCAGCAAACTTATGAACCCACCCTTCCACTTCCACATCCACATCCACATCCAAGTCATTTTATAAACATCACAAAGAGAGAGGTCCCAGAACAAATCCCTGCGGATCACCACTGGTCACTGAGCTCCAGGCTGAACACTGTCAATCTACTACCACCCTCTATGGGTCAGCCAATTCTGTATCCAGACAGCCAAATTAGACAATAGACAATAGGTGCAGGAGTAGGCCATTCTGCCCTTCGAGCCTGCACCACCATTCAATATGATCATGGCTGATCATCCTTAAATCAGTATCCTGTTCCTGCCTTATCTCCATAACCCTTGATTCCACAATCCTTGAGAGCTCTATCCAACTCTTTCTTAAATGAATCCAGAGACTGGGCCTCCACTGCCCTCTGGGGCAGAGCATTCCACACAGCCACCACTCTCTGGGTGAAGAAGTTTCTCCTCATCTCTGTCCTAAATGGTCTACCCCATATTTTTAAGCTCGGTCCTCTGGTTCGGCACTCACCCATCAGCGGAAACATGTTTCCTGCCTCCAGAGTGTCCAATCCTTTAATAATCTTATATGTCTCAATCAGATCCCCTCTCAGTCTTCTAAACTCAAGGGTATACAAGCCCAGTCGCTCCAGTCTTTCAGTGTAAGGTAATCCCGCCATTCCAGGAATTGACCTTGTGAACATACGCTGCACTCCCTCAATAGCCAGAATGTCTTTCCTCAAATTTGGAGACCAGAACTGCACACAGTTCTCCAGGTGTAGTCTCATCAGGGCCCTGTACAGCTGCAGAAAAACCTCTTTGCTCCTATACTCAATCCCTCTTGTTATGAAGGTACACATGCTATTAGCCTTCTTCATTACCTGCTGTACCTGCATGCTTACCTTCATTGACTGGTGTACAAGAACACCCAGATCTCTTTGCACTGCCCCTTTACCTAAATTGATTCCATTTAGATAGTAATCTGCCTTCCCGTTCTTGCCACCAAAGTGGATAACCATACATTTATCCACATTACACTGCATTTGCCATGCATCTGATGATTCACCTAACTTGTCCAGGTCACTCTGTAATCTCCTAACATCCTCATCACATTTCACCCTGCCACCCAGCTTAGTATCATCAGCAAATTTGCTAATGTTATTACTAATACCATCTTCTATATCATTAACATATATTGTAAAAAGCTGCAGTCCTAGCACTGATCCCTGCGGTACCCCACTGGTCACTGCCTGCCATTCCGAAATGGAGCCGTTTATCACTACTCTTTGTTTCCTGTCAGCCAACCAACTTTCAATCCAAGTTAGTACTTTGTCCCCAATACCATGCGTCCTAATTTTGCTCACTAACCTCCTATTTGGGACTTTATCAAAAGCTTTCTGAAAGTCCAGGTACACTACATCTACTGGATCGCCCTCGTCCATCTTCGCAGTTACATCCTCAAAAAATTCCAGAAGATTAGTCAAGCATGATTTCCCCTTCATAAATCCATGCTGACTCTGACCTATCCTGTTACTACTATCCAGATGTGTCGTAATTTCATCCTTTATAATAGACACCAGCATCTTTCCCACCACTGAGGTCAGACTAACCGGTCTATAATTTCCTGCTTTCTCTCTCCCACCTTTCTTAAAAAGTGATACAACATGAGCCACCCTCCAATCTGCAGGAACTGATCCCGAATCTATCGAACTCTGGAAAATAATCACCAACACATCCACGATTTCTCGAGCCACCTCCTTCAGTACCCTGGGATGTAGACCATCAGGCCCCGGGGACTTATCAACCTTCAGACCTAACAGTCTCTCCAACACCATTTCCTGGCAAATATAAATTCCCTTAAGTTCAGGTCCTTCAGCCACTGTTACCTCAGTGAGATTGCTTGTGTCTTCCCCAGTGAACACAGATCTGAAGTATCAATTCAATTCTTCTGCCATTTCTTTGTTCCCCGTAATATATTCCCCTGTTTCTGTCTTCAATGGTCTAATTTTAGTCTTAACCATTTTTTTGCCTTCACATACCTAAGAAAACTTTTACTATGCTCCTTTATATTATTGGAAAAGCGCAGCAGGTCAGGCAGCAACCAAGGAACAGGAGAATCGACATTTCGGGCATCAGCCCTTCTTCTTCCTGAAGAAGGGCTGACACCCAAAATGTCGATTCTCCTGTTTCTTGGATGCTGCCTGACCTGCTGCGCTTTTCCAGCAACACATTTTCAGCTCTGATCTCCAGCATCTGCAGTCCTCACTTTCTCCTCCTTTATATTATTGGCCAGTTTACCTTCATACCTCATTTTTTCCCTGCGTATTTCCTTCTTAGTAATCCTCTGTTGTTCTTTAAAAGCTTCCCAGTCCTCAGTTTTCCCACTTATCTTTGCTATATTATACTTTTTCTCTTTTAACTTTATATGTTTCTTAACTTCCCTCGTCAGCCACAGCCACCCATGCCTTCTCCTAGGATCTTTCTTCCTTTTTGGAATGAACTGATCCTGCAACTTCTGCATTATAATACAAAAATATCCGCCATTGTTCCTCCACTGTCATCCCTTGCACCATTGAACTTTGGCCAGCTCCTCCCTCATAGCTCCATAGTTCCCTTTATTCAACAGAAACATTGTGACTTTCGATTGTACCCTCTCCCTCTCAAATTGCAGATTGAAGCTTATTGTATTGTGGTCACTACTTCCCAATGGCTCCTTCACTTCAAAATTTTCCTGTATCCCAGACCTCCTTACTTTCTGAGTGAGCCTACCATGGGGAACCTTGCTAAAATCCATGTCACATCCTCAAAGAATTCAACAAGGCTTGTGAGGCATGACCAGCCCCCCACAAAGCCATGCTGACAAACTCTAATCAAGCTATGGTTTTCCGAGTAATCCTAAATCCTGTATCTCAGAATTTGCTCACCACTGATGCAGAATGACTGGTCTGTAATTCCCAATGTTATCCCTATTTCCTTTCTCGAATAGGGGAATAACATTTGCCACCTTCCAATCATCTGAAACTAATTCCAGTGGACAGTGACGACATACAGATCATCACCAAAAGCACAACAATCTCTTCCCTTGCTTCCTGTAGTAACTTCAGGTATATCCCATCTGGCCTGGGGACATATCTATCCTTATGTATTTCAAATGTCTCAGCACGTCCTCCTTCTTAACATCAACCTGTTCGAGCATTTCAGTCTGTTTCACGCTGTCCTCACAAATGACAAGGTCCCTCTCCCTAACGAATACTAAAACAAAGTTTTCATTAAGGACCTTCCCTACCTCCTCCGACTGGAGGCACAAGTTCCCTGCACTATCCCTGACCAGCTCTACCCCATTCTCTTGCTCCTCACCTAAGTGTAGAATGCCTTTGGGTTTTCCTTAATCCTACCCACCAAAGCTTTTTAGGTCCCTTTCTAGACTCCTAAGTCCATTTTTCAGTTCCTTCCTGGCCACCTTGTAACCCTCTAGAGTCCTGTCTAATCCTTGCATCCTCAGCCTTAAGTAAGCTTCCTCCTTCTTCTTGAGTAGAAGTTCTACATGCCTTGTCACCCAAGGTTTCGTCACCCTACCATCCCTTTCTTGCCGAGGTGAGACTAACCTATCCAGCATTATCAGCAAGTGCTCCCCGAACAACTTCCACATTTCTGTCGTATACTTCCCTGAGAAAATCTGTTCCCAATTTAGGCACCCAGTTCCTACCTAATAGCATTGTAATTCCCCCAACCCCCAATTAAATACTGTCCCGTACCATCTGTCCCATCCCTCTCCAGTAAAGGGCAGGGAGTTATGATCACTATCACCAAAATGTTCTCCCACCAGATCTGACACCTGGCCTGGCTCATTGCCAAATACCAAATTCAGTATAGTCTCCCCCTTAGTCAGCCTATATCTACATATTGAATCAAGAAACCTTCCTGGACACACTTGACATAAATAAACTTGACAAACTATCTGAACTAAGGAGGCTCCAATCAATAATAAAGAAAGTTGAAGTTGCCCATGACAACAACCCTGTGACTTCTGCACATTTCCAAAATCTGCGTCACAATTTGCTCCTCCATGTCTCTGTTGTTATTGGAGGGTTTGTAGAAAACACCCAATAAATTGACTGCTCCTTTCTTGTTTCTGACCTCCACCCATAATGACTCTGTAGACAAACCCGCCTCGACGATCTCCATTTTCTGCTGCTATGATACTATCCCTGATTAGCAATGACACACACACACACACACACACACCACCGTTATTCCTGATACTTCTTGCTTTTAAAATAGACACACTTCAACCTGATGAAGGGCTTTTGCCCAACACGTCGATTTCGAAGCTCCTTGGATGCTGCCTGAACTGGTGTGCTCTTCCAGCACCACTAATCCAAAATCTCGTTTCCAGCATCTGCAGTCATTGTTTTTACACTTCAACCCATCACACTAACTGCAAATCTGCCCTATTAACTGTCTGTACCTTCCCACAGAATCTGTGCACACTGTATCTGGCTGTACACTGGCTACTCCATCATCTGATCCATAACTCTAGTTCCCAACTCTCACCAAACTATTTTAAACACTCCCAAAGAGCTGTAACAAACCTCCTGCCCAGGATATTGGTACCCCTTCAGTTCAGGTGCAACCTGTCCTTCTTGTACAGGTCCCACCTTCCCCAAAAGATATCCTAATGTTCCACATATCTGTAGCCCTGAATCCCACACCAGCCCTGCAGCCACATGTTCATCTGCACATGCTCTCTGTTCTTAGCCTTACAAGGCAGAGGGAGAAGAGGTAGAGGGAGGGCAAGAAAGGGAGAGAGAGAAAGAGAGAAGAAGAAATGGCAGAGAGAGGGATAGAAAGAGATGTTGAGACAGTTGGGAATGAATTGGAGAGAGAACTAGTGTGCAAGAGAACATGGGCAAGGGAGACATAGAGATATGGAGTGAGGGAAAGGTGGTTGTGGGCAGGATGGAGGGTAAGGAAGTGGGGGGAAGAAGGGATTGGGGAAAAGGAATTGAAGGGGGAAAAGGAATTGAAGGGGGAAAAGGAATTGAAGGGGGGGAAGAGAATTGGGGGGGGAAAGAATTGAAGGGGGGAAGGAATTGAAGGGGGGAAGGAATTGAAGGGGGGAAGGAATTGAAGGGGGGAAGGGATTGAAGGGGGGAAGGGATTGGTAGGGGCGAGGGATTGGTAGGGGCGAGGGATTGGTAGGGGCGAGGGATTGGTAGGGGCGAGGGATTGGTAGGGGCGAGGGATTGGTAGGGGCGAGGGATTGGTAGGGGCGAGGGATTGGTAGGGGCGAGGGATTGGTAGGGGCGAGGGATTGGTAGGGGCGAGGGATTGGTAGGGGCGAGGGATTGGTAGGGGCGAGGGATTGGTAGGGGCGAGGGATTGGTAGGGGCGAGGGATTGGTAGGGGCGAGGGATTGGTAGGGGCGAGGGATTGGTAGGGGCGAGGGATTGGTAGGGGCGAGGGATTGGTAGGGGCGAGGGATTGGTAGGGGCGAGGGATTGGTAGGGGCGAGGGATTGGTAGGGGCGAGGGATTGGTAGGGGCGAGGGATTGGTAGGGGCGAGGGATTGGTAGGGGCGAGGGATTGGTAGGGGCGAGGGATTGGTAGGGGCGAGGGATTGGTAGGGGCGAGGGATTGGTAGGGGCGAGGGATTGGTAGGGGCGAGGGATTGGTAGGGGCGAGGGATTGGTAGGGGCGAGGGATTGGTAGGGGCGAGGGATTGGTAGGGGCGAGGGATTGGTAGGGGCGAGGGATTGGTAGGGGCGAGGGATTGGTAGGGGCGAGGGATTGGTAGGGGCGAGGGATTGGTAGGGGCGAGGGATTGGTAGGGGCGAGGGATTGGTAGGGGCGAGGGATTGGTAGGGGCGAGGGATTGGTAGGGGCGAGGGATTGGTAGGGGCGAGGGATTGGTAGGGGCGAGGGATTGGTAGGGGCGAGGGATTGGTAGGGGCGAGGGATTGGTAGGGGCGAGGGATTGGTAGGGGCGAGGGATTGGTAGGGGCGAGGGATTGGTAGGGGCGAGGGATTGGTAGGGGCGAGGGATTGGTAGGGGCGAGGGATTGGTAGGGGCGAGGGATTGGTAGGGGCGAGGGATTGGTAGGGGCGAGGGATTGGTAGGGGCGAGGGATTGGTAGGGGCGAGGGATTGGTAGGGGCGAGGGATTGGTAGGGGCGAGGGATTGGTAGGGGCGAGGGATTGGTAGGGGCGAGGGATTGGTAGGGGCGAGGGATTGGTAGGGGCGAGGGATTGGTAGGGGCGAGGGATTGGTAGGGGCGAGGGATTGGTAGGGGCGAGGGATTGGTAGGGGCGAGGGATTGGTAGGGGCGAGGGATTGGTAGGGGCGAGGGATTGGTAGGGGCGAGGGATTGGTAGGGGCGAGGGATTGGTAGGGGCGAGGGATTGGTAGGGGCGAGGGATTGGTAGGGGCGAGGGATTGGTAGGGGCGAGGGATTGGTAGGGGCGAGGGATTGGTAGGGGCGAGGGATTGGTAGGGGCGAGGGATTGGTAGGGGCGAGGGATTGGTAGGGGCGAGGGATTGGTAGGGGCGAGGGATTGGTAGGGGCGAGGGATTGGTAGGGGCGAGGGATTGGTAGGGGCGAGGGATTGGTAGGGGCGAGGGATTGGTAGGGGCGAGGGATTGGTAGGGGCGAGGGATTGGTAGGGGCGAGGGATTGGTAGGGGCGAGGGATTGGTAGGGGCGAGGGATTGGTAGGGGCGAGGGATTGGTAGGGGCGAGGGATTGGTAGGGGCGAGGGATTGGTAGGGGCGAGGGATTGGTAGGGGCGAGGGATTGGTAGGGGCGAGGGATTGGTAGGGGCGAGGGATTGGTAGGGGCGAGGCATTGGTAGGGGCGAGGCATTGGTAGGGGCGAGGCATTGGTAGGGGAAAGGGGATGGAGGAAGGAAGGGATGGGAAGGGAGAAGGAAGGGATGGGAAGGGGGAAAAGGGATGGGAAGGGGAAGGGATTTGGGGGGGGGGAAGGGATTCGGGGGAGGGGGAGGGAAGGGATTCGGGGGGGTAAAGGGATTCGGGGGGGGAGAAGGGATTCGGGGGGAGAGAAGGGATTCGGGTGGGGAGAGAAGGGATTCGGGGAGGGGGGAGAGAAGGGATTCGGGGAGGGGGGGAAGAGGGATTCGGGGGTGGGGGGGAGCGATTCGGGGGGGGAAGCGATTCGGGGGGGGAGAAAGGGATTCGGGGGGGGAAGGGATTGGTGGGGGAAGGGGGAAGAAAGTGGGGAAAAGGATGGGGGGAAGGAATGGATGGGAAGGGGGAAGGATGGGAAGGGGGGCGGGCGGAGGGTTGGGATGGGATGGGAAGAGGGAAGGAAGTGGATAAAGGGATGGCAGGGCAAACGAAGGGATGGCAGGAGGGAAGGAAGTGGGGGGGAAAGGGTTTCGGGGGAAGGGGATTGGGGGGGGAAAGAGATTGGGGGGGAAAGGGATTGGGGGGAAAGGGATTGGGGGGGGAAAGGGATTGGGGGGGGAAAGGGATTGGGGGGGGAAAGGGATTGGGGGGGGAAAGGGATTGGGGGGGGAAAGGGATTGGGGGGGAAAGGGATTGGGGGGGAAAGGGATTGGGGGGAAAGGGATTGGGGGGGGAAAGGGATTGGGGGGGGAAAGGGATTGGGGGGGGAAAGGGATTGGGGGGGGAAAGGGATTGGGGGGGGAAAGGGATTGGGGGGGGGGGAAAGGGATTGGGGGGGGAAAGGGATTGGGGGGGAAAGGGATTGGGGGGGGAAAGGGATTGGGGGGGGAAAGGGATTGGGGGGGGAAAGGGATTGGGCGGGGAAAGGGATTGGGCGGGGAAAGGGATTGGGCGGGGAAAGGGATTGGGCGGGAAAGGGATTGGGCGGGAAAGGGATTGGGGGGGGAAAGGGATTGGGGGGGGAAAGGGATTGGGGGGGGAAAGGGATTGGGGGGGGAAAGGGATTGGGGGGGGAAAGGGATTGGGGGGGGAAAGGGATTGGGGGGGAAAGGGATTGGGGGAAGTGATGGGGGGAAGGGATTGGGGGAGCGGAGGGAACAGATTGGGGGAGGGAAGCACTGGGGAAGGGATTGCGGGAGGGAAGGGATCGGGGAGGGAAGGGCTGAGGAAGGGATTGGTAGTGGGAAGGGCTGGGGGGAAGGGGGCGAGGAGAGGAGGAGGCAACAGGGATGGGCAAAGGGATGGGGTAAGCTAAGGGATGGGGTGAGCTTAAGGGAAGGGGTGAAGAGATCGAGGGAAGGGACGGGGGTGAAGAGATCAAGGGAAGGGACGGGGATGAAGAGATCGTGGGAAGGGACGGGGGTAAAGAGATCGAGGGAAGGGACGGGGGTGAAGAGATCGAGGGAAGGGACGGGGGTGAAGAGATCGAGGGAAGGGACGGGGGTGAAGAGATCGAGGGAAGGGACGGGAGGGAAGGGACGGGCGGGAAGGGACGGGCGGGAAGGGACGGGCGGGAAGGGACGGGCGGGAAGGGACGGGTGAGTAAGCGGGATAAGGGAAGGGGCAGAAGGGAAGGAAGGTGTGCAAAGGGGGGGGCAAAGAAGGGAGGGCCGGGGGGGGTGGGGGATTGAGGGGTTGGAAATAGGAAGGCAAGTTGGATGGAGAAAGACAGGGGATGGAATGAGGATGCTGGGTGAAGGAGGGAGGGGGGTGGAAAGAGGGAGGGAGGGGGGTGGAAAGAGGGAGGGAAGGGAGATAGGTGAAGGGGGCGATGATGAGCGGAGGCTGGTGAATGGGGGGGGTTGATCAGTGGTGAAGAGTGGAGGAGGGAGGCAGAAAAATGGATGGAGAGAAAGATAGAGGGAGAAGTGGCAGAAAGAGTGATGCTGAGGGACGAGAGAGAGAAAAATGGAGGAATAGAAGGAGACAGTTGGGAATGAAGTGAGGAGAGAGCAAGTGACCAAGAGAGCATAAGCAAGTGAGACACAGATGGGTGGTGTGAAGGAAAGGTGGCTGGGGACGGAGACCAGATGAGATGAAAGAGAAAGTGGGGAGGGGAAGGAGTGGGAAGGAGAAGGGGAGGTGGATGGAGGAAGAGAAAGGGAAGGGCGGGTGGGGAATGAGAGGGAGGGAGGGAGATGGGT
This sequence comes from Chiloscyllium punctatum, assembly GCF_047496795.1. NCBI lineage: Eukaryota > Metazoa > Chordata > Chondrichthyes > Orectolobiformes > Hemiscylliidae > Chiloscyllium > Chiloscyllium punctatum. The sequence goes on from NC_092741.1 coordinate 11,744,122, forward strand.
AAAGGAGAGAGGAAAAGCGAAAGGAGGAGGGGAAGAGATGGAAGAGGATGGAAAGGACAGATAAGTGAGGAAAGGAAGGAAAGAAGGGAGGGGGAGGAGAGGAAGGTGAGGGAGGGGGAAGGTGAGGAGGCAGGGAGGAAGAGAGTGGGTGGGGGGGTGAGGGAGAGGGAGGGGTAGAGAGGGAGTGGGAGACAGCGTGGAGGGGAGAGAGGGTGGACAGAGAGATACGGGGGAGAGAGAGGAGAGAAGAGGCTTAGAAGCGACAGGAGGAGACTATGAGAGCGAGGGTGGTGGGGAGAGAGGGCGGAGTGGAGAGAGGCAGGGGGGAGTGGAGAGAGGGTGGGGGGGAAGAAAGAGGGCGGGGGCGAGAGGGGGAGCGAGAAAAAAAGAGGGAGTGGGAGAGGAAGAGGGTGGGAGAGAAAGATGGTGGGGATAAGGGAGAGAAAGATGGTGGGGATAAGGGAGAGAAAGATGGTGGGGATAAGGAGGAGAAAAAGGGGGAAGAGGGTAGAAAGAGAGGGAAGGGCAGGGGAGAGAGTGGAGAGACAGGGGAAGGGGGAGAAAGAGGGAGGGGGACAGATGTGAAGGGAGAATTGAGGAAGGGGAAGGAGGGGAAACAAGAGAAAGAGAGGGGGTGCAGAGACAGTGGGGGGGGGGGGGGAAGAGAGAGCAGGTGGGAGGGAGAGAGGGAGGGAGTAAAGAAGAAAGGGAGAGATAGAGAATAAAGGACTAGGTGCAGAAAGAGTTTACGGATAATAAGCGAGAGACAGATAAATGCCGAGAGGGTGTTAACAAGAAATGTAAATGGTTGAAAATGGGTTTGCTGTGCGAAGAGTAACCCATGCAGGACGTGACCCGGCATTGAGGTAGTGGGTAACAAACATAGATGGAGGTGTTCAAGATCTGAAACTTTTTAAACTCAATGTTAAGTCCTGAAGGCTGTAAGGTGCCTAGGCAGAAGCAATGCAGCCAGCCTGAGACAGAAATGTTGGCATAGGAACACAGTAGTGTGATGAAGTGGCAGGCAGCTGGAAGCTCAGGGTCAATTTACACATAGAGCAGAGGTGTCCAACAAAGTCACAAAACGACTGCTGACTCCCAGTGTCATTGTTCTAATCATACGTGACTTGAGATTATTTGTGCAAGATACTGGAGGGTGGCACAGAGCTATCCCCTTGTGAAAAAAGCAGAAAGCTGAGAGAAACAAATAAATGCTTCAGTTTTTCTCCCATATACATGCTCTATTTGTTCAGGAGGGATCGACTGAAGATATCATATCTGACTCAAAACATTAATTTTATTTCTCTTTCCACCGAGACAACCAGATCTAAGTTTCTCCAGCATTTTGTGTTTGTTTCAGATTTCTAGTACTATATCTGCAGTATTTTGTTTTCATCCAAATGACTACTGCTTTACACAGCTCATTTAAAGCACTTTTTTGAAGCAAAACTTTTACACAATATCAATTCATCAATCATTTTAAGCATTTATTCAATGCTCTTAAATCTGAATTAACCTGAACATTTTTAATTCAAAGGTTTCATAGATAGATCATTTTAGAAAGGGGTAATTATTGTTTAAATACCCCTTTAGCAGTAGAGCATCAATAGTCTAAAAATTTTGACTTCAAAAAAGTAATCTGCAGCAATCCCATTCCTACTAGATGCCATGTTGATACAACTGAATTTTCCTGAAGGCTGTGGAAATTACATTTTGACTTGTTGGTAAATATGGTAAAAACAAGGACTGCAGATGCTGGAATCCAGAGTCTAGATTAAAGTGGTGCTGGAAAAGCACAGCAGGTCAAGCAGCATCCGAGGAGCAGGAAAATCGACGATTCGGGCAAAAGCCCTTCATCAGGAATAGAGACTTGTTGGTAAATATGCATGCTTGCAAATAACATAGCTTGTCTGGTTATGCAACTCATAACATGGCCTTAAGTTCCACTTCTTGCTGTCTGTCAGTAATCATCTAAACACTCAAATTGTCGAACTCAATGCTCAACCCACTAGGTTCTGGAAACCTATCACGTTAAATTTTCACCTTGCTCACCAGCTGACACTTCTGTTCTTGGCTCCCTGTAATATCCATCTGAAACTCAATGAAAGCTCGAAAATCAGCATCTCAACTTTCCAGCTACACTGCAGTCTCCAAGAGTAAGAGTTATATTAGACTTGAAACATTAACTCTGTTATTCTCTCCACAGATGCTGCCAGACCTGCTGAGTTCCTCAAGCACTTTGTTTAAAAACACAGTCTTCCAAGCTCATTGAATTCTGTTTCAGAAGCTCTGCCCAATTATTTCCATTTCAGGTCTCAAGCTTTACTGTATTCTCAATTTTGTTTTCAGGTGACAACTGTTCATCTGTCAGTTACCGGCACCTTTTAAATTTTCACTTGTGCCATGACTCTGTCCTTGTAACATTAACTTTGTTGATTGATCCTCCCACCACTCACCTCAATACTGACATTCCCTTTTATATTTTTTCCAATCTGTTCCCTTCTACATTTCTATGCTTTCCAAATTCAAATTAAATCTGAACCATCAAATCCCTCAGTCATGATATAAGGAGTGAGATTTAACCTTTAGAGTTTGGATTTTGAACTAGTGGCATATGGGTTTGATCTGTGTCTGAAGGAGTTTAATGGCTATCATATAAGTACTTATGTAGCCATGATTTTTTTTTATAAATAGTTATGAGAAACATCCCACAATATCAATTGGAATCATAACGCTACACACATGCTACATGGTCTTCTGGTTATTTCCAACATCTTGTCTTTTAGGTCTCCAATGGTTATATTACGTAACTTTGGCGTAAAAAATATTTTTGATGAACTTGTATGAAACCCTTTTGGGCAAGTGGAACTGAGAAGGTTGATAGCCTTTCATTTGACACATCTACTACACACACGAGAACTAAACATGATATGCAAGAAAGCGCTTGACCACGGGGTGGGGGGTAGGCATTTGTTCTGAAGAATTCAGGATATTTGTTCTTAGTGTCAATGGATCGGTGTTAATAAGGTGATAACATTTGTTCAGTTGTGGAATGGGTTAGTTGAACGAGGTTACCTAATGATCTTTTACACATAGTTTAGACTAGTCTCTTGTTATGATCTACCGTTAAAAGAGAGCTTATCTAGCTAAAGCATTTGGCCATTTGGCCTGACATGATCAGGGTTTCCCACTTTGATGTGCATGTAGCTTAATTAGTCAAGTGTACTCAGACCTGTCAATTAGTTTCTCTTCCTCTACAAACTTTTGCCATTTTCTTGCTACTTATCTGATTTTGGACATGTGTTTTCTGTAATCTCAGTACCAATTTCTGTATAAAGACAGTTTGTTTGCAGCAATAAGGGACGTAGCTCAGAGCGCTCTTGGGGCTAAGAACTGGCGCTGCTCTTCTGCTAATGTTTTTAAAACCTGATGCCATTGGTAAATGAAGGTAATAATTTAAACTTAACTGTCTGTAAGAGTTTTATATTCCAGACTACCACCAAGTACAACCTCCAGGACAAACCAAGAGAGGCTGACAGGTCGAGTCCAGGATAGCCTGAGCCACCTCGAATAGGTACTTTAACAGGACTTGAACCTGGACCTTCTGATCCAGAGTAGGGACACTATTATTGGACAAGACCTTTTTGCTTTCATATGAACACTTGATGCTTTCTTGAATCAATGACGGACAATTAAAGCTTCATCATTGCAAACAAGACCAGACAAGAGATCAACCCTAGGTTTCTTAATAATTATGGGATCACGGAGACAAAATCTGAACCAATTATTACATCTTCATTGAACAATATACATCAGAAACACAACAGCATAAATAATTCACCTTATAAATGTCCCAAAAATACTCAACCTTCAAGGAAAAACGGGGAAAAGCTATTACGCTGCAAAGATTGGCTTTCTGAAATAAATACTTTGGCCAGGATTTATTTGTGAAGACAAAGCAGTAAAGAATAGAGCAATTCAAATTCTATTGTTCTGATATTCTGGAAAATGTGGTCAAGTCACTAACCACATGGTTGCCCCTGAAGCCTTACAGACAAAACTAGCTCAGATAAAATAATATTTACAAGCTCCTTCATCACTCTTGCAAAAGAGAAAAAAACATGAGGCTTCACCCATAACTCAAAAAAGGTTTCCTTTCCAAAAATGGGAAGAGATCATCTAGGCAGCCTTTCTTCAGGCTTCTTGCCTGCATCTGATGAAGGAATTTACAACAAGGCAAACAATTTAGTCACATGATTTCTATGAAGTCTTTTTTGAAAAGGTTCCTGTGTCTACAGTGATCCTGGAACAACCTCTTCAAAGAAACCGTTACAGAAAATTTCAAATAAGTTCATTTTTTTCTGCATTCCTTGGAAACACAATATTAAGATTAAATATGAAGGTTTTTGTAGTAGCATGAAGAATATGTTTATTGTAAACATTCAAACCAGCAGAAACTTGAATAATAATACAAGCAATAGAAAACAACATACTATCACTTCAATTTTATTAATAAAGCCAAACTCTAAGCAATAACTGAAACATTGCCTCATGAAATTTTACTTCTTATGATTTAGTGTGAGGTCAAAATTTACACAAAATTAAAGTCTACTCAAATTTTCGAGAACATAAATGTTTTTATCTTTCTCCACAATATTGTTCATCCAATTTACTATCTTAGCTTTCAGATTTGAAAAAAAATTCCATTTGAATTTTTTGCAACATCAAAGGAACTTACCAAGCCACTCAGATATCTCCTCCAAAACGACTAGCTAAAAATTTAATTGGTCATCAGCAACTATATTTTATATTGCTCCTCAATTTACCAATTACTCAGCCTTAATGTAGTTTGTGCATTGGCTTTTTCCTTATTAGGCAAAGGATTGGAATCCCCGGCTTAAAATGGGAGATGTAACAGTTACCATACCAACTTCTAATATTTCACATAAAATAGCTTTCAGACTATAAATACACATGTTTTAAGTCATGCTTGAACCACAAACACTCTGCATGGTTTCATTACTGAACAGACCAAACTTTGCTTCAAACCTTTCCTGCATTTTAAAGAAAGGTTTTGAGATATTGGAGGACAGAATATTTTTACCTCAAAACAGTTGTATGATTAATCTAATCTCAAATAATAACTCATCAACACTCAACAACCAATGCTAAATTGTCTCAATCTGATAAAGTTTCATGGAAACAAAATAAAAATCCACAGTTCAGTCATTAATAAATCAACGTATTTAAAACAAATCACATTATTTTACTGAATGAATACAACAGTGAATTTCTAGGCTATTTCAGAGAGCAGTCAAGAGTAAACCACATTGTCATCGGTTTGGAATCACATATAGACCAGACTGGGCAGGATGACAGGTTTCCTTTCCGACATGATACTACTAAATCATCTTGGTTATTACAATAATCCAATCAGTGCATGGTCAACAATACAGACTTATTTTACTTCAAACACAATTTAACTACTTGAAATCAAAATTATCTAGTTACAATGCCAGAATTTTAACACACGTACATTGAGACAAGAGAAAGTCTGAGGAACTGAAGTGCATTTATTTCAATGCAAGGAGTTTTACAAGTAAGGCTAACAAACTCAGGGCATGTTTAAGAACATGGGATTGGAACATCATAGCTATTACAGAAACTTGGCTGAGAGATAGACAAGACTAGCAGCTTAATGTTTCGGATTTGTTAAGCTATAGGAGGATAGAAAAGGCTGAAAGAAATGATTAGGGTGGCGTTTTGGTTACTGCTGTAACTAGGGAAGGTATTTCTGAAAAGTCTTCCAGTGAAAATGTAAGGATAGAAATTACAAATAAAAAAGCAAAGATCATTTTCATGAGATTGCATGACAGGCTTCTTGATAGTAGCAGGGAAATTGAGAAACAAATATGAAGGGAGAGCTCAGATATATGTAAACATATGGTTATAATAACGGTGGATTTTAATTTTCCAAACATTGACTGGGGCTACCATAGTGTTAAAGGTTTGGATGGTGAAGAATTTGGCAAATATGTTGAAGAAAATTTTCCTTTATCAACGTGTGGATGCTCCAACTGAGGAGCAAAACTAGATCTTCTTTTGGGCAAGAAGGTAGAACAGGTGACTTAAGTAAATGTGGGGGAACACTTTGGATCTAGCTATCATAATTCTATTAATTTCAAAATGGTTTTGGAAAAAGATAACTCCATGAGAGTTAAAGATTGCATGCACTTGAAGTAAGGCAAATTTTCATGGTATGAGAGAAGAGCTTTCAAAAGTAGATTCTAGCAGACTGTTCGCAGGTAAAATAACATCCAATAAGTGGGAGGCGTTCAAGTGTGAAGACAAGAATTCAGAGGCATTGTGTTCCTGTTAGAGTGAAGGGTAAGGCTGGTAAGATTAAGGAACAATGGATGAATAAAGATATTGAGGTACAAGTCAAGAATAAAAGAGAATCTTATTTTAGATATAGACTACATAGGTCAATCGAATTTAATCAATATAAACAGTGTATTCTTAAGAAAGAAGTCAGGAAAGTAAAGAGGGAATATGAGATAGTATTGGTGGATAAGGATAATCCAAAGAGATTCTACAAATACATTAAGAGCAAGAGGGCAACTTGAGAAGGGGTAGGGCCTCTTAAAGGAGGTCATCTCTGTATTGAACCCTAAGAGATGAAAGAGATACTAAATTAATATTTTGTGTCAGTTTTTACTGTGGAGAAAGAAATGGAGTCTAGAGAATGTAGAGAAATAAACTTTGATGCTTCAAAAACAGTTCACATTCTAGAAGAGGAAGTTTCGGAGATCTTAAAAAATATAAAGATGGTTAAATCTCCAAGACCTGATCTAATGTATCCCAGATCATAGTGGGAAGTAAGGGAAGAGATTGAAAGTCTCCTTGCAGAAATATTTGCAACATCTATAACTACAGGTGAGGTGCCTGATGATTGGAGGGTGGCTAATGTTGTACTTTTGCTTAAGAAAGGGTGTAAGAAGAAATCAGAGAACTATAGACCTGCGTGTCTGACTTCGGTTGTGGGTAAATTGTTGGAAGTGATTATTAAAGATACGATTTGTGGATCTTTAGAAAGGCAATAATTGATGAGGGACAGTCAGCAAGACATTGTGCAAGGAAAATCGTATCTCACAGATGTGATTGAGTTTTTCAGGAAGTTACCAAAAAGAAGATTAAGGGGAGACTTAATAGACACGTACAAGATAATACATGGCTTGGAAAGGGTAGACGCTAGGAAATTGTTTCCGTTAGGTGAGGAGACTAGGACCCGTGGACACAGCCTTAGAATTAGAGGGGGTCAATTCAGAACAGAAATGCGGAGACATTTCTTCAGCCAGAGAGTGGTGGGCCTGTGGAATTCATTGCCGCAGAGGGCAGTGGAGGCCGGGACGCTAAATGTCTTCCAGGCAGAGATTGATAGATTCTTGTTGTCTCGAGGAATTAAGGGCTACGGGGAGAATGCGGGTGAGTGGAGTTGAAATGCCCATGAGCCATGATTGAATGGCGGAGTGGACTCGATGGGCCGAATGGCCTTACTTCCACTCCTATGTCTTATGGTCTTAATGACGATGGTAGTGTAGTCAATAGAATCATGGAGATGTACAGCATGGAAACAGACCCTTCGGTCCAACTCATCCATGCCAACCAGACATCCTAAATTAATCTAGTCCCATTTGCCACAGCTGCTGCCACACCTGCTGGGTTTGTCTAGCAATTTGTTTTTTGATGTATATGAATACAGGGAACTACAAGAGATGAGAGGTTAACTCATATCTACAAACAAGCACTCTTTCCAACACTGATGCTCAGTAGTGGCAATGTGTACTATCTACAAGATGCTCTGCAGAAATTCACGAAGGCTCCTCAGACAGCACTTTCCAAACTCATTTTAAATATAACCTCCATTTCCCATTTAAAGAATCATTCAAGAACATTCAATTAAAATAATTGGAAATGATTTTCCTCGACCTTAACTATGTGTAACTGAAGCTAATTTTGTTTTATTCATTTATGAGATGTAGGTGTTGCTGGTTGGTTTATTTGCAATCCCTAGTTGCCCTCAAGAAGATAATGAGCTGCCTTCTTGAACTGCTACAGTTCATGTGCAGTAGGTAGATTGACGATGCTATTAAGAAGGGATTCCAGAATTTTGACCCAGCAATACTGAGGGAACAGTGATGTATTTCTAAGTTAGGATGGTGGGTGGTTTGGAGGGAACTTGCAGGTGGTGGCGTTCCTTGTCCTTCTATATGGTAGTGATCACAGATTTGGAACATGCTGACTGAGGAACCTTGGTGAATTTATGCAATACATCTTATAATGGTGTGCTCTGCATGCTGTTTCTGAGCATCAGTGGTAGAGAGCGTTGACACCTTGCCAACCTAGGCTGCCACCTTGTCCTTAGACAATGTCAAGCATCGAGTGTTGTTGCAGCTGCACTCATCCAGACAAGTGGGAAAAATGCCCTCACACTCTGACATGTGTCTTTTCAATAGTTAGTCTAGTTCAATTTCTGATCAATGATAACCCCAGGATGTATATAGTGAAGGATTCAATTATGATAATATTACAACACACAAAACAGTAAAATTAAAACTTTCAAAGACCCTCAAAAAATGACTCATGGTTCTTAACCACACTTTCTGAATAGCCAGTCCCAGACTTGGCAAATAAATCAATACCAAGCACCAGGTTAGTAGTTTAAACAAGACTTTATTTATTAACACAGTAACTTCAATAGCTCAAAGTTAAACAAAGTAGTCTACAGTATGATTTAAATCCAATAATGTTTTGTTTTCAGCTTCATTCATACAACGGACAAAGAAATACAATCAAGGGATAAATGTTTTAAAAAAGGAAAAGTAGTAAAACTGGCCAAATCACTTCAACAGTTTCCATGATGCGTTGTTTCACAGCACTGACTCTTGACTTCTTTTTTCAATGATGACCAATGCCATCTTTTCCAGTTCATTCTGAGAAAGATTCAATAAATTTTCTAACTTAATTTCTATTCTCTGAATTTTCAATATCTTCATGCTGGAGCATCAACAACCAAACTCCTTCTGTCAGAAACCTTCAGTTCACAACAGTTCAAAAAACTCTAGCCCCTTCCTCTCTCTGACCATCATGTTCTCTTCCAGTCTTGCTGGCACCAATTCCTAGGAATGACCAGAGTGACCAAACATCTGCTACCTGGTTAAACATTCGGCCTTTCCAGAGTAAAGCATCTATAAAGTTCTTTGATCAAGAATCAATCTGCAATTAACTTCTAGGTCTCCCAGCTCTTAGCTTTTGTGACTTTATGCACGAGGACAAAGACCTCAGCTAGATTATTGTGTACAGTTCTGAACACCACACTACAGGAAGAATGTAAGTGCATTGGATCATGTACAGGAAGGCACAGATTTTAAGTAATTTACTAAGGAAGTAAATGCAACACAGGGAAACATTTTCCACAATGTAGCTTCAGGTCTGGAATGGACCATCTGAAACTATGATTGAGGCAGGCTGAATTGAGGCAATCAAGAGGGTTTTGCATGATTACTTAAAACAGAAATAAATGTGAAAGGTTAGAGAGACAGAGCAGCTATTATGGTCCCAGCTGTCATTAATGGAAAAGTCTCAGACAAATATGGCCTGATGGATCTGTGTGATTTGCTTTTAAAATCCACGCAAAGTTGTGGATTTTATTTCAACAATAGAAGATAAGTTGATTAACCAAAGAAATTAGGATGTTGCAGCATCTCTGAGCTCTGAAGAAGGGTCACCAAACCAGAAAAGTTAACTTTGCTTTCTCTCCACAGATGCTGCCACACCTGCTGGGTTTGTCTAGCAATTTGTTTTTTTGAGGTATACGAATACAGCTAACAAGAGATCAGAGGTTAACTCATATCCACAAACATGCACTCGTTCCAACACTGATACTCAGTAGTGGCAATGTGTACTACCTACAAGATGCACTACAGAAATTCGTGAAGTCTGTCCGTTGAAACGTTTGTTGCAATCCTTATAGGGTACTTTGTATAGGACGTTCAATCTGCTGGTTGTTGGTACAGGGTCCTTTAGACTAATCAAGAGCTCTTTCAGTGTGTTGATAGGTTTGTGGGCTACCGTGATGCCAAGCCTAAACAAAGACATGCACAGGAATTCCGAGAGGCCTGGCATTCAAACCGGAAGTCCATCAACAAACACATCGATCTGGACCTCATTTACCAACATCTCAGAAAAAGAACCAAAAGTGATATCACCCACCACAACAGACCAAGACAAACAAATACAAAGCGGGACAGAACACCAGCACTTCAATGGAGGCTCAATGATGATGTTACCTAGCATAGTGACGAAACATCTGAGAACGAATTTTCCAGCTCAGTGAGCAAACTTACAACCTGAGTGGAAACAACCTCTTGGCATGTATTCTATTCAGCCATTCAAATTTTGCACACTTGAATGAAATTATTCTTCTCAAAAATTCAAAAATGTAATTAGAGCAACAATTTCATTCCCTATTTTAATTACAATGAACTGTGAGGAAGCACTAGGGACTGAACAAAAATAACTAATACTAAAACCACTCAAATTACAGTAATCTGAAATGACAAGAAGACCAGAAATGATTTGTATAATGAAATTTAATTTTTTTAAAACTATTGAGCAAAGAGAAGTGAGCACAATTTACATACTGAAATCTTAAATTTATTCTGCTGACTTACCCTAAACAGTAAAGAAAGATATTTGGTGGTACATCTTCACTGATTTTTTCCATTATGTGGATCAAACAGGTTATTACTTTTCTTCTTTTATCTGACATGATACCTACAAACAGTGACAGCTCCCTTCAGATTAGTGACAATGCCCTTATTGCTAAATAGCAGATACTCTGCTGGTTCAGTCTACCCATCCAACATTAAATGTGTCCCATTCCTGCAGATACCATGGTTAATACCAAACATAAACCAAGAACCAAGTATAAAAGTCATGCAGTTACCAGAAATCTATATTAAATTCTGGCTCAGCTTCAAACACAGTGTTGTGTTCAATTCCAGAACAACATACTACCAAACAATGTAAAATCTTAAGACAGGGTACATAAAACATTGGCCAGAATGATTCTAGATGGAAGATGGATAGACTGAAGAAAATGGGGTTATTCCCCTTAAGACTGAAAGGATATTTGATCCACTGGTTTGGGGTGTAAACAATAGATAGCAAGAAACTGCTTTTACTGACAAAAGAATTAAGCAGAGAGTATCAATATAAAATGTGAATGGCAAAAACAAAGAACAGAAACAAAAAACTTTTTTTTAAATGCAATAACTAGTTAGGATTGGGAACACTCTGCCTGAGTGAAAGGCGGAGGCAGATTCGATCATGGCTTTCACAATGGAATGAGATAAGCATCTGATCAGAGAAAATTTGTTAAAAGAGCAGAGGGTCTAGAACTAAGGAAGAAGCTCCAGCAGAGCTGACAATGACATGACTACCAGAACGAAATTCTAGATTAGTGGTGCTGGAAGAGCACAGCTGTTCAGGCAGCATCCAAGGAGCTTCGAAATCGACGTTTCGGGCAAAAGCCCTTCATCAGGAATAAAGGCAGTGAGCCTGGAGCGTGGAGAGATAAGATAGAGGAGGGTGGGGGTGGGGAAGAAAGTAGCATAGAGTACAATGGGTGAGTGGGGGAGGGGATGAAGGTGATAGGTCAGGGAGGAGAGGGTGGAGTGGATAGGTGGAAAAGGAGATAGGCAGGTAGGACAAGTCCAGACAAGTCATGGGGACAGTGCTGAGCTGGAAGTTTAGAACTAGGGTGAGGTGGGGGAAGGGGAAATGAGGAAACTGTTGAAGTCCACATTGATGCCCTGGGGTTGAAGTGTTCCGAGGCAGAAGATGAGGCGTTCTTCCTCCAAGCATCTGGTGGTGAGGGAGCGGCGGTGAAGGAGGCCCAGGACCTCCATGTCCTCGGCAGAATGGGAGGGGGAGTTGAAATGTTGGGCCACGGGGCGGTGTGGTTGATTGGTGCGGGTGTCCCGGAGATGTTCCCTAAAGCGCTCTGCTAGGAGGCGCCCAGTCTCCCCAATGTAGAGGAGACCGCATCGGGAGCAATGGATACAATAAATGATATTAGTGGATGTGCAAGTAAAACTTTGATGGATGTGGAAGGCTCCTTTAGGGCCTTGGATAGAGGTGAAGGAGGAGGTGTGGGCGCAGGTTTTACAGTTCCTGCGGTGGCAGGGGAAAGTGCCAGGATGGGAGGGTGGGTTGTAGGGGGGCGTGGACCTGACTAGATAGTCACAGAGGGAACAGTCTTTGTCGAAGGCGGAACAGGTGGGGAGGGAAATATATCCCTGGTGGTGGGGTCTGTTTGGAGGTGGCAGAAATGTCGGCGGATGATTTGGTTTATGCGAAGGTTGGTAGGGTGGAAGGTGAGCACCAGGGGCGTTCTGTCCTTGTTACGGTTGGAGGGGTGGGGTCTGAGGGCGGAGGTGCGGGATATAGACGAGATGCGTTAGAGGGCATCTTTAACCACATGGGAAGGGAAATTGAGGTCTCTAAAGAAGGAGGCCATCTGGTGTGTTCTGTGGTGGAACTGGAGAGGTCCAGGAAGGGGAGGGAGGTGTCAGAGATGGTCCAGGTAAATTTAAGGTCAGGGTGGAATGTGTTGGTGAAGTTGATGAATTGCTCAACCTCCTCGCGGGAGCACGAGGTGGCGCCAATGCAGTCATCAATGTAGCGGAGGAAGAGGTGGGGAGTGGTGCCGGTGTAATTATGGAAGATCAACTGCTCCACGTAGCCAACAAAGAGGCAAGCATAGCTGGGGCCCATACATGGCTACCCCTTTGGTCTGGAGGAAGTGGGAGGATTCAAAGGAGAAATTATTAAGGGTGAGGACCAGTTCGGCCAAACGAATGAGTGTGTTGGTGGAAGGGTACTGTTGGGGATGTCTGGAGAGGAAAAAACGGAGGGTTTGGAGGCCCTGGTCATGGCGGATGGAGGTGTAGAGGGATTGGATATCCATGGTGAAGATGAGGCGTTGGGGGCCAGGGAAACGGAAGTCTTGGAGGAGGTGGAGGGTGTGGGTGGTGTCTCAAACGTATGTGGGGAGTTCCTGGACTAGGGGGGATAGGACAGTGTCGAGGTAGGTAGAGATGAGTTCAGTGGGGCAGGAGCATGCTGAGACAATGAGTCAGCCAGGGTGGTCAGGCTTGTGGATCTTGGGAAGGAGGTAGAACCAGGCAGTGCTGGGTTCCCGGACCATGAGGTTGGAAACTGTGGGTGGGAGATCTCCTGAGGTGATGAGGTTCTGTATGGTCTGGGAGATGATGGTTTGGTGATGGGGGGGTGGGGTCATGGTCGAGGGGGCAGTAGGAAGAGGTGTCCTCGAGTTGACGTTTGGCTTCAGCAGTGTAGAGGTCAGTGCGCCAGACTACCACTGCGGCCCCTTTATCCGCTGGCTTGATGGTGAGGTTGGGATTGGAGCAGAGGGATTGGAGAGCTGTGCGTTGTGAGGGTGAGAGGTTGGAGTGAGGGAGGGAGGTAGACAGGTTGAGGCAGTTAATGTCCTGGCAACAGCTGGAAATGAAGAGGTCGAGGGCAGGTAATAGGCCAGCGCGGGATGTCCAGGTGGATGCAGTGTGTTGGGAGGTGGTCGAAGGGGTCCTCAGAAGGTGGGCGGGTGTCCTGATTGTGAAAGTAAGCTCGGAGGCGGAGGCAACGGAAGAATTGTTCGACACCTCCTCCCTCACCTTTATCCAAGGCCTTCAAGGAGCCTGCCACATCCATCAAAGTTTTACTTACACATCCACTAATATTGTATCCGTTGCTCCCGATGCAGTCTCCTCTACATTGGGGAGACTGGGCGCCTCCTAGCAGAGCGCTTTAGGGAACATCTCCGGGACACCCGCACCAATCAACCACACCGCCCCGTGGCCCAACATTTCAACTCCCCCTCCCATTCTGCCGAGGACATGGAGGTCCTGGGCCTCCTTCACCGCCGCTCCCTCACCACCAGATGCCTGGAGGAAGAACGCCTCATCTTCTGCCTCGGAACACTTCAACCCCAGGGCATCAATGTGGACTTCAACAGTTTCCTCATTTCCCCTTCCCCCACCTCACCCTAGTTCTAAACTTCCAGCTCAGCACTGTCCCCATGACTTGTCTGGACTTGTCCTACCTGCCTATCTCCTTTTCCACCTATCCACTCCACCCTCTCCTCCCTGACCTATCACCTTCATCCCCTCCCCCACTCACCCATTGTACTCTATGCTACTTTCTCCCCAACCCTACCCTCCTCTATCTTATCTCTCCACGCTCCAGGCTCACTGCCTTTATTCCTGATGAAGGGCTTTTGCCCAAAACGTCGATTTCGAAGCTCCTTGGATGCTGCCTGAACAGCTGTGCTCTTCCAGCACCACTAATCCAGAATCTGGTTTCCAGCATCTGCAGTCATTGTTTTTACCACTTCAATGATTAAAGGGTGATCTAACTGAGGTGCACATCATGATTACAACAACAATATACGAGATACAGAACTATTTCTTCTAATTGGCTCTCGTACAGGAGAAGATAGTTTAATCATAAAATTGGAGCTACGTCATTAAAGAATGATGGCAGGAACCACTACAGGGCAGTGGAAATCTGTAACTATGCCTTTAGAAAGTAAGTCAACCAGATGTCTCAAAACTGAAACTGATAGATGCATTAGGCAATGGAATTCTAGAAACAATGCAGATCAAGCAATTCCCAATACAAATCGCCATAAAACAATACAGGACATTAGAGTAGAAGCAGGCCATTCAGACCATCACATCTGCTCTGCCATTCAATGAGGTGGTCATGCCTAATTGGATAATGCTCAATTTTACATTCCTGCTTTTTCCCTTACTGATTAATAATCTATCCTTGAATACTTAGCAAATCCAGCCTTCTCAGCCTTCTGCAATAATTCCCTGCAAAAGAAATTCCTCTTCAATGCCATCCTAAATGTGTGACCCCTTATTGTGAAATTATGCCCTCTGGCCAGAGACACTCTCACAGGGGGAAATAACCTTTCTGCATACACTCTGTCATATCCCCAAGAATGTGTGTGTTTCAATAAAGTCACCTCTGAATCTCCTAAACTCAAATACTTGGGAAGAATAATTGGGCCGATGGACCTGTTTCCATACTGCAGGGAATCTAATCTAATCAAATCTAATAACAGGAAGGCAGAATACTGGATCAATGGAAAGATTTTTGGTAGTGTGGATGTACAGAGGGATCTTGGTGTCTATGTACATAGATCCCTGCAAATTGCCACCCAGGTTGATAGTGCTGTTAAAAAGGCATACAGTGTATCAGGTTTTATTCGTCGATGGATTGAGTTCCGGAGCCGTGATGTCATGCTGCAACTGTACAAAATGCTAGTACGGCCTCACTTGGAGTATTGTGTGCAGTTCTGGTCGCTCCATTACAGGAAGGAATGTGGAAGCATTGGAAAAGGTGCAGAGGAGATTTACCAGGATGTTGCCTGGTCTGGAGCGAAGGTCTTCCGAGGAAAGGCTGAGGGACTTGGGTCTGTTCTCATTGGAGAGAAGCAGGCTAAGAGGGGATTTAATAGAAACATACAAGATGATCAGAGGATTAGATACGGTGGACAGTGAGAGTCTTTTTCCTAGAATGATGACATCTGCTTGTACAAGGAGGCATAGCTGCAAATTGAGGGGTGATAGATTTAAGTCAGATGTTAGAGGCAGGTTCGCCACTCAAATAGTAGTAAGGGCATGGAATGCCCTGCCTGCCAATGTAATTAACTCAGCCACATTACAGACATTTAAACAGTCCTTGGATAAGTATACGGATGATGATGGGATAGTGTAGGGTGATGGGCTTAGATTAGTTCACAGGTCAGCACAAATTCGAGGGCTGAAAGGCCTATTCTGCACTGTACTATTCTATGGTTAGATTAGATTACTTACAGTGTGGAAACAGGCCCTTCGGCCCAACAAGTCCACACCGACCCTCCAAAGAGCAACCCACCCAGACCCATTCCCCTACATTTACCTCTTCACCTAACACTACAGGCAATTTAGCATGGCCAATTCACGTAGACACAAGGAGAATGTGCAAACTCCACACAGACAGTTGCCCGAGGCAGGAACTGAACCCGGGTCTCTGGCGCTGTGAGGCAGAGTGCTGCCCTTAGTTCTATGAATGAGTACAAGCCCAACCTATTCAACCCCTCCTCATGAGACAGTCCCTCCAAACCTTCTCTGGACTATCTCCAATGCCAGTACATCTTTCTATCAATAAGCGAACTTAAATTGTTCACAATATTCCAGCTGTGGGCTGAGTAGTGCCTTGCATAATTTTAACAAAACCTCCCTAATTTTATACTCCATTCCGTTTCAAACTTTTCTTGTAACCTGCTGAACCTGAATGCTAGCGTTTTGCGATGTGACGATACTGTGGCTTTGAGATGCGTATTTTATCCTTTTTTCCTGAAGGAAGCTTTTGAGCCAGAGGCGTAGAGATGTCTCTTCCAAGCCAAAAAAAGTAAACAGCTTGTGAGGCTCTAGGGTTTTGTTTTAAAGTTAGAACATGAGAAGCAGTATTAATAGGTGGAGTCAGGTTCAATTTAGCTTTCAGTTGTTGGGGTTTTGAAATTGCCTGTGGAAGCTGTTATACATCTCTCTCAACTACAGCAAAAAAGCTTCAGTTCTCTTTCTCTGCCAGAATTTTCCCTTGGTGTTCTTTTTTCATTACTGGATAAACACCACATATCAGACAATCTATTTTACTGAATTTGCCTTTGCATGTGTATGTTTATGGGATGTTTCTATATTGGAACAGTTGCTGTCTAGTAGTTAAATAATCTATTATTCTGTTAAATTTTCCAATAAAGTTAAAGTTACAATAATTCTTATTTTTTGTTTGTATTTTAACTATGTGTAAGAATAAAATTGCGTTTACCTTAAAGCCAAGTAATGTGACCAATCGAATTACATCTGGAACACAGCACCTTACACTTGTATTTAAATAAAAGTTAGGGTCTAGATATACTTGTCAAGGTCTGGACCATAACAGTGATTTATGCAGGAGGATTTCTAGATTCATCTGCACATGCAGCTTTCTGCCGTCTTTCTCCATTTAAATGATAGTCAGCCTCTATTCTGCCTGTCATAATGTATAACCTCTCATTTTTCCATAGTATATTCCATATTCCAAGTCTCTGCCCACTTGCATAACCTAGCTATATCCTTCTGCAGACTCCACTCATCTTTTTCACTTGCCTATCCATCTATTTTTGTGTTATCTGCAAATGTAGCTTTCCTCATCCGAGTCATTAATATATGCAATCTGTCCTGCTTAACACAGTAGTTGCATTCTCGTGCAACCTCTTATTACTGAAAATCGCACAACAGAAATAATGGGGCCTACAGGAAAAACAGGGTTGGGACGAACCACCAAAAATATCAGGAAAACACAAAACAAAAATTAGTAGCCAAATACAAATGACAGCACGATTTAAGTAAATGTTAAAATCATATATTTTAATGAAATAATATAATAAATTTAACACTAGGGTTTCTGAGTTTGCCGAGTTACAGTACTGTATTAAGACAGGGGCTGAGGGTCATCATCAGCATCATCATTAATGTTAAAGCTCTTCCAAAATTGAAGAACACTATCCTCATTAATCCCTTCAGTAGCTGCAATCAGCTTCCTGAGTGTCGCCTTAAATAATAAGCTTTAAAAACTGATAAAGCATCCTGGTCCATGGGTTGAATGAGAGAGATCGTGTTCGGAGGTAGAAATAGCACTTGATGATTTCAGAAAGCTCACCAATGGTGGGAGGATGGGTTGGTACATTGTCCATGAGGAGAATCTTGAAATCCAAATCTTTTCTCCTGCAATAATTTCTAAAAACCATTCTCAAAAATATCAACAATAAGGTCAGAAAAAATTTGCCCCATCATTCAACTTCTTTTGCTTGACCTGAAGTAACCACCTCAAGTGGACTTAAAGTAACCAGGGACAGAATCGCATAATACCGAACGCGAGTTCCCATTCTTAAAAAAATCCTTTCCCAACTCACCAATCACATTACAATCAACAGGAATCAGGTGAAAACCCTCTACTGGTTATAGTCGTAACTGACAAATTGGAAGTTGGTTGTGGTTTTTGGAAAGCAGTCACCTCAGCCCAGGACATCTCTGCAAGAGTTCTTCAGTGTAGTGCCCTAGGCCTAACCATCTTCAGTTGCTTCACCAATGACCTTCGCTCATCATAAGGTCAGAAGAAAGGATGTTCTGAATCAATCCATGTTCAAACACAACAAGACCTGGACAATATCCAGGCTTGGGCTGCAAAGTGGCAAGTAACATTCATTCCACATAAATGCCAGGAATGACCATCTCTAATAAGAGACAATCTTTCCATTTCCCCTTGACATTCAAGGCTATACCTTCACTGAATCTCCAACTGACAACATCCTGAGGTTAAAGTGAGGATTGCAGATGCTGGAGATCAGAGTCAAGGGTGTGGTGCTGGAAAAGCACAGCAAGTCAGGCAGCATCTAAAGAGCAGGAGAAATGACGTTTTGGACATAAACCCTTCCTTAGGAATGAAGGGCTTATGTCCGAAATGTCAATTATCCTGCTCCTCGGATGCTGCCTGACCTGCTGTGCTTTTCCAGCACCACACTCCCGACCAACATCCTGGGGTTACCAGTTACCAGAATTAAACTGGGCTCATGCTGTAATACAGAGCATACAAGACAGGCTAGAAATACTGCAACAAGCCTTGAGCAATGTTGTACAACGAGCGACCTAGGGTTTCAGGTCCATAATTCTTTGAAATTTGCATTATTTATAGATAAGGTGATTAAGAAGGCACTTAGCATGCTTGCCTTCATTGCTCAGACCTTTGAGTCCAAGAGTTGGGACATTATGTTGGTTAGGCCAGAAGAGGTACTGTTCTGGTCTCCCCGTTATAGAAGGGATATTATTAAGCAGTAAAGAATTCAGAAGAGATTTACCAGGATGTTACTGAGAATGAGGTCTGAGTTATACAGATAGGTGGAACATGAGAGGTTGAGAGAAGGTTTTATATAGGTTTATAAAATCATGAGGGGTATAGAAAAGGTGAACAGCAGTCTTTTCCCTTCGCTAGGGGATTTCAAGACAAGGGGCATATTTTTAAAGTGAGAGGAGAAAGATGCAAAAAATACAGAGTCACATAGTGTACAGCACGGAAACAGACAGTTTGGTCCAACTTGCCTATGCTGAGCAGATATCCTCAACTAATCAATATCATTTGTCGGCACTTGGCCCATATCCCTCTAAGCCTTTTCCTGCATAGAAAGGTTCCCCCTTAAGTCCCTTTTAAATCTTTCCCCTCTCACTCTTAGCCTATGCCCTCTAGCTCTGGAGTCTCCCACCCAGTGAAAAGACCTTGGTTATTTACCCTATCCATGCCCCTCACAATTTTATAAACCTCTATAAGGTCACCCCTCAGCCTCCAAAACTCATGGAAAACAACCTCAGCCTATTCAGCCTCATCCCTTAGTGCAAACCCTCCAACCCTTGCAACATCCTTGTACATCTTTTCTGAACTCTTTCAAGTTTCACAATATCTTTCCCATAGTAGGGAGACTAGAATTGCACACAATATTCCAAAAATGGCATAACCAATGTCCCATACAGCTGCAACATGGCCTCCTACTCCTTTACTCAATGCTCTGACCAATAAAGAAAACCATACCAAACACATTCTTTACTATCCCATCTACCTGTGACTCCACTTTCAAGCAACTATGAACCTGCACTGCAAGATCTCTTTGCTCAGTAACACTCCCCAGGACCTTACTATTAAGTGTACAATCCTGCCCTGATTTGCTTTTCCAAAATGCAGCACCTCACGTTCATCTAAATTAAATCTCCATCTGCCACGCCTCAGCCCATCTGATCAACAGGTACTGAGGTAACTTCTCTTCACTGTCCACTATACCTCCAATGTTGGTGCTGCTGCAAACTTACTAACAATACTTTCTATGTTCACATTCAAGTCAATTATATAAATGACAAAAAGCAGTGGACCTAGCACCAATCCTTGTGGCACACCCCTGCTCATTAGGCATCTAGTCTGAAAGGCAACTCTCCACCACCACTTTTCTGTCTTCTATCTTTGAGGCAGTTCTGTATCCAAATGGCTAATTGTCCCTCTATTCTTTGTAATCTAACCTTGCTAACCAGTCTACCTTGTCGAATGCCTTACTCAAGTCCACATAGATCACATCCATCACTTGGCCCTCAATTGTCCTTGTTACTCTTCAAAAAACTCAAATCATGTTAGCGATATAGGATTTCCCAAGTAAAAAACCATGTTGACTATCCCTAACCAGTCCCTACCTCTCAAAATACATGTAAATCCTGTCTCTCAAGATTCTCTCCAATAACTTGCCCATCACTGATGTCAGGCTCACTGATGTATAGTCCCTGGCCTCTTTTCCTTACAACCTTTCTTAAATAGTGGCACCACATTAGCCAAACTCCAGTTTTCCAGCATCTCAATCGCGACTATCGATGGCACAAATATCTTAGAAAGGGGCCCAGCAATCACTTCCATTGGTTCCCATAGAGTTTTAAGGTACACCTGATGAAGAGAAAGTGAGGACTGCAGATGCTGGAGATCAGAGTTGAGGGTGTGGTGCTGGAAAAGCACAGCAGGTCAGGCAGCATCCCTGCTCCTCGGATGCTGCCTGACCTGCTTTGCTTTTCCAGCACCACACTCTCAACCCTACACCTGATGAGGTCCTGGGGATTTACCCACCTTTACGCATTTCAAGACATCCAGTATCAGCTGTCACCATCTATTTCCCACATCCTATATCTTCCATGCCCTTCTCCACAGTAAACACTGATGCAAAATACTTACTTGGTATCTCCCCCATCTCCTGAAGTTCCACACATAGGCTGCTTTGCTGATCTCTGAGGGGCCCTATTCTCTCCCTAGCGACCCTGTTGTCCTTAATGTATTTATGAAATCCATTTGGACTCTCCTTAGCCTGATTTGCCAAAGCAAATTTCCCCTTTTTGTCCTCCTGATTTCCCTCTTAAGTATATTTCTACTGCCTTGAAACTCGAAGGATTCACTCGATCTCTGCTATCTATACCTGACATATGCTTTCTTCTTATTCTTGACCAAAACCACAATTTCTCTAGTCATCTAGTACTCCCTATACCTCCCAGCCTTGCTCTTCACCCTAACAGGAATATACTGTCTCTGGAATCGTGTTATCTCATTGTTAGAAGGCTTCCCATTTTCCAGCTGTCCCTTTACCTGTGAACACCCCATCCTCAATCAACTTTTGAAAGTTCTTGCCTAATACTGTCAAAGTTGGCATGAGGAGCAATTTGTTTGTTTTACATAGAGTGGTTCAGGTGTGGAATGAACTGCCAGAGGAAGTGGTGGGTGCAGATCCAGTTACAATGTTTAAAAGACATTTGGACAAGTACATGAATAAGAAATGTTCGGAGGGATAGTGACCAAGTGCAGGCAAGTGAGACTAGTTTGTTTGGGATTATGGTCAGCATGAACTGGTTGGACCGAAGGGTCTGTTTGTGTCCTCTATGACTCTATAAGTAACTCAACTCCTCAGTCCCTAAAGCCTGTCCATCATCTACATTGCACAAGTGTGATGGAATATTCCCCACTTGCCCGGCTGAGTGCAGCTCCAACAACACAAGAAGCTTGACAACATATGGGACAAAGCAGCTTGCTTGATTGGCACAACATCCACAAACACCCATTCACTGAGACTCAGGAGTGTGTACTATCTAATGGCAGAAATTCACAAAAGTTAGACAGGACTTTCCAAACCAATGACCACTTCCAACCATAAGATCAAGAGCAGCAAATACATGGGCACACCACCACTTGAAAGTTTCCTTCCAAGGCACTCTCAAATCTGACTTGGAAATATATTGTCATTCCTTCCGTGTCGCTGGGTCAAAATCCTGGAATTCCCTCCCCAACAGCATCATGGGTCTGCCTACAACACATGCACTGCAGTGATTCAAGAAGACAGCTCACCAACACTGTCTCAAGGCAACTAGGGGCAGACAATACATGTTAGCCAGCCAGCCAGTCATGCCCATATCCCATAAATTCTTAATACTGCTACATCCTTGATAAAAGGCTCGAGAATTGTGATGGAAGATAATCAAGGGGTAAAAATGCATTGTGCTGAGATCTGCAGATTCATGAGAGCCCTTAATCTTTTCAAATTCATTCATGGGACAAGGGCATTGCTGGCTGGACCAGCATTTACTACTCATCCTGATTGCCCAGAGGGCAGTTAACAGTTAACCACAATGCTATGGGTCTGATGTCACAGTTAGGCCAAACCAGAGAAGGATGGCAGCTTCCTTCTTTAAAGAACATTAGTGAACCAGATGGGTTTTTCCAACAATCGACAGTGGTTTCACGGTCATCAATAGATCTTAATTCCAGGATTTTCTTTTAAATTGAAGTTCCCCCATCTGCCATGGCAGGATTTGAACCCAAGTTCCTAGAACATTACCTAGATTTTGGATTAACAGTCCAACGCTAATAACATTGGGCCATTACCGCCCCAAAATTCCAAAAATGGACCATAAAACAAATAGCACTTGGCATTTCAAGGGCAAAACTTTGCCAAAAACCTGACTGCCAGAATATAGTATTTCAACCATTTGTTCAGAGTAGAAAAGCTACGGTGATTTCCTCTAAAGGACAAAGTAAAGGAAAGCAGAAAAAGTCAACTGAAGGGCAGTTAGGTGATAAATGTCAGAATGATTGCAGATGACCTAGAAAAGATGTGAGAATGACATAAGACAAGCATCCCATAACTCAGATTTCCTGCCGGATTAGTGGTGCTGGAAGAGCACAGCAGTTCAGGCAGCATCCAACGAGCAGCGAAATCAACGTTTCGGGCAAAAGCCCTTTATTCCTGATGAAGGGCTTTTGCCCGAAACGTTGATTTCGCTGCTCGTTGGATGCTGCCTGAACTGCTGTGCTCTTCCAGCACCACTAATCCAGTATTTGATTTTCAGCATCTGCAGTCATTGTTTTTACCTCAGATTTCCTGCCAGCAATCAGAGCAAGCAACATTGTTGTCCATCACAACGAAGAACAGAGCAAGCAACTATGAGCTAACCACTTGCATTAAGAACAACATTCTCTCTAAGCTGCGCAGCCACTCCAAGAGTGTGGACACATCAACTGACATGTTATCACAATTCCCATTATCAATTTCAGATTTCCCGAAGTTGCTGCTGCACACAGACCTTGGAGTTCCATGCAAAAGAAAAAAAATGATCGGGATTGTAGATAGGCAATTGGAAACTTGCTCAAATTTCACCCATTTCCCCAGAATTAGCCAGCTTTTGTATGCAGTCCAGTATAAATCAGTGCTCTGCGACTTCCACGATCAAGGATATCTTCCGCCTACTCCGGTGTAATGTGTCCTGAGATAGTTAAATAATCCAATGCTGGATCTGTGCACTCTCTCAGGTGGGACAGATCACTTTTGGGGGAGGTGGATAGGAGAGATGCTCAGGGTTGTAAATTTCTTTTGTTGCGTCATTCGTATTTCATCTGGGCTCAAAATGGTTGGTACATCACGGATTCTTCCCGTCCGATTTGACAAGTCTTGGGCTAGAAATTCCCACAAACCATTTAGAACATAGCTTTTTTATTTGTATTGAACGGAGATGATAATTTGAATGCACATTTAAATATAGGCTGTGAGATGAAAGTAAAATTCATTTCTATCAAACGAACATTTCTACCATTGACAACGAAAACACAAATCTAACCTTGACACGGAAAGGTCCCATAGTAATAACTCTTCAATTGACCATATTCAGTCTGAATTATTCATTGAGAAGTTTATTCATAAGTTTTCTTAATATAATGTAATGCTATATGACAAGAGCAAGATACTAAATTCAATTCTCATTTGCAGGACTGCACTCTCTTTGCTGGGGTTGGCAGGCAGGAGAGGGAGAGGAAGGTGGGTGAAAATGGGGAGAGATGTTGGGGAGATAGGGAGAGAGGAAGGGGGATGGGAGGCAGGGGTAATTGAGGAGAACGGATTGGAGGGAGGACGAAGACGAGGGATGGGTGGCAGGAGAGTGGGGAGGGTGGTTCAATGATGTAGAGGGAGGGGAGTAAAGATGTGGGGAGGAGAAAAGGGAGGGGAGAAATGGAGTGGGAGCAGAGGAGAAGCGGAGGGGGGTAAGGGAGGGGGAAAGGGGGAAGGGTTGGGAAGAGAGAGGGGGAGGGGAAAGGGGGGAGGGGATGGGGGAAGGGTGAGGGGACGGGGGGAAGGTGGAGGGGAAGGAGGGAAAGGGCGGGAACGGGAGAAAGGGGGGGTAAGGGTGATGGGGGGTGTGGGGGAGGGGGGTATGGGGTATGGGGGGAGGGGGAAATGGGGGGAGGGGGAAATGGGGGGAGAGGGGGAAATGGGGGAAGAGGGGGAAATGGGGGGGAGGGGGAAATGGGGGGAGGGGGAAATGGGGGGAGGGGGAAATGGGGGGAGAGGGGGAAATGGGGGAGAGGGGGAAATGGGGGAGAGGGGGAAATGGGGGAGAGGGGGAAATGGGGGAGAGGGGGAAATGGGGGGAGAGGGGGAAATGGGGGAGAGGGGGAAATGGGGGAGAGGGGGAAATGGGGGGGAGGGGGAAATGGGGGGGAGGGGGAAATGGGGGGGAGGGGGAAATGGGGGAGGCAGGAGAAAGGGGCATAAGGGAGCAAGATGAAAGAGAGATGGGGAGAAAGGAAGGCAGGGAGAAGAAATAAGAGGGGTGAAGAAATAAGAGGGGTGAAGAAATAAGAGGGGTAAAGAAATAAGAGGGGTGAAGAAATAAGAGGGGTGAAGAAATAAGAGGGGTGAAGAAATAAGAGGGGTGAAGAGAGGGGGGAGGGTGTGTGTGCATAGGGAATTTAGGATGGGGAAACATGAGATTGGCAAGGGAATGGATGGGTGGGGAGTTGATCGGGAGGGGTGTGGATCAGGAGGGGAAGTTGATTGGGGGAGTGGATCGGGGTGAGGGGAGAGTGGATCGGGGTGAGGGGAGAGTGGATCGGGGTGAGGGGAGAGTGGATCGGCAGGGAGTGGATCGGGGATGGGAGTGGATGGGGGGGTTCAAGTGGATCGGGGGTGAGCGGTTCGTGGGCTGGGGGAGCAGATCAGGGGGATGAATCGGTGGGGGGGGGATAATCGGGGGGGGGGGAAGAGGAAGGATCGGGGCAGTGGACCGTGGGGGGAGTAGATCTGGGGTGGGGGAGTGGTTCAGAGGGAAGTGATTCAGGGGGGAAATGGATCGGGGGAGGGTGGACCGGGGAGGAAGAGTGGATCGGGGGGGGGGGGGGATAAATAGAAATCGACCCGGGTGATCGGGATAGCTGTACGGGGGGGGGGGGGGGTTGTGGGCTCTCCCTGTGCCCCAGCCCTGTCCCGCCTTGAATCATTCCTCTTACTCGACGGGGGTCGTGGTGCACAATTCTTGTCCGGAGATACAGGCAACAATATTGAGCAGCACAATCAAATCCAGTGAAACAAAAGCAGCGCCGAGCTGCCGTCAGCCTCCCCTTCACCAAGTTGGAATATGAATGAATATCTTGTTAAAAGCATCCCGCTGTTTCTTACCTCATTGTAGACAGGCTCCTGCCGCCGCCGCCGCCGCCGCCGCCGCTTTATTCCCTCGAAGCCGCTTTCCCAAAGTCTCCGTCTCCCTCAGAGATTGAGAGAGACCACCCTCTCCCGCTCTCCTCACTCACTCACTTGGCAAAGAAACAACTTCAACCGACAAAACAAGTCGGGAGCTGGAGTGTATCCCCGGATAAGGTGAAGAGAGAGAGAGAGAGAAACAGATTTGTTTTTTAAATAAATGATCACACGATTCCGCGGGGTCTCTCCTTCTCTCAGGATTCGCCACCGAAAAAATAAATCCGGCTCTGCGACCAGGAATCAAAAAGGCACCAAGTTACCTCAGAAAATAGCACAGTTTCAGCTCACTGACCCAAGAGTTTCTTTAAAACCATTTCTGAGGAGGGGTTTTTCCGATCTCGAATTAGATTTTCCGATGAAGAACAATCGCCAACGGCGCGCACACGCGCTGCTCCACTCACCCTCGCGTTGGCGCGCACGCGCTCACCGGAAATGCCTGGCGGCCGCAGGCTGTCAATCGCAAACCGCGAGGGATTTCCGATTGCGGTGTCCCGTCGGGCCCCGCCCCTTCACCGCCTGTCAATCATTCCAATCGTACCCGCCCATTCGTCAACCACTCCGGGCCCGCCTATCTGTCAATCATCTGCCTTCGGCCACGCCCCTTGCCCTCAGGCACCTTGATCTGTGCCGCAGTGAGCCCGAGTTGGCCGTTCACGTGCAGCACTTGTGCGGGTTAGGGGGATGGCAGGGTGATAGGTGTCTTGTTTTTCCTCGAGGTGACTGCTCCCGTTATCCTCTTAACTGCATAAGCTTGGTTTTCCTATTTGTTCCCTATCAACAACCTGTCGTTTCATGCAACCAGAATACTATCCATGGCTCAAGAACAGAAAAATCCGGAGAAACTCATACAACACCAGGTTCTTGTCCAACAGGTTTATTTGGAAGTATAAACTTTCAACGCGCTGCTCCTTCGTCAGGATCCAGCCCCACTAGCCACCTAACAAAGGAGCAGCGCTCCAAAAGCTGGTTCTTCCAAATAAACCTGTTGGACTATATCCTGGTGTTGCATGATTTTTAACTTTGTCCACTCCAGTCCAACACCGGCACCTCCACATCGGGAAGAAAACCAGCAGGTCTGGCAACATCTCTGCGGCGCAAACAGACTTAACATTTCAAATCCATTGACCCTTCTTCAGAATTATTCATGGCTACTGGCCCATCAGTCTTTGCAAGCACCCAACACTTCCCCAAAATCCATTAACCTGAGCCATCCTCCCATGCTTCCTGTCTGAAGTGGTCTGAAACTTTTATCATCTACAAACTCCATGTCCAACTTTCCAGATATCATTACTTCAGGATGCAAGAAAGTGACAGTGATTTGCAAGAAGTAGGGAGTAGTTACAATGAGGGACTTTCATTACCTGAGTATAGATTGGGAGAGCTGAAAATATGTTGCTGGAAAAGCGCAGCAGGTCAGGCAGCATCCAAGGAACAGGAGAATCGGTTTTGGGCACGTCGATTCTCCTGTTCCTTGGATGCTGCCTGACCTGCTGCGCTTTTCCAGCAACACATTTTCAGCTCTGATCTCCAGCATCTGCAGTCCTCACTTTCTCCTATAGATTGGGAGAGTAATATTGTAAAAAGCTGATGTGGACGAATTCGCAAAATGTGGCACCAACAAGGAAATGTTGGATCTAATTCTGGGAAATGAAGTAGATTAAGTGTTACCAAGCATGTTGGGGGGTAATGCTGGTGGGCAGTGATTAGAGTATCATAATATTTGGAAACAAAAACAGAAATTGCTGGAGAAGTTCAACAGGTCTGGCAGCATCTGTGGAGAGAAAATGCAGTTATTGTTTGAGTCCAGTGACCTTTGTGACAATGCTGCTCCTTTAACAATGTTATAGAGTCATAGAGATGTACAGCATGGAAACAGACCCTTCGGTCCAACCCGTCCATGCCAACCAGATATCCCAACCCAATCTAGTCCCACCTGCCAGCACCTGGCCCATATCCCTCCAAACCTTTCCTATTCATATACCCATCCAAATGCCTCTTAAATGTTGCAATTGTACCAGCCTCCACCACTGCCTCTGGCAGCTCATTCCATACACATACGACCCTCTGCGTGAAAATGTTGCCCCTTAGGTCCTTTTTATATCTTTCCCCTCTCACCCTAAACCTATGCCCTCTAGTTCTGGACTCCCCAACCCCAGGGAAAAGACTTTGCCTATTTATCCTATCCATGCCCCTCATAATTTTGTAAACCTCTATAAGGTCACCCCTCAGCCTCCGATGCTCCAGGGAAAACAGCCCCAGCCTGTTCAGCCTCTCCCTGTAGCTCAGATCCTCCAACCCTGGAAACATCCTTTCTGAACCCTTTCAAGTTTTACAACATCTTTCCAATAGGAAGGAGACCAGAATTGCACATCATACTCCAACAGTGGCCTAACCAATGACCTGTACAGCCGCAACATGACCTCCCAACTCCTGTACTCAATACTCTGACCAATAAAGGAAAGCATACCAAACATCTTCTTCACTATCCTATCTACTTGCGACTCCACTTTCAAGGAGCTATGAACCTGCACTTCAAGGTGTCTTTGTTCAGCATCACTCCCTAAGACCTTACCATTAAGTGTATAAGTCCTGCTAAGATTTGCTTTCCCAAAATGCAGCACCTCGCATTTATCTGAATTAAACTCCATCTGCCACTTCTCAGCCCATTGGCCCATCTGGTCCAGATCCTGTTATAATCTGAGGTAACCCTCTTCGCTGTCCACTACACCTCCAATTTTGGTGTCATCTGCAAACTTACTAACTGTACCTCTTGTGCTCGCATCCAAATCATTTATGTAAATGACAAAAAGTAGAGGGTCCAGCACCAATCCTTGTGGCACTCCACTGGTCACAGGCCTCCAGTCTGAAAAACAACCCTCCTCCACCACCCTCTGTCTTCTACCTTTGAGCCATAGTTATGTTGTCTTTGGCTTTTATTTCAGCGAAATCATAAAAGACAAACTCTGAAAAGTCTGGAGTTGAAGGGTTTCAGGGCCCATTTGTTTATAACTAACATATACTGCCTCAGGCAGAAGGCTTTCAAGTTTTAAAATGAACACTTGTACAATGAAAGGGGAATGGCCAGTTCTCACAGCTCAGCTTTTCTCTGTTTTGTTTAGCAGTAGTGTGGAAGAAGGTACTGGACCCAAAGAAGCACGTCTAGGCTGGTCCTCTATCTCTGATATCTCTCTTGTCAGATCCTGTGTATGATTTTATCTTTTGTGCAAGGGGTGTTTATGGGGATTTTTGCAAGAATTGGGAAGCATCATTAAGTTGTGATAATCTGTTGGGTTTTCAGATAGTTTAAGTTATTCTATATTCTGTTCTCTTTTGTTTGTGCTTCATTCGGTAATCTTGTAAATCAATTCTGTTTTGTTTAAAATAAGTGGTTTGACCAGCAGCATCTCTCCTGGAATATCCACTCTACAACTGCTTAAAAACAACGAGCAAAGTTAGGGTCTGGGCTACCTTCTCGAAATGTTTTGAGGGGTTTTGGCCTTGTCCACAACACCCTTCGAGTGACTGGACTCGAAATGCCAACTCTGTTTCCTCCCCACAGATAAAACCATAAGAAATAGTAAAAGGAGTAGGCCATTTGGCTTCCTAACCCCGCTCCACCTTCCAGTATGATCATGGCTGATCCAACACTCCTCATGTCCACTGATACTGATACTGTCAGACCTGCTGAATGTCTGCAGCCATTTCCATTTTTGTTTGTTTCAAATCTCCAGAATCCACAGGATTCTGAACTGAAGTAAAAAGATCAACAGGCAAAACAGTAATGAAACAATAGACTACCTTCAAAGAGGAGATGGTTTGGCACAATCAGGATGTATTCCCATGAGGGGGTAGGTAGGACAAACAAAGCTAAATTCCCTGGGTGACAAAAAAGGCAGAAAATAAGATGTGACAGGATGCACACAATAAAAATCAGGTGGATAACACAAGTGAGTAGTAGGTTGAATATAGAAAGTTCAGAGCTGAATTAGACAGCAACTAAATTAGGAAATTAGTATATGAGAAAAGACTAACAGCTGATATGAAAGAGAATCCAACAGCCTCCTGTAACATGCAAATTGTAGAAGGGTGGTAAAAGGAGGAGTGGGGCTGACAAGATCCAAATAGGGGATTTCTGCACAGGGGCAGAGGGCAAGGCTATGGTCACAAATTAGTACTTCACAAGTGTCTTTAGCAGTAAAAAGGAAGTATTGGATGGGCTGGCTGACATAAAGTTGATAAAAAAAACCAGGATCAGATGAGATGCCTCCTCAGACACATGGTGGTGTAAGAGAACTGGAGAATAGCAAAGATTATACAATGATTCAAAGTAGAATGTAATGTCCAACCAGTATTGGCCAGTAAGGTCAACCTCAATGATTAAATTTGGAGATGGAATAATTCAGGACAAAATTACTTGAATAAGTACGGACCAATTAACGAAAGCCAGCAAGAATTTGTTAAAGACAATGTATGTTTAAATAGCTTGATTAAGTCTTTTGATAAGGTAACAGGGAGAGCATATGACAGTTCTAGGGTTCATGTGCTACATATATATGTTGACTTGTTAAGTATATTTAATTTCATGCTATACAATAGGCTTGTCAGCAAGGAAAAGGGGCCATCTGGTTAAAAGTGAGTGAAGTTACTACAATCAGAGAACAGTTGTTTTTTTGAAATCATGGAAATAGTTTGTGGTGATTTTGTGTTCTTGGCAAGTAACAGAGATTAAGTAGTGGGGCTTCCTTTCTCTTGAAAATCTCATACAGATGAGATGCATCCTTCTCAGTGGTAGAGAATATGCTAGAATTTCCTTGAAAGTGGAACCATGGGTTAGATATAAAGTCCCTACAGTGTGGAAACAGGCCATTTGGCTCAATGAGTCCACACCAAACCTCCGAACAGTAACCCATCCAGACCCATTCCCTTACTTTATTATGCTATATTTCCCCTGATTAATGTTCCTAGCCTAAACATCTCTGAACACTAAGGGCAATTTAGCATGGTCAATTCACCTAATCTGCACATCTTTGGATTGTGGGAGGAAAACACAGCACCCAGAGGAAAC
The DNA here is from genome assembly GCF_047496795.1 of Chiloscyllium punctatum. NCBI lineage: Eukaryota > Metazoa > Chordata > Chondrichthyes > Orectolobiformes > Hemiscylliidae > Chiloscyllium > Chiloscyllium punctatum. Next base: position 11,774,958 of record NC_092741.1, read on the forward strand.
CTACGCAGACATTGGGAGAATATGCATTCTCTACACAGTCAGTCACCCAAGTCTGGAATTGAACTCAGGTCCTTGATGCTGTGAGATAGCAGTGCTAACCACTGAACCACCCATGCCACACAGGTGCTGAAGAAAGCATTTGGTATGCTTGCCTTCCTTGGTCAGAACTTTGAATATAAGAGTTAGGATGTCATGTTGCAGCTGTACAGGACATTGGTTAGACCATTTTTAGAATACATTCTAGTCACCCTTCTATATGAAATATGTTGTTGAACTTGGGAAGGTGCAGAAAATATTTTCAATAATGTTGCCGGAACTGGAGGGTTTGAGCTATAGGGAGAGGCTGAATAGGGTGGAGCTATTTTCTCTGGAGTGTCAGAAGCTGAGGGGTAATCTTATAAAGATTTACAAAATCATGATGGGCGTGGATAGGGTATTTTTCCGAGCATGAGGGAATCCAAAACTAGAGGGGCATCGGATTAAAGTGAGAGGGGAAAGATTTAAAACGGACCTAAGAGGTAATCTTTTTATTCAGAGGGTGATGCATGCATGGAATGAGCTGCCAGAGGAAGTTGTGGAGGCTGGTACCATTACAACATTTAAAAGGTATCTGGAAGGATATATGAATAGGAAAGGTTTAGAGGGATATGGGCCAAGTGCTGGCAAATGGAACTAGGTCAGATGGGATAGCTGTTCGACATAAACGAGTTGGACCAAAGGGGTTGTTTGTACTACTTGAGTCTATGACTGTAAATGGGCATTTGGATAAAGAATAATCTGATTGGACACATGGATTTGTGGAATGGAAAAATCACATCTGACAAAATTGTTGAAGTTTTTGCAGATGTTACTAACAAAATTGATAAAGGAAGCTCATGGATATAGTATACTTGGATAGTCAAAAGATCCCCTTGAGGAGGCTGGAAAGCAAAATGAAAGCACATGGGATAGGAGATAATGTATTAGTACGGATTAGAGCTTGGCAAACAGACAAAAACAGAAAGCAGGAATAAACGAGTTTTTCACAGTGATAGGCTATGACAAATGAGGTGACAGAAGAATTAGTTTTTGCACCCCAGCTGTCTGGGTGTGTGTATAGACATAGTGACTAAACACAATATTTCAAAATTCACAGTTAATAATATGTGGAAGTTATCCCCTTTGGTACAACGAGCATGTGCAGATATCCAGTATTTCTCAGCATTTCGCTTTTATTGTAATGTATTGGGGATATGGTTTAAATTCCACCACAGCAGATGGAACACAGGAACAGGAAGGAGCTGAAAATGTGTTGCTGGAAAAGCACAGCAGGTCCTGAAGAAGGGCTCATGCCCAAAACGTCGATTCTCCTGCTCCTTGGATGCTGCCAGACCTGCTGTGCTTTTCCAGCAATACATTTTCAGCTCTGATCTCCAGCATCTGCAGTCCTCACTTTCTCCAGGAATAGGAAGGAGTCAGCCATTCAGCCTGTTGGGCCCGCTTCAGTATTAAATACAATAATAGCTGTTAATACTTCAATGCACTTATCTACCCTATCATCATAACCTTTTGCACCATTAGTAATCAGAATTCTGTCTCTCACTACTTTAATCATATTCAATGTTTGAGCTTCCACAGACCTCTGGGCTAGAGAATTCCAAAGATTTTCTTTGTGCTAAATGGGCGTCTGAGATCCATGCATGACAGTGACTTCCAGAATCAATGCCGTAATCAGCATGCCCACAACGATTGCCTTGCAGTAGCGAGGGAATGTTGGATACAAGTACCTGTACAGAAATAGCTGTAAATCAGCAATTCAAAGGGAGGGAAGAACTCAAGCAAATTACAACTACCAGGGATATAGTGATTTTCCAAAACTCATTAGATTTGGGGAAGGTTCCTTTAGATTGGAAAATAGTTAATAAAACCCTTGATTCAAAAAGGAAGGGAGGTAGAAATCAGGAAAGTACAGGCCAGTTAGCTTTAGAGGAAGGGCCACCATTCTGAAAAAGGGTCACTGGACCTGAAACGTTACCTTTGATTTCTCTGCACAGATGCTGCCAGACCTGCTGAGCTTTTCCAGCAACTTCTGTTTTTGTTTCAGTTAGCTTCTGATCTGTCTTGGAGAAAATGTTAGAACATATTAGTAAAGGTATTATAATCGAGCACTTGTATAAGATCACAGAAATCAAGATAAGACAACATACTTTTATCAAAGGAAAATCATGTTTAACTAGCTTATTGGCATGCTTTGAAGAATTAACAAGTGTTATATAAATAGATGGGAACCAGTGAATGTATTGTATTTAGATTTTCAAAAAGCATATGATGAGGTGCCATATTGCAGTTACTGTAGAAATGAAAGTTTATGGTATAAGGGGTAACATACTGACAATTGACTGGCTAATAGGAAACAACGAATAAGAATAAATGGATCTTGTTCCAGCTAGTAGGATGTTACAGCTCACTCTCTCGGCGGAGCAGGTAACGGCTGTCTGGTGGTGTTTAGTTTAAGTCGCGGTATAGTCCAGTTATTTTTTATAAATGGTTAAAACTTAAAGTTTTTTTTAAACGCCTAGCGGACCCGGAAGCTGGTGTCACACTAACTTACCTGGGAAGGTATTTTTTTCTCTCTAAAAGTGCGCAGGCGAGGAACCCGAGGCACTACAGGGGTAGAGCCTCCCACCCGCCCTCCTCCTCTAACCTAATAATAATACCCGTTGTGGTAAGCAGGTAAGTGCTACATTTTGCTTGTTTGTTTCTTTAGATCCAGTTTTCTTTTTAAAGTTTACCTTTTAGAGGGATGGCAGCGAAGGCAATGCAATGTTCCTCTTGCAACATGTTTGAGGTGAGGGAAGCCATTAGCGTCCCTGCTGATTACACTTGCGGGAAGTGCACCCATCTCCAGCTCCTCCAAGACCGTGTTAGGGAACTGGAGTTGGAGTTGGATGAACTACGGATCATTCGGGAGGCAGAGGTGGTCATAGATCAGAGCTTTAGGGAAGAAGTTACTCTGAAAGTTATAGACAGATGGGTGACAGTGAGGGGGACTGGGAGGAAGCAGCCAGTGCAGGGACCCCCTACGGTCGTTCCCCTCAATAACAAGTATACCATTTTGGATACTTGTGGGGGGACGATTTACCAGGCGTAAGCAATGAGGTTCAGGCCTCTGGCACGGAGCCTATCCCCGTTGCTCAGAAGGGAAGGGCGGAGAAAGGTAGAGTGATAGTTATTGGGGACTCAATAATGAGGGGCACAGATAGGCGGTTTTGTGGGGGCGACAGAGACTCACGTTTGGTATGTTACCTCCCAGGTGCAAGGGTACGGGATGTCTCTGATCGTGTTTTCTGGGTCCTTAAGGGGGAAGGGGAGCAGCCCCAGGTCGTGGTCCACGTTGGCACCAACGACATAGGTAGGAAGAGGGGTGAGGATGTTAGACAGGCTTTCAGGGAGCTAGGTTGGACGCTCAGAGCTAGAACGAACAGAGTTGTTGTCTCTGGTCTGTTACCCGTGCCACATGATAGAGAGTCGAGGAATAGGGAGAGAGAACAGTTAAATGCGTGGCTACAGGGATGGTGCAGGAGGGAGGGATTCCGGTTTCTGGACAACTGGGGTTCTTTCTGGGGAAGGTGGGACCTCGATAAACAGGATGGTCTCCACCTGAACCTGAGGGGCGCCAGTATCCTTGGGGGGAGGTTTGCTAGTGCTCTTTGGGAGGGTTTAAACTAACTCTGCAGGGGCATGGGAACCTGGACTGTAGCTTTAGGGTACAGGACCTGGAGTGTAGGGAGGTTAGGAACAAGGCATCGATCTCGAAGGAGGGTGTCTGTAAACAGGAAGGTGGCTTGAAGTGTGTATACTTCAATGCCAGAAGTATAAGAAATAAGGTAGGTGAACTTGCAGCGTGGGTTGGTACCTGGGACTTCGATGTTGTGGCCATTACAGAGACGTGGGTAGAACAGGGACCGGAATGGCTATTGCAGGTTCCAGGGTTTAAATGTTTTAGTAGAGTCAGAGGTGGGGGTAAAAGAGGGGGAGGTGTGGCATTGCTTGTCAAGGATAGTATTACAGCGGTGGAAAGGATGATGGATGAAGACTTGCCATCTGAGGTAGTTTGGGCTGAGGATAGAAATAGGAAAGGTGAGATCACCCTGTTAGGAGTTTTCTACAGGCCTCCTAATAGTCCAAGAGATGTAGAAGAAAGGGCTGCGAGGATGATTCAGGAGAAGAGTGAAAGTAATAGGGTGGTTGTTATGGGGGACTTTAACGTCCCAGATATTGACTGGGAAAGCTACAGCTCCAGTTCGTTAGATGGGTCGGTGTTTGTCCAATGTGTGCAGGAGGGTTTCCTGACACAATATGTAGACAGGCCAACAAGAGGTGAGGCCATACTGGATTTGGTTCTGGGTAATGAACCAGGCCAGGTGTTAGACTTGGAGGTAGGTGAGCACTTTGGGGACAGTGACCACAACTCGGTGACTTTTACTCTAGTGATGGAGAGGGATAAGTGTGCACTGCAGGGCAGGAGTTATAGCTGGGGGCAGGGAAATTATGATGCGGTGAGGCATGACTTAGGATGTGTGGATTGGAAAAATGGGCTTCAAGGGAAGGACACAAATGATATGTGGAGCTTGTTCAAGGAGCAGCTATTGGGTGTCCTTGATAAGTATGTACCAGTCAGGCAGGGAGGAAAGGGTCTTGTGAGGGAGCCGTGGTTTAATAAGGAATTGGAATCCCTTGTAAAAGGGAAGAGGGCGGTCTATGTAAAGATGAGGCGTGAAGGTTCAGTTGGGGCGATTGAGAGTTATAAGGTAGCCAGGAAGGATCTGAAGAGAGAGCTAAGAGCAGCGAGAAGGGTACATGAAAAGTCCTTGGTTGGTAGGATTAGGGAAAACCCTAAGGCTTTCTATAGTTATGTCAGGAATAAAAGGATGACTAGAGTAGGTATCGGTCCAGTCAAGGATAGTAGTGGGAAGTTGTACTTGGAGGAGGAGGAGATTGGAGAGACACTAAATCAATACTTTTCGTCAGTATTCACTCAGGAACAGGACGTTGTTGCTGATGTGAATATTGAGTCACAAGTGATTAGAATGGATCGCTTTGAGGTATGTAGGGAAGAGGTCCGGGAAATACTGGAAAGGGTGAAAATTGATAAGTCCCCTGGGCCTGATGGCATTTATCCTAGGATCCTCTGGGAAGCTAGGGAGGAGATAGCGGAGCCATTGCCCTTGATTTTTATGTCGTCGTTGTCTACAGGAATAGTGCCAAAGGACTGGAGGATAGAGAATGTGGTCCCCTTGTTCAAGAAGGGGAGTAGAGACAGCCCTAGTAACTATAGGCCAGTGAGTCTCACTTCTGTTGTGGGCAAAGTCTTAGAGAGAATCGTAAGGGATAGGATTTATGAACATCTGGATAGGAATAATATGATCAAGGATAGTCAGCATGGTTTTGTGAAGGGCAGGTTGTGCCTCACAAACCTTATTGAGTTCTTTGAGAAGGTGAATAAGGAAGTGGACGAGGGTAAAGCAGTAGATGTGGTGTATATGGATTTTAGCAAGGCGTTCGATAAGGTACCCCATGGTAGGCTACTGCAAAAATTACGGAGGTATGGCATTGAGGGTGCATTAGAGGTTTGGATTAGGAATTGGCTGGCTGGAAGGAGACAGAGGGTAGTAGTTGATGGTAAAGGTTCATCTTGGAGTGCAGTTACTAGCGGTGTTCCACAAGGATCTGTTTTGGGACCACTGCTGTTTGTCATTTTTATAAATGACCTGGAGGAGGGGCTTGAATGCTGGGTGAGCAAGTTTGCGGATGATACGAAAGTCGGGGGAGTGGTGGACAGTGAAGAAGGATGTGGCAGGTTACAGCGGGATATAGATAACTTGCAGAGCTGGGCAGAAAGGTTGCAAATGGAGTTCAATGTAGCTAAGTGTGAAGTCATTCACTTTGGTAGGAGTAACAAGAAGATGGATTACTGGGCTAATGGTAGGCTACTTGGTAGTGTGGATGAGCAGAGGGATCTTGGTGTCCATGTACCCAGATCGCTAAAAGTTGCCACCCAGGTAAATAGTGCTGTGAAGAAGGCATATGGCGTACTGGGCTTTATTGGTAGAGGAATTGAGTTCCAGAGTCCTTGAGGTCATGTTGCAGTTGTATAAGACTCTGGTGCGGCCTTATCTGGAGTATTGTGTACAGTTTTGGTCGCCATACTACAGGAAGGATGTGGAGGTACTGGAACGGGTGCAGAGGAGGTTTACCAGGATGTTGCCCGGCATGGTAGGAAGATCGGATGAGGAGAGGCTGAGGCACTTGGGGCTGTTCTCATTGGAGAAAAGAAGGTTTAGGGGCGATTTGATAGAGGTGTACAAGATGATTAGAGGTTTAGATAGGGTTGACAGTAAGAAACTTTTTCCGCGTATGGAGTCAGCTGTTACTAGGGGACACAGCTTTAAATTGAGGGGAGGTTGGTATAGGACAGATGTTAGGGGTAGATTCTTTACTCAGCGGGTTGTGAGTTCATGGAATGCCCTGCCAGTATCAGTGGTGGACTCTCCCTCTTTATGGTCATTCAAGCGGGCATTGGATAAGCATATGGAGGTTATTGGGCTAGTGTAGGTTAGGTAGGCTTCGGTCGGCGCAACATCGAGGGCCGAAGGGCCTGTACTGCGCTGTATTTTTCTATGTTCTATGTTCTATGTTACAATCAGTGCTGGGAACTCAACTCTTTACAATTAATATCAATGTTTTGGACAAAGAGACTGAAGGTGTTGTCGGTAAATTTGCTGATGATACAAAAATAGGTACAGAAGTGAATTGTAAAGAGGACAGAAAGAATCCACAAAGGTATTCTAGGTAAGTTAACTGAGGAGGCAAAGGTCTAGCAAATGGAAAATATTGTGGGAATGTGTGAAATTGTCCATTTCACCAGAAAGAATAAAAAAAGAAGCATATTATCTAAATGGTGAGAGGTTGAAGAGCTCTGAGCTGCAGAGAGATCTGCATGTCCGAGTGCATGAATCATAGAAGATTAGTAGCTAATTATTGTCTTAGGAGTAGAGTGGTGCTGGAAAAGCACAGCAGGTCAAGCAGCATCCGCGGAGCAGGGAAATCAATGTTTCGGGCAAAAGCCCTTCATCAGCCCTTTCCTGATGAGGGGCTTTTGCCTGAAACATCGATTTTCCTGATCCTTGGATGCTGCCTGACCTGCTGTGCTTTTCCAGCACCATTCTACTCTTGATTCTATTTGACAGGATATTGGTGAGATCATATCTGGAGTACTGTGTACAGTATTGGCCACGGTAATTATGAAGAAGTGTGTTAATGCATTGGAAGCAATTCAGATAATTTGCTAGGCTAATACCTGGAAGCAGAAGATTGTCTTATGAGGAAAAACTACACAGCCTAGCCCTGTACCTTCTGAAGTTTAGAATGATCAGGGGTGATTTAATTGAAACAAATAAGACCCTGAGGAGACTTGCATGGGTGCAATGGAAAAGATATTTCCTCTTATCAGAGAACCTAAAACTAAGGGTCATAATGAGTTTTGAGAAAATTCATAGCTCAGGTTGAGGTTTTGGATATAGGTTTGCTCACTGAGCTGGAGGGTTCATAGCGAGTTTTGAGGGTTCATTTCCAGACGTTTCATTACCTTGATAGATAACATCTTCAGTGGGGCTCTGGTGAAGCAATGCTGAAAATTCCTGCTTTCTATTTATATGTTTGGGTTTCTTTGGGTTGATGATGTCTTTCTTGTGGTGATGTTATTTCCTGTGGTGAAGTCACTTCCTGTTCCTTTTCCCCAGGGGTAGTAGGTGGGATCTAACTCGATGTGTTTGTTGATAGAGTTCTGATTGAAATGCCATGCTTCTAGGAATTCCCGTGTATGTCTCTGTTTGGCTTGTCCTAGGATGGATGTGTTGTCTCAGTCGAAATTGTGTCCTTCCTTATCTGTTTGTAAGGATACTAGTGAGAGAGGGTCATGTCGTTCTGTGGCTAGTTGATGTTCATGTATCCTGGTGGCTAGTTTTCTGCCTGTTTGTCCAATGTAGTGTTTGTTACAGTTCTTGCACAGTATTTTGTAAATGACATTAGTTTTGCTTGTTGTCTGTATAGGGTCTTTCAAGTTCATTAGCTGCTGTTTTAGTGTGTTGATGGGTTTGTGGGCTACCATGATGCCAAGGGTCTGAGTAGTCTAGCAGTCGTTTCCGAGATGTCTTCAATGTAGGGGAGAGTGGCTAGGGTTTCTGGTTGTGTTTTGTCTGCTTGTTTGGGTTTGTTGCTGAGAAATCGGCAGACTGTGTTAATTGGCTTATGCCCGAAATGTCGATTCTCCTGTTCCTTTGATGCTGCCTGACCTGCTGCGCTTTTCCAGCAACACATTTTTAAGCTCTGATCTCCAGCATCTGCAGTCCTCACTTTCTCCCTGTGTTCATTGGGTGCCCATTCTTTTTGAATACGCGATATAGGTGATTTTCCTGTGCTCTGCGCAGTTCCTCTGTGCTGCAGTGTGTGTTGGCTCGTTGAAATAATGTTCTGATGCAGCTTTGTTTGTGGGTGGTGGGATGATTGCTTCTGTAGTTCAACTAAGGGTCATAGTTTAAAAATAAGGGATCACCCATTTAAGAGAGAGATGACAAAGCTATTTTTTTCTTCTCTCAGAGGGTTGTGAGTCTTTGGAATTCCCTTCCTCAAAGGCAGGAGGTGCAGAATCTTTAAATATTTTGAAGGAAGAAGTCAATAGGTTCTTGATTACCAAGAGGATGAAAGATTATCAGGGTTATGCAGGAATATAGAGTTGAGGTTAAAGTCAGATCTGCCATGATCATATTGAATGGGAGAATGGCCTGAAGGACCAAGAGACCTACTTTTGTTCCTTATTTACACGTTCATAAACCTGCGCACTCACTGACTCTCTGAATCATACTGTGTTTTGAGCTATAGGGAGAGGTTGAATCGGCTGGGGCTGTTTTCCCTGGAGCGTCAAAACCTGAGGGGTGACCTCATAGAGGTTTATAAAATCATGAGGGACATGGATAGGATAAATAGATAAAGTCTTTTCCCTGGGGTAGGGACTCCAAAACGAGAGGGCATAGGTTTAGGGTGAGAGGGGAAAGATATAAAAGGGACCTAAGGGACAGATTTTTCATGCAATGAGCTGCCAGAGGAAGTGGTGGAGGTTGGCACAATTGCAACATTTAAAAGGTATGTGGAGGGATATACCAATAGGAATGGTTTGGAAGGGTATGTGTCAAGTGCTGGCAAATAGGACTGGATTACTGGTGCTGGAAGAGCACAGCAGTTCAGGCAACAACCAAGTAGCTTCGATATCGACGTTTCAGGCAAAAGCCCTCAGTGGTGTATCTGGTCAGCATGGACTAGTTGGAGCTAAGGGTCTGTTTCCGTGCTGTACATCTCAATGACTCTATGACTCTATCTAGTTTCTGTCTCTGTCTTCCTGTGTCATCAAACACAGTCCAATTTTTCTGTTCAACCCTAGTTTCTGAGCACAGAACTATTCACCCCATAGGTTTATAAAAACCTCATTTAAATGCAGGTAAACAAGTTTCCAGGCAATCCAGCTCATCTCCCAGAACCAAAAATTAAACTAAAACAATTCCTTCCTTCCTAACACACACAATTTAGAATTACAAATCAAACTTAGAGCTTTACATGACTCAGTCCATGTTAGAGCCCATGGTTTCAACCAATGACCACAATATATCACAACCCTTCAGCATACCTTCTATAATGCCTTCAGTCACAGATCATCAACTGTTTCTTCTTGAAGATGGTGGCATTTGTGCTGCTCAAACTCATCAAATTGACCTCGAGCACATCTTCCACGTTGATGCCCATCCTACCCAGCTGTATAATCAGTGGAATTCCTGAATTCTTAATTAGCTTTGGTGGAAATAATCATTGTGATATTGACTTGTAGCCAATCAACTTCTTGTTGTTTTACTAGAGGTTACAATCTGGGTATTGCATTCATTTGTCATTTAAACCAAATAACTTCCAATTGTTTGTGATCACTTCCACAGTGAATTGTTTACTAAATAAGTATGGACAGAATCTGTGATGGTAAACAGCAGAGCAACTGTTTCCCACTCTTTATGGAAATAATAGGATTCTGCCTAGGACAGCTTTTGGATCCATATACAACTGGTTTGTCATCTTGCATGATGCATTCTCCTAGCCCTTTCTGAGATGTATTGACTTCCAGGATTATATTCTTCCCTTGGGGGCCATACTCTGGGATACATGTTTCTGCTGACAGTGCTGTTTGGGTGATTTGATTGTGTTGATTGTCCCCCTGCCACACATATAGTACACCTTTCCTTCAGAGATCCAGTAATGACACTACTTTGTTGGAAAAGTTTAGTATGTATGGTGTTACAATATTAAAAATTCTGAGACATCTCTTCAGGTCTTATTTGTCTTGCAGAATATGCAGCTGTCTTATATCTCCAACTTTGCTTGAGTTGGGATGCATCCTGTAACCTGAACAGCTACAACCAAATAAAGTTGACCTTACCATGCTCCCCTGACAGGTCCTGCTGTTGAGGACAATTCCTTCACAATGAGCTGCCACTATCAATAAGATGATTATGATCCTGCTCTTCTTTGGTTTTGTTTATCACCATAATATCATTGGTAAATATGTAAATATGCAACTCTTATCCATGAGCAGCTGGAACAGATCCTGAATCTGACCTTTTTTTATTCATTTGGGGGATGTGGACGTGTCTGGCTGGGGCAGCATTTATTGCCTGTTCCTAGTTATCCTTGAGAAACTGGTGATGAGCTGCTTTCTTGAACCACTGCAGTCCACCAGTCTTCCTGCTAACTTCCTAAATGTGTTTGTGCTTATGCAAGTCTCTGGTACACTCCTTGTTATATTTAACTTGCTGCACATGCTATTTGTATAGTGTGCCCAGTTGTAACCTCTGTTCATCTTTACAATCAGATTTTGGCAAGCCCAATGTCCTTTTGCATCTCACGACTTGCAAACATCTTCAAATACTGAACAACTCCACAATGGTACAATAGATTGCATTTTCCATACAACTTGATGACTTTCTGATGCTGCACCAATACTAGTCCTTTTGAGAGAGGTCTGAAGTGTTCACTCTGTGCAACCCTTCATTTACAATGGCAACTTTACTTCCACTGATTGTTTAACTGGTTTTTGCAACAGCTATATCTAAAACATACAGCTCCAGCCTCTGTTTAAGAAGCCTAAATTCAGATAGACATCTGTGACTTTTTAATTTGTGCAAATAAATTTGGCTGACAGCAGTTCGAGGCAATGAGGAATTTACAGGAACTAGGGGGTGTGATGGTTGGCAGTTGCAGGGAGGGAGATAAACTGAAGATATAGTTAGGTAGATGCATGCCCTCAAGGAATGGTAGGAGAGGGAGGCAGATAGTCCAGGAGTCTGCTGTGGCAATCTCCATCTCAAATAACTATGTTGTTTTGGAAAATGTAGGGGGTGAATGTAGCACTGGTTCTAGTACCGAGACTGGCTCTAATGTAACGAAGGATATACCAGGTTCCAAGATTGTCAGAGGTACAGACAGACAGTTCTGTAGCAGACAGCAAGACAGCAGATTGGTGTGTTGCCTCCCTGATGACAGGATCAAACATATCTCAGAGAGAGTGCAGAATATTTTCAAAGGGGAGAGAGACCAGCAGGATGTCATAATACACATTGGAACTAAAAATAAAGGAAGAGAAAAGGATGAGATTCTGAGGAGACAATACAGGAAGTTAGGCAGGAATTTAAAAAGGATGTCCTCGAGAGTAGTAACATCTGATTACTCCAGGTGCCACGTGATGGTGAGAATAGGAACAGGAGGATAGAGCAGATGAATGCGCGGCTGAGGAGCTGGTGCAGGGGAGAAGGATTCACATTTTTGGATAATTAGAATGTCTTCTGGGGTAGAAGTGACCTGAATAAGGAGGGATTGCACCTGAATTAGAAAAGGACTAATATATTGGTGGGGAAATTTGCTAGAGCTGGAGGATTTACTACTAAGGGGGTGGGGGGTACTGAGGCAGATAGCGAGGAAAGTAAACAGTTGGGAAAAGGAGTAAATCAAACAGACAGGGCAGGCGGCAGGAACAAAGTAAAGAATGAGGTAGGACTAATAAATTAAACTGCATTTATTTCAGTGCAAGAGGCCTAACAGGCAAGGCAGATGAACTCAGGGCAGGGTTAGGAACATATGACTGAGATGTCATAGCAATTATACAGACATGGTTCAGGGATGGACAGGACTGGCAGCTTAATGTTTCAGGGTATATATGCTATAGGAAGGATCAAAAGTTGGGGGCAAGAGAGGTGGGGGAATAGCATTTCTGATTAGGGATAACATTACTGCTTTACTTAGGGAGGATATTCCTGAGAATATGTTCAGAGAAGTTATTTGGATGGAACTGAGAAATAAGGAAGGAATGATCACCTCTTTGGATTTGTGCTATAGACCCCCCCCCCCCCCACCCCACCAATAATCAGAAGAAAACTGAGAAACAAATTTGTAAGGAGATCTCAGTTATCTGGAAGAATAATAGGGTGGTTATGGGAGGGGATTTTAATTTTCCAAACATAGACTTGGACTGCCATAGTGTTAAGCGTTTAGAAGGAATTTGTTAAGTATGCACAAGAAAATTTTCTGATTCAGGATGTGGATGTACCTACTAGAGAAGGTGCAAAATGACCTACTCTTGGGGAAAAAAGGCTGGGCAAGTGACTGATGTGTGGGGGAGCACTTTGGGGCCAGCGACCATAATTCTATTAGTTTTAAAATAGTGATGGAAAAGGATAGACCGGATTTAAAACTTAAAATTTTAAATTGAAGGGAGGCCAATTTTGACGGTAGTAGGCAAGAATTTTCAAAAGTTGATTGGGGACGGATGTTCACAGGTAAAGGGAGAGCTGGAAAATGGGAAGCCTTCAAAAATGAGATAACAAGAGTCCAGAGACAGCATGTTCCTGTTAGGGTGAAGGGCAAGGCAAGTAAGTGTAGGGAATGCTGGATGACTAGAGAAATTGAGGTTTTGATCAAGAATAAGAAGGAAGTATATGTCAGGTATAGACAGCAGAGATTGAATCGTTAGAAGAGTATAAAGGCAGTAGGAATATACTTAAGAGGGAAATCAGGAGGGCAAAAAGGGGACCTGAGATACCTTTGGCAAATAGGGTTAAGGACAATCCAAACATATTTTATAAACATATTAAGGACCAAAGTTTAACTAAGGTGAAAATAGGGTCCCTTAAAGATCAGCATGGCAGCCTTTGTGTTGAATCGCAGGAAATGCAGGAATGAGTATTTTGTATCAGTGTTTATAGTGGAGAAGGATATGGAAAATATAGATCATGAGGAAATAGATGGCGATATCTTGAAAAATGTCCATATTACAGAGGAGGAAGTGCTAGTTGTCTTAATACGTGTAAAGGTAGATAAATCCCCAGATTCTGATAAGGTGTGCCCTAGAACTCTGTGGGAAGCTAGGGAAGTGATTGCTGGGCCTCTTGCTGAGATATTTGTTTCATTGATAGTCACAAGTGAGGTGCTGGAAGACTGTCTAATGTGGTGCCACTGTTTCAGAAAGGTGGTAGGGAAAAGCCAGGGACTATAGACCAGTGAGCCTGACATCAGTGGTGGGCAAGTTGTTGGAGGAAATCCTGAGGGACAGGATTTACCTGTATTTGGAAAGGCAAAGACTGGTTAGGGTTCGTCAACATGGTGTTGTGTGTGGGAAATAATGTCTCACAAACTTGATTGAGTTTTTTGAAGAAGTAACAAAGAGGATTGATGAGGGCAGAGTGGTGGATGTGATCTATATGGAATTCAGTAAGGTGTTTGACAAGGTTCCTCATGATAGACTGGTTAGCCTGGTTAAATTACATGGAATACAGGGAGAACTAGCCAGTTGGATACAGGGCTGGCTTGAAAGTAGAAGGCATAGGGTGGTGGAGGTTACTTTTCAGACTGGAGGCCTGTGATCAGTGGAGTGCCATAAAGATCGGTGCTGGGTCCACTGCATTTTGTCATTTATATAAATAATTTGGATGGAAACATAGGTTGTATAGTTAGTAAATTTGCAAATGACACCAAAGTTGAGGTGTAGTGAACAGCGAAGAAGATTACCTCAGAGTAAAACGGGATCTTGATGGGCCTTCGGAATGGCAGATGGAGTTTAATTTAGATAAATGTGAGGTGCTGCATTTTGGAAAAGTAAATCAGAGCAGGACTTATACACTTAATGGTAAGGTCCTAGGGAGTGTTGATGAACAAAGAGATCTTTGCGTGCAATTTCATAGCTCCTTGAAAGTGGAGTTACAGGTAGACAGGATAGTGAAGAATGCGTTTAGCATGCTTTCCTCTATCGGTCAGAGTAAAGAGTACAGGAGTTGGGAGGTCACATTGCAACTGTACAGGGCATTGGTTAGGCCACTTTTGGAATATTGTATGCAATTCTGGGCTCCCTCCAATCAAAAGGATGTTGTGAAACTTGAAAGGGATCAGAAAAGATTTACAATTATGATGCCGGGGTTGGAGGGTTTGAACTATAGGGAGAGGCTGAACAGGCTGGGGCTGACCTTATAAAATTTATAAAATCATGAGGGGCATGGATTGGGTGAATAGACAATGCCTTTTCCCTGGGGTGGGGGAATCTAGAACTAGAGGGCATAGGTTTAGGGTGAGAGGGGAAAGATATAAAAGGGACCTAAGGGACAATTTTTCACACAGAGTGTGGTGCATGTATGAAATGATCTGCCAGAGGAAGTGGTGGAGACTGATACAATTACAGCATTTAAAAGGAATCTGGATGGGTATGTGAATAGGAATGGTTTAGAGGGATATGGACCAAGTGCTGGCAAATGGGACTAGATTAGTTTAGCCTATCCAGTCAGCATGGGTGAGTTGGACTGAAGGGTATGTTTCGGTGCTGTACACCTCTATGACTCTGTGAGTTTTTCTGATATTCTCTCTTGTTTGCAAATTCTATCAATGTCTAGGGGATTTATGGTCTTCTTAGACAATATTTGTTTAGATTTTTTAACAAATTCTACCTTGTGCTGTTTTCAGCTGCTGCTCAAACATTTTTTTTGTCTGACACAGGAACGTCAGTTGAGGTTGTCTTTCTTCCTGATTTGTAACCAACTCTCTGCCTGGACAGGCTCACAAATCAGGCCCTCACTTACTATTTCTGTCATGTTTCTTTTCTGGGTCCCAGTGCAAATGTAACTTCTGCACAGCTTTGTTCCTCTTTGAAGCCTTTTCCAAAGTTTTTCAAGCTGGCATTACTGCCTTATGTTTAATAAAAATCCCCAGTGCTGATCCCAATGTTATATTTCTTGTATTGTTGGTAAGTAGCACAGATTATATTGTGTGGATTCAATTCATTTGAAAATCACATGCAAATTTATTTCGCAGCCTAGATTAAAACTTGCGGTTACAAATAACCATGTTTACAACGGAACTCTATCCTGCTTCTCCTGGATTGCACATGGCAGTTGGCCAATTGTTTTCACTCTATTCTTGGCTTGTTCATATATCCAGCTCTTAGAGCAACACCATTCTAAAAGCAGTAAGACAACAGTATACAGTAGAGTTCACTGGGGGAAGGGAGAGGTCAATATTAGGGGCCACTGCTTTTCTTGATTTATTTAATGATCTAGGTTTGCATCAACAAGGCAAAATTGTGAACTATGACAAGGATCATGACGGACTTCAAGAGAACAGAATACATGAGATTAGTGGACACATAGCAAATGGAACTTAAAGCAGAGAAGTATGAAGAGCTACATTTTGGCAGAAAGAACAAAGACAGGCAATGTAAATTAGAGGATATAATTTTAAAGGGTTGCCAGAGTAGTGGTCCAAAGGCTTTTGTGCAGAAATCATTGAATGTGACAAGCCGTTTGAGAAAGTGGTTAGTAAATCATTGGCTTTATCAATAGGGGGATAGAGTATAAAAACAAGGAAGTTCTGGCTCAGTCTCAACTTCCCACACTCTGTTAATCCAATAACATTAAATTATTTTCCTCTATTACTCCTCCAGTCATTTACTCCTACAATCTTTCCTTTCACTTCTCCCCTGTTACTTTTGCAGCCATTCTATTATCCCTTGTTCAACTTTAGCAAGAGTATAGTTTCCACTTCTATGACAGAAAGATTGTGAATGCATTCAGGAGGGTGGAGAAAAGGTTCCCAAGAGTGGTAAAAGCTGAAAAATGTGTTGCTGGAAAAGCGCAGCAGGTCAGGCAGCATCCAAAGAGCAGGAGAATCAACGTTTTGGGCATGAGCCCTTCTTCAGGAATGAGGAGGGTGTGCCAAGCAGGCTAAGATAAAGGGTAGGGAGGAGGGACTTGGGGGAGGGGCGTTGGGAATGCGATAGGTGGAAGGAGGTTAAGGTGAGGGTGATAGGCTGGAGAGGGGGTGGGAGCGGAGAGGTCGGGAAGAGGATTGCAGGTCAAGAAGGCGGTGCTGAGTCTGAGGGTTGGGACTGAGATAAGGTGGAGGGAGGGGAAATGAGGAAACTGGAGAAATCTCCATTCATCCCTTGTGGTTGGAGGGTTCTAGGTAGAAGATGAGGCGCTCTTCCTCCAGGCGTTGTGTTGCCATGGTCTGGCAATGGAGGAGGCCAAGGACCTGCATATCCTTGGCGGAGTGGGAGGGGGAGTTAAAATGTTCCGCCACAAGGTGGTTGGGTTGGTTGGTGCAGGTGTCCCAGAGGTGTTCTCTGAAACGTTCCACAAGTAGGCGGCCTGTCTCCCTAGAGGAGGCCACATCGGGTGCAGCGGATGCAATAAATGATGTGTTTGGAGGTGCAGGTGATGGATATGGAAGGATCCCTTGAGGTCTTGGAGGGAAGTGAGGGGGGAGGTGGCGCAAGTTTTGCATTTCTTGCGGTTGCAGGGGAATGTGCTGGGAGTGGAGGTTGGGTTGGTGGGGGGTGTGGACCTGACGAGGGAGTCACGGAGGGAGTGGTCTTTCCGGAACGCTGATAGGGGAGGGGAGGGAAATATATCCCTGGTGGTGGGGTCCGTTTGGAGGTGGCAGAAATGATGAAGGATGATACGATGTATCTGGAGGTTGGTGGGGTGGTAGGTGAGGACTAGTGGGGTTCTGTTCTGGTGGCGATTAGAGGGACAGGGTTCAAGCGTGGAGGAGTGGGAAGTGGAGGAGATGTGGTGGAGGGCATCGTTAATCACGTCTGATGGGAAATTGCGGTATTTGAAGAAGGAGGCCATCTGGGTTGTTCGGTATTTGAATTGGTCCTCCTGGGAGCAGATGCGGCGGAGGGGAAGGAATTGGGAATATGGGATGGTGTTTTTACAGGGGGCAGGGTGGGAGGAGGTGTAATCTAGGTAGCTGTGGGAGTCGGTCGGTTTATAGTAAATGTCCGTGTTGAATTGTTCACCCGAGATAGAAATGGAGAGGTCTAGGAAGGGGAGGGAGGAGTCTGAGACAGTCCAGGTAAATTTGAGGTCAGGGTGAAAGGCGTTAGTAAATTGGATGAACTGTTCAACCTCCTCGTGGGAGCACAGGGTAGCACCAATACAGTCATCGATGTAGCGGAGGAAAAGGTGGGGTTGGTGCCAATGTAGCTGCGGAAGATGGACTGTTCCACATATCTTTTTTCCCAAGAGTGGTTCCAGGAATGAGGAACTTCAGTAATGTGGAGAAATTTGAGAAGCTGGGGCTGTTCTGTTAAACATAAAGTTCAAGTTGATCCTAACGAAGGTATCCAAGATCATAAGGTTTCTGCACAGAATACTGTAGATAGGGATGAACTGTTCATATTGACAGAAAGATCAAGAGGGGCGGCACAGTGGCTCAGTGGTCAGCACTGCTGCCTCACAGCGCCAGAGACCCGGGTTCAGTTCCCGCCTCAGGCGACTGACTGTGTGGAGTTTGCACATTCCCCCCGTGTCTGCATGGGTTTCCTCCAGGTGCTCCGGTTTCCTCCCAAAGTCCAAAAATGTGCAGGTTAGGTGAATTGGCCGTGCTAAATTGCCCGTGGTGTTAGGTGCAGGGGTAAACATAGGAGAATGGGTCTGGGTGGGTGCGCTTCAGCGGGTTGGTGTGGACTTGTTGGGCCGAAGGGCCTGTTTCCACACTGTAAGTAATCTAATCTAAAAAAAACACAAAAGAGACTAAAGAAACGGGATTGGCAAAAGAAGAAGCAGTGGTTTGAGGAAACTCTGGTTTCTGAAGCCAGCAGATAGTTCTGGAATGCACTGTCTGAACGTGCTGTGGAGGAAGATTCAATCCCAGCTTTTCAAAGATAATGATCTGCCAGGCTCCGGAGACAAAGGCAGCTGTGCTCACAGAGACCAAAGATGGACATGGTCACCTTCTGGTTTGTTTTAACCTATCTATCCTTCTACAAGGCTTTTCATTCAGTGGCAAACCAGATTTATATAGTACCATTAATGCAGTACGATGTCCCACTATTCTTTACAAGTGTGTTAACAGACTAATATTAACTCTAAACTAAAGAAGGAACCATTCACATGGATAAGCAAGGATTTGGTCAGGAAGTCAACTTTTAAAGAGTTTCAGCAGATTAGACATGGATAAGTGTTGCTCCTGACTCAGAAAGTCCAGCATTCAAGCACCATTCAACAATCTTAAACCCACATTCCAGGCTGACCATTCAGTGTGGGATTGAGGGAGCATTTCACTGTTAGGGGCAACATTTTCTGAGTGGGGAATGAAAAGAAGGTTCCTACTGCCTGCCTGTGAAACTCCGCAAGGGAAGTGATGACCTATTAACCTCACCTTGCTCCTCTCCATACCATACATTCTGGCCAGGAGCTGGCCCTGGCGGAACCCAAACTGGCATCACTGAACAGGTTATTGCTGAGTAGGTGCTGCTTGATAACACTGTTGATGACAACTTCCAGCACTTTACTAATGGTTGTGAATATACTGATGGGGTGTTAATTAGCCAAGTTTGATTTGGAGAAAGTGAGGTCTGCAGATACTGGAGATCAGAGTCAAGAGTGTATTGCTGGAAAAGCACAGCAGGTCAGGCAGCATCCAAAGAGCAGGAGAATCGACATTTTGGGCCAAAATGTCGATTCTCCTGCTCCTCGGATGCTGCCTGACCTGCTGTGCTTTTCCAGCAACACACTCTCAAGTTTGATGTGGATTGTTTTTTGTTTACAGGACCTACTTGGGCAAGTTTCCAAATTGTCAGGTAGATGCCAGTGTTGTAACTGTATTGGAACAGCTTGATTAGGAGAGCGGCAAGTTCTATTCAGTACTATTGTTGGAATGTTGTCAGGACCCACAGCTTTTGCCTTGTCCAGGCCTCCAGCCATTTCTTGATATCACATGGAGTGAATCAAATTAGCTGATGACTGACATTTGTGATGTTAGGGATTTAGAACAAAACCAAGATGGATCGTCCAATGTGCATTTCAGAATTCAAATTGAAGGCGGGTATAAACCGTCCCGTGTTTACCGTGGAGTAAGGCCCACATCGGGAAAACCAGCAGTATCCATTTTAAAGCAAACAGTATTCATTCTAAGACAGCAGCTGCCAGCCCGACCACGTGATCGGGAGAAGGGGGGGCCCAAAGACAGATCCAAATACACACCAGACCAGACACTAGTCAGGACTCCAGACAATGGTCATGACTCACAGATCGAAACCCACCTTATAATCTCGTCAAGGCTCCAACTGACACACATCCATAACCTGATCATGCAAACAGTCCGACACAAAAGGCAAACACCAAACAAACAGGATGAACCTAACAGACACTTTGGAAGTAACAAAGGGAGGGTGCTAGCCTCCAGCCCTCACGGAGAGGCAAGCAGATAGCACCCGGACCTATTTACATAAACAGCACACCTTTTGTGTATGCTGCCGACTCTCCGAGGACAGCAGGAAGCTTGACATTCACACATACTCCAGCCATGATTACCACCATTCACACTCATTCATACCCAATCTCCTACATCCTTACTCATGAAGTATATAACTTGTAACATCGCGCGTGGAACGGGACAGTGATCGAGATTCGGACCTCGGTTGGTCTCCGCCGGCGTTAAATACTTCAATAAAGTTACCGATTGTCGAACCGCACTCTGGGCTCGGACTGAGATCATTTCATCCGCGCTAACAAAATAATTGCTGGCAAAGTATCCAACATGAATTGTGATTCCATGATTGCACAGCGCTTACTGAACATTTCTGACTGTGCAAAGACACACTAACAACCAATATAAGGTATCAGTTGGGCTTGTCATTCGGATCATGCACTTGCAGTAAGCTGCATAAATTCACAGTCCCAAACAGAAAAAGGAATTTTCCCAGGTTTTGTGTCTTTTCAATTAAACATTGAAACATCAGCCATTGGTTCAACTACAGAAATGGGTGTCAAGGGGAGTGAAGGAGGGAACCAAAAAAGGAATTTTGGGCCTCAGACATTATCCTGAGGAATTCCTGCAGAGATGTCCTGAACAAGAGAAGCTCAGCAAATCTGATAGCATCTGTGGAGAGAAAAACAGAGTTAACATTTCAAGTCCAGTCAGTTCTGAAGAAGAGTCACTTGATTTAAAGTTAACTCTGTTTTATTTTGACGGATGCTGCCTGGAATGTGTCATGGTTTGTGAGAAGCCACTGGTTGCATTCTGATGCTGTTACACAAACAGGTCAAGGAAAAATGGGAGAAATGATTTGGTCAGGGAGCTACGTATAGAGAGAGCAGGGAGAATATTTCCCAATCTGTCACAGACAAATTCCACTAGAGCATGTAATTGTCTTAATTTATCATTGATGTGCCTATCATCAGCAGCCAGTATCCAGTCTGAAACACCCAGCAAGGAATGTGATCACGACAACAAATGGTAGAAAAAAATAGATCATGGAGCAAGGCATTGCGCCTGGCTGTCATCTCAATGCACCCCATGTCATTAAAGAAGAATGAACTCAGCCCCTGCAACAGATTGAGTTGGCAGCTGAGTCACCCTGCACTTTCACAGCAGTGTGACAAATCACAGGCCTTGTTGTTTCTTCTCAAAACAAGCTCTAGTTTCAGTTTTAACCCCCGCTGTGCTGCCAACGAGACCAGCATTTATGTGCATGTGTGTGTCTGACAGACAGAGACAGGAGGGGAGGAACATTCTCCTCACTGCTTTCTTCTCATTCTCATTGTCATGTTTTGACTTCAGTGCGTGTAAGCTGTCGCTCAGCTAGATTCTCCTGGGAAGTCAGACCCCGAGTTCATCTCAACGTTCAATACCATTTTAACTCCATTTAGGTTGGTCAGTGCCCAAGGCCAGTTCCATCAGGAAGTTGAACTGCAATTTGGAAGAGATGATGTGGAGGTGCCAGTGTTGAACTGGGTGGTCAAAGTCAGAAGTCAAATGTTACCAGGTTATAGTCCAACAGGTTTATTTGAAATCACAAGCTTTTGGACCTCTGCCCTTTGTGATTTCAAATGAACCTGTTGGACTATAACCTGGTATTGTCTGATTTCTAACCTGGAAGAGGATTGAGAAGATTTGTGAATTTTATTTTCTACCGGTTCTCTGCACAGCACAAGAAAGCCAAAAGCATCCCCTGACCCAGGGTTGGCTCCCTTTCCCTTCCATCCAATAATGTTTACCACATAGCCCCTCTCTGACTGGCTCCTGACTCCCCCGAGCTGTCCAATTGGTTCATTCGTTGCGATGAATGTGGCCAGGATTCAGGCCTAGTATTTTAATGAAGCCTCTGGGTAATGACTCAGACTGAACTTGACAATTGGGATGATGGTAACGTACTGTTATTGATTGGGATCCAGCATGCCTGGTCTACCTGATACCAGGTTTTATTGCAAGACTCACTGGCCTCTAGTTTCCTGGTTTATCTCTCCCACCTTTCTTGAGCTGAATTAGTAAATGGGTATCACCTTCATCCCCTCCCCCACTCACCCATTGTACTCTATGCTCCTCTCTCCCCACCCCCACCCTCCTCTAGCTTATCTCTCCATGCTTCAGGCTCACTGCCTTTATTCCTGATGAAGGGCTTTTGCCCGAAATGTCGATTTTGCTGCTCGTCGGATGCTGCCTGAACTGCTGTGCTCTTCCAGCACCACTAATCCAGTATTTAGAGGGATATGAGCCTAGTGCTGGCAAATTGGACTAGATTAGATTCAGGCCATTTGGCCCAACAAGTCCACACTGACCCTCCAAAGAGTAACCCATCCAGACCCATTCCCCAACCCTATATTTATCCCTGACTAATACACCTAACACTATGGGCAATTTAGCATGGCTAATTCACCTAACGTGCACATCTTTGGATTGCGGGAGGAAACTGGAGCACTTGGAGGAAACCCATGCAGACACAGGGAGAATGTGCAAACTCCACACAGACAGTCACCCAAAGCAGGAATTGAACCTGGGTCCCTAGCAGTGTGAGGCAGCAGTGCTAACCACTGAGCCACCATGCTGCGAAGGTTAGAATAGGTTAGAATATCTGGTCGACATGGACGAGTTGGACTGAAGGATCTGTTTCTGTGCTGTACATCTCTATGACTCTAAAAGGTCAGAAATGAGAATTTTTGCTGATGATTGCACAATGTTCAGCACTATTCACAGCTCCTCAGGTGCTGAAGTAGTCCGTGTTCAAACACAGAGAGGTCCTGAAGCTGAGATGACTGACCTCCAAAAACTACAACCATCTTTGTATGTGCCACGTATGACTCTAACCAGCAGAGAATTTGCCCCCTGATACCTATTGATTCCAGTTTTGCTCATGCTCCTTGATTCCACACTCGGCTGAATACAGCCTTGATGTGAATGGCTGTCCCTCTCCCCTCCCCTCTGAAATTCAGCTCTTTTGTCCGTGTTTGACCCAAGGCTGTAATGAGGTCAGGAGCTGAATGGCCCTGGCAGAACCCAAACTGGGCATCATTGAGCAGGTTATTGCTGAGCAGGTGCTGCTATATAGCACTGTGGATGACACCTCATCACTTTACTGATGATCGAGAGTAGACTGATGGGACAGTAATTGGCTGAGTTGGATTTGTGCTGTTTTTTTGCATGCACGGGTTATACCTGGGTAATTTTCCACATTGTCATTGGAAGATGTAAGTGTTTTAACTATAGTGAAAGAGCTTGGCAAGGAGAGCAGCACGTTTTGGAGCAGAAGGTCTTCAGTACTATTACTGGAATGTGTCAGGACCCGTAGCCTTTGCAGCATCCAATGCCTCCAACCGTTTGTTGCTATCAAATGGAGTGAATCAAATTGCCTGAAGACTGGGATGGGGAACTTTCCTCATTCCAAACCTACTGTCCGCAACTCTTTTTCCACTATATCACTGACATCTTCCCTCTCGTGTTTGGAATTGGAAATATTCATCAATTTCACTTCTAATTTCCACCCTGTTCTTACCTTCACCTGGTCCATCTCTGGCTCCTCCCTTCCCTTCCTCAACATCTGTTTCTATTTCTGAGGATAGGCCAGCCAATGATATCCACTACAAACCCACTGACTCCCACAGTTACCTTAACCGTGCATCCTCATACCCTGTTTCCTGTAAAGACTCCATTCCATTCTCCCAATCTCTACATCTCCATCTTTCTCCTCTACTGAGGACTTCCCACCTCCATAGTTGATAGGATCCACAGCTATATCCAACCCATCTCCCATAGTTCTGCCCTCACCCCTTCCCTTCCCTGTCCAATAGAGCCCCCAGCTACCATTCCACCAGCATCCACATCCAAAGGATCATTAGCCACTATTTCTGCCAACTCCAGTGGGATGCCATCATGAGACACATATGCCCGTCCCCTCCCTTGTCAGCCATCTACAAGGACTGTTCCCACCAGGACACCTTGGTCCTTTCCTCCTTCACTCCCAACACCCACCCACAGCCCCATGGCACTTTTTCCTGTAAATGCTGAAGGTGTAACACCTGCCCATTTACCTTCTCCCTCCTCATTATCCAAGGCCCAAACATACCTTCCAGGTGAAGAAATGATTTTCCTGCACTTCATTCAATCTAGTCTACTGCATTCGCTATTCACAATGTGGTCTCCTCTACATTGGGGAGATGAAACACAGACTGGGAGACAACTTTGTAGAACGCCTACGTTCTATCTGCAAACATGACCCTGGGATTCTTGTTGCCTGTACCTTCCTCTCCCCCCCACCATGTTCCCTGGACAACATCTCTGTCTTGGGCTTGCTGCAGTGATCCAATGAAGTTCAGCACAAGCTGGAAGAACAGCGTCTCATTGTCCATTTGGGGACCCTGCTGCCCTCTGGACTCAATATCGAATTCAATAATTTTAGTGCCTGAGAATCTCCTTCTATGTCCAATATTTCCACCCATACCCCTGGCCCTATCATGACATGGGCCTCTTTCAGCACATCTAAATGTGACTCATTAGACTGCTTTCCATTGCTTGATCCAGCAAACATATCGGAACTAGGGAGCACAATTTAAAAGAAGAAATCTCTCATTTAAGACTCAGATAAGGCGATGTTTTTTTCTCACTCAGACTGTTGTCAATCTTTGCGTCTCTGATCCCATCAAGCAGTGGAGGTGGGGGAAGTGAAACTGAATACTTTCAATGCAGAAGTAGATAGATTCTTCACTAACCAGGGAATCAGCTGTTATCAGGAGATTCTTGGCATTGAGTTCACAATCAGAGCAGTCACATTTATTGAGGCAAGCTCGCGAAGCATGGTGGCCAACTCTTGTTCCTAATTTATAGTCAGAGGGTCATAGAGTCATCCAGCACAGAAACAGGTCCTTTGGTCCAACTCATTCACACAGACCAGGTTTCCTAAACTAAATGAATCCCATTTGCCTGTGTTTGGCCCATATCCCTCAAAACCTTTCCTATCAATATGCCTGTCCTTTAAATGTTGTAATTGTACCAGCCTCCACCAATTCCTCTGGCAGCTCATTCCATACACACACCACCCTCTGCAAGAAAATGTTGCCCCTCAGGTCCCTTTCAAATCTTTCCCCTTTCACCTTAAACCAATGCCCTCCAGTTTTGGCTCCCCCGTCCAGGGGAAAAGACCTTCTCTATTCACTTTATCTCTGTCCCTCATGTTCATGTTTGTATCAACATCCCTAGTAGGCGTGGCACAAGATTTTCCCACCAATGATCAAAGTCAGCTCAACAACAATTCTTTATCTGATGAACAGTCACTGGACTCAAAACATGAACTGTACTTTCTCCTCACAGTTGCTGCCAGACCTGCCGAGTTTCACTAACAATTGCTGTTTCTGTTTCAGATCGCAGGTATCCACAGCTCTTTGCTTTATTTAATAAACAACAATTGTTGATTAACAACAAAATCACCTTGAACAGTGCATAAGCACGCAGGTCGCATAAAAGGCAACTTAAAGAATCATGGACTAATACAGATTAAAGATAACTTTCCGAAGAGAATTGCATTGGAAAAATACTTGAAATGGAAAAATAAGCAGAGCAACAGAGAAAGAGCAATGAGGCTAATTGCAAAGTTCCATTAAAATGCTGCTTGAGACATGAAGGGCTGGATGATCTCTTCTGGTAAAGTTTGATCCTGTGATTGTATACGTCCTTAATTCTCTAAACAAAACTTGAACCATTCTATTCACCAGTCCAGCCACATTTGTGTTAAGAGTTCAGTCCTTCTAGTGTTTCCAAAGTCTCCACACTTAGACGTATAGGTCATTCATTTCCTTCCCCACATAGAGTCATAGAGAAGTACAGCATGGAAACAGTTCCTTCTGTCCTACTTGTCCATGCCAACCAGCTACCCTAAGCTAATCTAGTCTCATTTGCCAGCAGTTGGCCCAAATCCCTGTAAACCTTTCCTATTCATATACCCATCCAGATGCCTTTTAAATGTTGTAATTGTACCAATCTCCATCACTTCCTCTTGCAACTCAATCCATACATGCACCAAATTTTGCATGAAAAAGTTGCCCCTGAGGGTGCCCTTTATATCTTTTCCCTCTCACCCAATCCGATGCCCTCTGGTAATGGACTCCCTCCACCCCAGGGAAAAGACTTTGTCTATTTATCCTATCCATGCTCCTCATGATTTTTTAAACCTCTATAAGTTCACCCCTCAGCCTCCGATGCTCCAGGAAAAGCAGCCCCAACCTATTCAGCTTCCCCCTGTAGCTCAATCCTCCAACCTTGGTTACATCATTGTAAATCTTTTCTGAACCCAAACTTCACTTCAGACAACAGAAAATATCTTTATGATTTGATTTGATTTATTACTGTCACGTGTACCGAGTCACAGTGAAAAGTTTTTATTCCTGATGAAGGGCTTTTGCCCGAAACGTCGATTTCGCTGCTCGTTGGATGCTGCCTGAACTGCTGTGCTCTTCCAGCACCACTAATCCAGTATTTGGTTTTCAGCATCTGCAGTCATTGTTTTTACCTTAATGTGCTTTACAGACAGATCATACTATACAAGTGCATCAGGGTTACAGAACAGAATGCAGGATGCAGTGTTAGAGCTGCCAAGAAAGTGCAGGGAGAGAGATCAACATTAACATATAAGAGGTCCATTCAAAAGTCTGATAACAGCAGGGAAGAAGTTATTCTTGAATCTGTTTCTATGTGTATCCAAACTTTTATATCTTCTGAAATGGAAGAGGGTGGAAGAGGTTATAACTAGGGTGGGAGAGGTCTTTAATTGTGTTGCTGCTTTCCCAAAACAGCAGGAAGTATAGATGGAGTTAATGGAAAGGAGGCCTCACCACCAGATGCCTGGAGGAAGAACGCCTCATCTTCCGTCTTGGAACACTTCAAGCCCAGGGCATCAATGTGGACTTCAATAGTTTCCTCATTTCCCCTTCCCCCACCTCACCCTAGTTCTAAACTTCCAGCTCAGTAACTGTCCCCATGACTTGTCCGGACTTGTCCTACCTGCCTATCTCCTTTTCCACCTATCCACTCCACCCTCTCCTCCCTGACCTATCACCTTCATCCCCTCCCCCACTCACCCATTGTACTCTATGCTACTTTCTCCCCACCCTCCTCTAGCTTATCTCTCCACGCTTCAGGCTCTCTGCCTTTATTCCTGATGAAGGGCTTTTGCCCGAAACGTTGATGTTACTGCTCCTTGGATGCTGCCTGACACTGTGGTCTTCCAGCACCACTAATCCAGAATCTGGTTTCCAGCCTCTGCAGTCATTGTTTTAACCAACCTGATTTGACTGACAGTCTGGGCTCTGTTGATAACTTTCAGTCTTGAGAAGAGCAGTTGCTAGACCATGTTGTGATCCATCCAGATAGGGTGTTTTCTATGGTGCCTCTATAAAAATTGGTAAGAATCGTTTTGGACATGCTGAATTTCCTTAGCTTCCTAAGGAAGTTAAGATATTGCTGTGCTTTCTTGACCACAGTGTCAACATTTTGTCTCCATCAATGACCTGTGGTCTTGATACCAACGACATTTTGTTGACAGATACAGAGGATGGCATCTTCTATTTTACAGTCTAGGACTGGCCTGAAAGTAGGAATTCCTTTGCTCAGGAACAGATTGGGTCACCTTGTGCAATTACACGCCTCTCAACTCATAACATGTGCATGCAAAAGTAAAACGTGGCATCTTACAGTAAAATGGGCTGTTACCCTCACTGCCACCACCCAATCAATGATGTGGATACTCCAGCACGGTACATTACCTGATGTGGTAATGCTTATGTGATTCCTTGTAACATAACATAACAGCTGGTTATTACATACAAATATAATACTCATGGGGACAATAACATATGTTCTAGTATTAAGCTATTCACTTACAACATAACAGTACGCTCCTCCTAGCCTATCACATTTCAGATGATCCAAGTTAGGATGGAGATTGCACCATCAGGACTCATACTATGAAACAGTGGGAACGTCACCTACATGTCTCTGAAAGTTGTGACTTAACATGCCAGCTGGGACCTTCAGGGGTAAATTGCCATTACCTGGATGCCCTTCACTGACTACAAACCAGGAAGTGACCCACAGCCAGCCCTGGAAATGTCTTAGAATGGACAGCTAGTTACGCCACATTTTAACAACACCTTTCTAGAGGTTTTCCTCCAGGCTTCTGGGAAAGAAGTGCTGTCCTCTTCCTCAGGGATGGGAACAGGAAACCATCTTGTTAGATCCAACTGGTCTGGACAGAGTAGGCAGTGGAGATTAATGGTTTTGGGTAACACAGGCAAACTAGCTTCCAGTCCACAAAAGGATAAAGAACTGCTAAACTCTTCCAAGGTTTGCGCCACTGCCTACTTCTTACACGTTAAAAATTAGACAACACCAGGTTATAGTCCAACAGGTTTATTTGGAAGCACTAGCTTTCAGAGCAAAGCTTCTTTGTCAGGTAGCTAGATTAGATTCCTTACAGTATGGAAACAGGCCCGTCAGCCCAACCAGTCCACAACGACCCTCTGAAGAGTAACCTACCCAAACCCATCTCCCTCTGACTAATGCACCTAACACTTTGGGCAATTTAGCGTGGCCAATTCACCTGAGCTGCATATCTTTGGATTGTGGGAGGAAACCAGAGCACCCAGAGGAAACCCACGCAGACACGGGAAGAATGTGCAAACTCCACACAGACAGTAGTCAAAGGCTGGAATCAAACCTTGGACCCTGGTGCTGTGAAGCAGCAGTGCTAATCACTGAGCCACTGTGCCACTAGTGGGGCATAGAACATAGAACATAGAACATTACAGCGCAGTACAGGCCCTTCGGCCCTCGATGTTGCGCCGATCAAAGCACCCCTAACCTACACTAAGCCACTATCCTGCATATACCTATCCAATGCCCGCTTAAATACCCATAAAGAGGGAGAGTCCACTACTGCTACTGGCAAAGGGCAGGATCATAGGACACAGAACTCATAGTAAAAGATCAAAGTATCATGCACCTGATGCAATGTATTGTACAAACCGAGATTGCTGTTAAGTCTTTAATCACTTAGAATGGGGTTGCGGGTTTCGAATCATTAATATGTAAATCCCAGAACTTCCTTCAAGTCACATTCCCAAGATAAATTAAGGTTATATAAAACAAGGTGACATCTCAGCTCAGACAATACATTAAAAGTGTGAAGTTAGAGTCTGTCTGTGTTCCAACCTTTTGATTCTATTTCCAAAGTAGGGATTGATAGAGTGTCTTTGCAAACTAGAATGTATCTGCAAATACAAATCTGAAAATGCAAATTCATCCCATTACTTATATGTGTGTGTGTGTGTGAGAGAGAGAGAGTGTGTGAGTGAGGGAGAGAGTGTGTGAGTCTGTGTGTGTGCTTGCTTGATAGAGTGTGTGCGTAAATGTGACAGAGTGTATGCCTTTGAGAAGGTGTGTGTGTCTGACAGCGTGTGTATGAGAGAGGGTTTGTGTGAATGTGATTTGTGTGAATATAAACATTGGTAAGAATCATTTTGGACATGCTGAATTTCCTTAGCTTGCTGAGGAAGTAAAGATATTGCTGTGCTTTCTTGACCACAGTGTCAACATTTTGTCTCCATCAATGACCTGTGGTCATTGTAAGAGTGTGTGTAAGAGTGTACTTGTATGTATGCTTGTGTGTGTGTGAGAGTGTATGGTGTAATGGGGTTACCTGTAGTGTGACAATGAACCCAAGGTCCCGGTTGAGACCATCCCCCATGGGTACCGAAATTGGCTATCAGCCTCTGCTCGGCCACACTGCATTGTTGCCTATCCTGAAGTCCGCTTTGGATGATGGTCGCCTGAAGATCTGAGGCTGAATGTCCTATACTGCTGAAATGTTCCCCATTGGGAGCAAACACCCCTGTCTGGTGATTGTTGCGTGGTGTCCATTCATCCGTTGTCATAGCATCTGCTTGGTCTCGCCAATATACCCTGCCTTGGGGCATCCTTGCCTGCAGCGTATTTGAAAGACAATGTTGGTCGAGTCACATGACTCACTATTTCATATACGGCCATACTGACAGGGGAATGAAGCATCAGCAGTTTGTGTCTGCAGAGCACTGGCCTGGTGTAGAGAGAGAGTGATAGGTATCTCTGTTAGAAACATTATGTGCATTGAATGTGTATGAGTTCATCCATAGGTTGCTGAACTTGAAAGACATTGGTAGTGGCTCTCGTGTGTGTTAAGGTTTACAGCAAAAACAGAAAATGGTGTAGAGTACTCAGCAGTTTGTACACTATAACATCTGTGACCTTTCATCAGACCAAAGAGAAGTTAGGGGTGTGATAGATCTCCAGCAAAGGGTTGGATGGATAAAAAACAGAATCAGAAAGGATGACTCCACTCTTAACAGGTCAGAGATATCTGCATGACACAGATAACATAATGCTTGAGATTTTCTTCAGCATTTGTTCAGCAGTTTTAACTGTTCAGATTCTGTAATAGTAACAGAGAAGGAAGAATGGACAGTTGGTGCACAGAAGAGAAAAATATTTTGGATTTCTAAAATAGACTTATATTCCTCATACAAGAAGGACATGAAATGCAAAAATCCATGATTAGTATAATTCCTTCAACTTGCCTGTCAGACTGATACCAAAAGGAATATGAGTGCAGGAGGTTGGTCAAACGTTGCATGACTGTGTTGTGAATACTGACTTCACTGAGACTGTATATCTTTCAAGATTGAATTACTTTAGATGATGTCACCTCAATGTATCTGTACAAAACCATTAATTACCCGTTCATTACCCATGTGGCAGTCAGCTATTGCTCAGTAGCAGTACTTTTACCTTGACACCCAAAGGTCGTGGGTTAAAAGCCCACTCCAAAGCTTTGAGATTGTTATTTGGACCGAGTTAAATTTGAGGGAAGAGATGAGAAAGTGCTGCATTGTTTGTGGTATCATATATCAGATGATGCTTTGGTCAAAGCTTACCAAGCTCTCTATGTTACTGATCTCAGACATTATTTGAAGAAAAACATGGGTTTGACCAATAATTTATTTAAAATGTAGTTGCTGTGCGTGACCAGCTTTTTCCACTGTGAGATTCTGTTTAATATTTTCTGTGTGTGTCTGATTTTCCTTGACAGTACATGGTGTGTGTGTGGCTACTTCCAGGTCACAGGGCGACTAAATAGTGCAGCTCAGTGAGAACATTAGCCTGGCTAAGGTTTACTTTTCAACTGACAATACAGACATCACATGTTTAGTTTTGGGAACTTGCTGTGCAGAAATTGGTTTCTCTGTTTCCTAACAACAACAGCAAATGATCTTCAAAGAAAAGTACTTCATTGGTTTGAAGGCAATGTTGGATATCCTGAACTTGTGAAAGTCAATGTAGAACTTAAGTCTTTCTTTCTTAATGTCAGAGTCATATTTTCTTCATTTCAGAGTAACTCCACTGGTCAGACGTCTGGTCCTGATGTACAGTATTCCTCAGAGAATTCTATTCACATCTCATATCGCCCTACAGGACCAGACTATTTGGCACCAAATTCATTTGCTAACATTCCTTTCCCATCTTTTCATATCAATTATAGCTTCCTGAGCCCATTGGATTCCCCACCGCCTACAATTTGAAGACGTCAGACCCATGATTCCTATACTTGAGAAAATGTGGTCAGGACTGTATGATATAAGGTAAATTCTATCATACAGCGGATAAAGAGGTATTGAAATGGACATTAACAGATGCAGGAAGCCTGAAACTGCAGAACGCTTTCACCAGCTGTTGGCATGATGAACAAGGGCAGACTTTAAGCAGCTTCAGTCAGCTGTTCCATGATCATTAAAAACAGATACAAGCTGGAGTGCAAGTACACAGCTGAACTGTCAACAGCACTTAACTGAGGAGCCAACAGTGTATCACATCTCGAAAAATAGCCAGACCTCTTACTGTGTTACAATAAGCACATTTTTTCGAATTGAGTTCAGTGGACTGGATTTGGACATGGAATTTAAGAGTTGGGATATGAGTGCTCACAGTTACTGACGTGTCAGTTGACCAGCAACTTCCTGAGACTGGATTGTAGAGTTAAATATTGAAACCATGAAGGTTCTCCAGCTCCTGCCAAAGCTGCACAATATTGATTTCTCACTGAGAAACTTCACACTGAAACACATGACCTGGTTTGACATTGCTGCCTCTAAACTAAAATATAACTATTAAACTCTCCACAGGACATCAGGCTTGTGCCTTCAAATGTAACTACCCTATTAATAGTGTGGTAAGCCTTAACTAATGCCTTACAAGATCTCTGGCCCTGAAAACTAACACCCACAAATGAGCAGTCCCAGATTTTAACCATCATGAAAAAATATTTTTTTTTTATTCTTTTGCAACTGTTTTTTCTTCTGCATTCAATCTAATCTCTTTATTTCCTTGTTTTATTTAAATTTCTGTATCTGATTTGACATTGAATTCAATATGCATAATGACATTTCCCGCTTCAGACTCTGAATAACATTAACAAGGTCAGAATCACACAACTCCAGGTTATAGGTCACTTCACCTGACAATGGAGCAGCACTTCGAAACCATGTGATTTCAAATAAACCTGTCAGATTATAACCTGGTTCTAGATCAGAGTGGTGCTGGAAAAGCACAGCAGGAAAATCGACGATTTGGGCAAAAGTCCTTCATCAGGATTATAACCTGGTGTTGTGTGACTTTTGACCTTGTCCACCCTAGTCCAACACTAGCACCTCCACATCATATCATTAACAATTGTGTCAAATATAGATGGTTAAGGAAATACTCCTGGATGCTATCTGTGCTTTTGGCTTATCACAAAGCACTCGGGCAGCACACTGGAAAACAAGCCCCAATATTCCATCACAGAAGTTAAAGATTTTAGAATAAATTCACAAAAGCCACTAGTTTACTTGATTCTCAGACCCAGGTCTGATGGAAAGTAGGAACCAGGTTTTTAAACTTAACAAGAATAATTTTTTCATTGCAAGTAATTAGACATTAACTACAGGTAACTACAGGTAAACAGTATAAACCATTGACATATAACACTACAAATTAAAACTCCAATCCCCTTATAAACTCTCCCTTACTGACACAGAGATAGACTAGCAAATAGAGAAAAATCGATTCTAGGAAGAAGAGATTGGCAGGCAGTTCAGTGGTTTCCGTTTATTGATTGTTGACATAAAGTCAAACAGCACAGAAACAGACTCTTTGGTCCAACTCATCTATGCTGACCAGATATCCTAAACTGATCTAGTCCCATTTGCCATGTCCCTAAAAACCCTTCCTATTCATATACACATTCAGATACCTTTTAAATGTTGTAATTGTACCAGCCTCCACCACCTTCTCTGGAAGCTCA
This sequence comes from Chiloscyllium punctatum, assembly GCF_047496795.1. NCBI lineage: Eukaryota > Metazoa > Chordata > Chondrichthyes > Orectolobiformes > Hemiscylliidae > Chiloscyllium > Chiloscyllium punctatum. The sequence continues at coordinate 11,808,214 of NC_092741.1, forward strand.
TTTTATACTTTTACCGCCCTCAGGTCCCTTTTAAATCTTTCCCATTTCACCTTAAACCTATGCCTCTAGTTTTGGACTCCCACATGGGGAAAAGACCTTGGCTATGCACCCTATCTATGCCCTTCATGATTTTATAAATCTCTGTAAGGTCACACCTCATCCTCCAACCCTCCAGGGAAAAAGGCCTCAAAACCATGATTGAATGGTGGAGTGGATTTGATGGGCCAAATGGCCTTACTTCCACTGCTATTTCTTATGGTCTTTAACTCCCCATATACCCACAACTGTGTAGCCAAACTCCAGCCAAAAGCCATTTACAAGCTTTCTGATGACACCACTGTCTTAGGATGGATATCAAACAACGATGAGTCAGAATACAGGAAGGAGATAGAGGGCTTGGTGTCGTGGTGCGATGATAACAACCTTTCTCTCAATATCAGCAAAAGAACTGATCATTGACTTCAGGAAGAAAGGAGAGGAACACCCCACCCCCCACCCCCCACCAATCTACATTAACGGAGTAGAGGTGGAGAGGGTTGAAAGCATCAAGTTCTGAGGAGTGACAATAATTAACAATCTGTCCTGGATTTCCCATGTAGATGCGACAATCAAGAAGGCACAACAATGTCTCTTCTTCCTCATGCGACTTCGGAAATTCAGCATGTCCATAAGGACCCTTACCAACTTTTACAAAAGCACCAGAGAAACCACAGTCTGGGTGCATAATAGTCATGTGTTGGACTGGGGTGTACAAAGTTAAAAATCACACAACACCAGCTTATGGTCCAACAGGTTTAATTGGAAGCACACTAGCTTTCGGAGCGTCGCTCCTTCATCAGGTGATAGTGGAGGGCTCAATCCTAACGTGGAATTTATAGCAAAAATTTACAGTGTGATGTAACCGAAATTATACATTGAAAAATTGATCGTCTGTTAAGCCTTTCATCTGTTAGAATACAGTGATAGTTTCACTTCTTTCATGTGTAAATCACAAAACCTTTTTTTAAAAATTTGCATTCTCAGGTTAGCTGTTGACAATGGTGATGGGGTTTGGCTACACAGTTGTGGGTGTATGGGGAGTATAAGACCATAAGACATAGGAGTGGAAGTAAGGCCATTTGGCCCATCGAATCCACTCCGCCATTCAATCATGGCTTTGAGGCCTTTTTCCCTGGAGGGTTAGAGGATGAGGTGTGACTTTACAGAGATTTATAAAATCATGAAGGGCAATGGGACCCTATGTGAGACTCTCTCCGGCTATGTGGAAGGCATCTTGAAACCTATTGTACAGGGGATCTCCAGCTTCTTTCGCGACACTACGGATTTTTTACAGAAACTCAGCACCCATGGACCAGTCGAACTGGGAACATTCCTCAACATAATGGACGTTTCCGCACTCTACACCAGCATCCTCCACAAGGATGGCATCGCAGCAACAGCCTCAGTACACAACACCAACAACTGCCAGTCTCCAAACACCATCCTACACCTCATCCGCTTTATCCTCGATCACAACGTCTTCACCTTTGACAACCAGTTCTTCATCCAGACACACGAACAGTCACGGGGACCAAATTTGCACCCCAATATGCCAACACTTTTATGCACAGGTTCGAACAAGATTTCTTCTCTATGCAGGATCTCCAACCAACATTGTGCACCAGGTACATTGACAACATTTTCTTCCTCTGGACCCATGGCGAGGAGTCACTGATAAAACTACACAGTGACATCAACAAGTTTCATCCCACCATCAAACTCACCATGGACTACTCTCGACTGTCTGTCTCATTCTTGGACACGTGCGTCTCCATCAAGGATGGACACCTCAGCACCACACTCTACCGCAAACCCACAGACAACCTCACAATGCTACACTTCTCCAGCTTCCACCCAAAACATATTAAAACAGCCATCCCCTATGGACAAGCCCTACGCATACACCGGATCTGCTCAGATGAGGAGGAACGTGACGGACACCTGGAAGTACCCAGGGATGCCCTCACAAGAACCAGGGTACGATGCCCAACTCATCGACCGCCAGTTCCGATGTGCCACAGCAAGGAACCATAATGTCGTCCTCAGGAGACAGACATGTGCTGCAACTGACAGGGTACCCTTCGTTGTTCAGCATTTCCCAGGAGCTGAAAAACTATGCCATGTTCTTCGTGACCTGCAACACATTATCAATGAGGATGAGCACCTCACCAAGACCTTCCCCATACCTCCTCTACTTGCCTTTAAACAACTGCCAGACCTCAAACAGATCGTTGTTCGTAGCAAGCTGCCTGGCTCTCAGGACAACTCCATACAACCCTGTCACGGTAGGCGCTGCAAGACGTGTCAGAGTGTGGACATAGATACCACTATTACACGTGGGGACATCTCCCAACTTGTACATGGCAGGTACTCATGTGACTCAGCCAACATTGTCTATCTTATCCGTTGCAGGGAAGGATGCCCGGAGGCATGGTACATTGGGGAAACCGAGCAAAGGCTACGACAACGGATGAATGGGCACCACACAACAATCAGCAGACAGGAGGGTTCCCTCCCAGTTGGGGAAAACTTCAGTGGTCCAGGACATTCAGCCTCGGACCTTCGGGTGACCATCCTCCAAGGTGGACTTCGGGACAGGCAGCAGAGGAAAGTGGCCGAGCAGAGGCTGATAACTATGTTTGGTAACCATAGGGAGGGCCTCAACCGGGACCTTGGGTTCATGTCACATTACAGGTGACCACCATTGCACCATACACACACACACACAGATACTCCTACACACACACACTCTCACACACACATAGGCACTCCTACACACACATACACACAGACACACATATACACAGACGCACACACAGACACCCACACACCCTTACAGACACACACACATTCCCACACTCACACATGCACCCCCTCACAGACTTAAGACACTCTGCATTCACTACACACACACACACACACACACACACACACATTCTCACACTCACAACCCCCAACCCAGACAAAGACCCACATGCACACAAATACTTTGTGGGGTGAATTTGTACTTGCAGGGTTACATTATACTTTGCTCAAAAACTGCATGAATTTATGTAAAACTCCGTTAACTCACTTTTTAGATTGGAATCAATCGAAACATCAGGCCATAGACAGAGAACACAGGGGGCTAACACCTTCAACATATTGTCTAGCTATCACCATTGTTAACAGCTAACCTGAGAATGCAACTTTTAAAAAAAGTTTTGTGATTTACACACGAATGAAGTGAAACTATCACTTCTAACAGATGAAAGGCTGAACAGATAACCAATTTTTCAATGTATAATTTCAGTTATATCACACTGCAAATTTTTGCTATAAATTCTGTGTGTTAGGATTGAGCCCTCCACTACCATCTGATGAAGAAGCGACGCTCCGAAAGCTAGTGTGCTTCCAATTAAACGTGTTGGACTATAACCTGGTATTGTGTGATTTTTAACTGGGTGCATAATGGTCTGGTACGGCAACCGCTCTGCCCAGGGCCGTAAGGAACTACAGAAAGTTACGTGCAAAGACCAGACCATCATGGAAACCAACCTCCCATCCATTCACTCCATTTACACTTCTCATTGCCAACATCATCAAAGAACCCTCTAACCCCAGGAATGGTCTCCAGCAACCTCTTCCATCAAACAGAAGCGACAGAAGCTTGAACACACTTACTAACAGGTTCAAGAACAGCTTCGTGCACCTTCTATGCAGTGTAACCTGTATGACCTACTCTGTCTAGGCAGCCTATGATCTGTACGTCCTCGCTTACTATGATCTGCCTGTACTGCGCATAAACAAAGCTTTTCACTGTACTCAGGTACATGTGACTACAATAGGTCAAATCAAATCAAGTTTAACATCTTTCCTATAGCAGCGAGACCAGAACTGAAAGCAATATTCTAAAAGTGGTCTCACCAATGTCATGTACAGCCACAACATGACATCCCAGCTCCTATACTCAATGCACTGACCAATGAAGGCAAGCGTACCAAACACCTTCTTCACCACCCTGTTGACCTGCATTTCATCCTTATCATTCTCACGCTGATCAGAACTTTGCTTTTCAGTCATCTTTCTTCATATTCTGTCAGTGGTTTGTATAAGGTGGCTGATTAGCTTATTATAGGTCTCTGACTTAACAGTTAAATGTCACAACTTACAGCAATTGTTGAAGGAATGCTGACCTGGTTTTCTTCAGTCATAAAATGTTTTAACTGCACAGAACAGAGACACTGCTCCTCTACTGGTAGAAATCAAACACTTCAGTATAATCTGTAACAGTCCCCAGCTGCTCAGTTACCTGAGTGCCAATCACATGGTAGTTGCTGGTAAAAGGCTTTTGTCTTTGCTAAGTGATCACTAGTCGATAGACCAAACAAGTTCTTGTTGCTGCCCAACTGCATCTGTAAACAGAAGCCCCTTGTTTCCAATTCGTCTGTAACCACTTCCACCACTGATTGTCCAAACAGCTGTTTACACGAAACTTAAGGTCAGTGTCAGCTGACTTGCTTTTCAAAACATGCAGCAATCCTTTAAAACATGGTTTTAAAATAGTTCTTCTTCATTTCAATCTTCAATCTCAAAATGTACAGCAGTGAAAAGACATGATCTTCACGGGCTTTATAATTTGCAGTAGATTTCAGTTCAAAACACCACAGAAAATCTGTGGGGATGTAAAAATGTAACAAGAATTCTTTCCCCGTGAGTAATGTCTGTCTGTATGAAAAGACAAAAGTTGACTACTAGGCTGAGAGTATGCAGTTGAGACCACAATCAGATGAGTCATGATCTTATTTAATAGTAGGAAGACTCAAAGGGCTCAATGACCTACTCCATAATTTTTACATTCAGCTGCCCTTTTCCCAATATTGGTTGAAGTTCAGGTAATAGCAGTCTGACAGCTCAATTTGAAGGTTTTAGGTTCAAATCTTACTTTAGCTTTTTAAACATAAAAGTTAAGATTAGCTTTACTGTAGCACTGAGGGAGTGCTGAGAAGGCAAAACCCAAGTATGAATTTTGGATGTAGGTTTGCTCGCTGAGCTGGAAGTTTCATTTCCAGACGTTTCATTTCCCTACTAGGTAACATCTTCAGTGGGCCTCAGGCAAAGTAATGCTGAAACTTCATGCTTTCTATTTATACATTTGGGTTTCTTTGGGGTGGTGATGTCATTTCCTGCGGTGAAGTCACTTCCTGTTTCAGGGGGTGGTAGATGGGGTCTAACTCAGTGTGTTTGTTGATAGAGTTCCAGTTGGAATGCCATGCTTTCAGAAATTCTCATGCATGTCTTTGTTTGGCTTGGCCTAGGATGGGTGTGTTGTCCTAGTCGAAGTGGTGTCCTTCCTCATCAGATAAATATAAAATATCTTGCAACACTGCTTTGAAGAATACCAGGGATATTGTCTACTGTATCTTCACCATTATTTATAAAAAAGACTTGCATTTACAGTTGCCCCCCCCATTCCAAGACTTACCGCATAAGCCTGAAACCGTGGATAGTAGTGAACCCATTCATTTAAATGGGAAATTTACCTTCCCAGCAGCCCTCTGGTCCCTGGTTCTGGAACGTTCCCTGTAATATGTTCAGGTCACGGTAAACTGTGGGTAACTGAAGCCGCAGAAACCGACTCCACAGACACGGCAGTTGCCCTGTATATAACACTTTCCATGCACATTAAACAACACAAAGCTGTTTCAAGCCTCTGCAGTATTTTTAAAAATACATATTGTAGGAAATACAGCAGGCAATTTGCACTTGGGAAACTTCCACAAAAAGATGTAATTGTCTTCAGCTACCCCAAGATTTAAGGATGACATGTCCTCAGAGTTGCCAGTTTCTGCTATAGGTCGTCTCGTGACTGACCAGGTTAATTCCTGACCACTTATCTTTGGATTTCAGGGCAGTACACCCACAAGGTCATGGCATCTTGAAAGCAGGATTTGCTTCACCATCAACATGTTGGCACTCAAAGCATGATGCAATGTTGTTGCTATTTTAAAAGAGGTTTGCGAACTCCTTTCGGTCATTATTGTCAATAGTGCTGTACTTGAAGGAGAACACGTTTGTAGTGTTGTCTTCCTCCTCCTATAGAACGCTGACCATTTGAGAGTTGAGAAAACAGGACCTGGGAGGAGAGACACTTTTCAACCAGTGTCCAGTCCATTGTAGTTAATTTTGCCTGAGGATTTTGTCAGGAATTTTGCCTGAATGATCATGGAGCTAACTTCAAGGGCACGAGCATTTGTTCAACAGTCCTCCCATTAAAGCCAGAGGAGACCCATAAAACCGTAAGATCCAGGAGCAGAATTAAGGCATTCAGCACATCTCTCTATGTAGGTTCCCATCCAGAATGTGAAATGTTCCATGTAAGAGATAAGCATGTGGGACATGGGGTAGTCTGCTGACATGGAGAGAAGATCAGTTAGCGGACAGGAAGCAGAGGTGGTGGGATAAACAGATTTTATTTCCAAGTGGCACCAGTGGGGAAACAGAGGGAACAGTGCTTGGACCCCAGCAACTGACAATATATATTCATGATTTAGATAGTGGAATTAAATGTAATATTTCCAAAGTTGGGCAAACTGTGAGGAGGATACAGAGATGCTTCAGTGTGATTTGGATAAGTCAACCGAGTGTGTAAATGCATGGCAGTTGAAGTATAACATGGATGAATATGTAGCAAGAACAGGAAGATGGATTATGATCTGAACGGTGAAAGATTGGGAAAGGGGGAGATGCAATGAGATCTGGGTGTCCTTGTAACCAGTCTCAGAAAGTAAGCATGCAGGTGCAGCTGATGGTGAAGAAGGTAAATGAGATGTTGACCTTCATAGTGAGAGGATTTGAGTGCATGAACAGGGATGTTTTGCTGAAATTATACACGGCCTTGGTGAGACCACACCTGGAGTATTGTGTACACTTTTCAATTCTTTATCTGAAGAAAGATATTCTTTCCACCAACTCAAAGTTCCTCTCCAAGCCACTTACCATCCTGCCTTGGAAATATATTGTTGTTCCTTCAGTGTCACTGGGTCAAAGTGCAGAAATGCCCTTCCTAAGGGCACTGTGGGTCTACCTACAGCACACAGACTGCAATGGTTCAAGATGACAGCTCATCACTATCTTCTCAAGGCGAAAGTGGGTACTGCAAATGCTGGAGATTAGAGTCAAGGAAATTATTCCTCATTCCTGATGAAGACCTTTTGTCCGAAATGTCGATTTTCCTGCTTCTCGGATGCTGCCTGACCTACTGTGCTTTTCCAGCACCGCTCTAATCTTCGCCACCTTCTCAAGGGCAACTGGGGATATGCAATAAATGCTGGTTCAGTCAGCGATGCTCACAGCCCATGAATTAATGAAGTAAACGTACCAGACAAAGCAGACTGTGGCTGTCAGCTCGGCAACACCTTTTTAAGGTAAATTAGTGTGTGCCATAAATACTGGTCTTACAGGTGACAATTAAATCCGATTCATTAAAGAAAGAAACTTGTGTACATGTACATAGGAAGACAAATATAAATAGGTATTTCTGCGTACACATGTTAGTACAAACACAGTCACAAAGTGCACATATACATTTTAAAAAGGGTGGCACTAAATCTTTGTCTCCTCCATACAGCTCAGGTGCAGTTGCATAAACACAGATCCTCATGAGATTAGCTCAATTTGCAAAGACTGGAAGAAAAGCTGTTTAAATGATTTTCAATGAAGAAGAGAGATATGTTTTCTTTAGGGAGAAGACTGTTCAGACATGACGTAACATATTGTTGAAATATCAAGAGACATGAAGCATGTGGTTTACTTAGAGAGTACCACAGAACCCAGAGGGCAAAAGTGAAATGAGATTAAAATCCCAACTACCTCTTTAAGTTCAAGAATAAGTGTTTCCAGGACGATTTCCTGCTTGTCAAACAGTACCCTGGGATACTTTATATTCACCTGAGAAGGCAGATACAGCTTTAGCTTCATCTCTTGTCTGAAAGACAGCAACTCTCAATCCACACAATGCTCCCTATTACTGCAATGACATGTGAGCCTGAACTCACAATCTTTGTGTTCATGGGACAATCCAACACATGTTGTACCTAGTGTTGACCCTCAGTTTCAGACACAATGAGAAATGGTTTTGAGCTTAGCTGTGGGTGGTGGTGGTGGTGGGGGGGGGGGGGGGGGGCGTGGGGGGTGGGTACAGCTCTGTAGTCAGTATGAGTGATGTAATAATCTGCAGACATCAGTTCAATAACTCCCCCATGGCAGTTTAAGAATTTTAATTAAGTTCTACAACGACAATAAGTTGAATTTACGTAGTCACTTTAAAAGAGTTGAATAACGTGAAACCCTTCTCAGAAACATTGGCAAGCAAATTGTGACATCAAGCATAAAAAAAGATGAGGCAGATGGTCAGAAAATTCTTTCGAGTTTATTTCATGGGATGTGGGTGGTGCTCATGGGTTGCATTTGCTGGTCATCCCTAATTACTCTGGAGAAAGGGGTGGTGAGCTGTCGTCTTAAACTGCTGTTGCCCTTCGGTTGTCGGAACTGCCACGGTGCCATGAGACCCATTTGGATTCATCCTGCTTTTTATGTATAGGTCAGTGTTGTAGCTGTACTGGAACAGCTTAGCTTGGGGTCTGGCCTGTTCTGGAACGCAAGTCTTCAGTACTTTTCCAGATTGTTGTTGGGGCCCATAGCCGTTGCAGTATTCAGTGCCTTCAGCCAGTTTTGATCCCACAAATGTAAATTGAATTGGTTAAAGACCAACATCTGTGATGCTGGGGACCTTTGGAGGAGACCGAGATGGATTGTCCACCTTGCACTTCTAGCTGAGGCTGGTTGCAAATACCTCAGCCATTGTTTACTACTGTGCTGGGCTCCCCCATCAAAGAGAATCTGTGGAGCATCCACTTCCAGTGAGTTATTTAATTGTCCACCAGCATTCACGATTGGATGTGGCAGGACTGCAGAGCTTAGGTCTGATCCTTTGGTTGTGGGATTGCTTTGCTCTGTCGATCATTTGCTGCCTATGTTATCTTGCATGTAAGTAGTCCTGTTTTGTAACTTCATATCTAATTTTTTGGTACATTTGGTGCTGCTTTTGGCTTGCCCCCTTGGTTTGATGGTCATGGTTCACTGGGGGATATACCAGGCCATGAGGTTACAGATTGTGCTGGAGTACAATTCTGCTGCTGTTAATGGCTCACAGCACCTAATGGATGCCCAGTCTTGATTTGCTAGACCTGTTCAAAGTGCATCCCATTTAGCATGGTGGGAGTGCCCCACAACACAATGGAAAATACTCTCAATGTTACTCTCAAAAAACATCAACAATCCTAAAATTTTGATTGGCCAATCCTACCATTATTTTCTCACATCCTTTAAAACATATTTTAATATTTTCCAAATTACTGATATCAGCCAACAGGTCCGTAATTTCCCAGTTTCTGGAGTGAGAAGGTTTGTCAGAGGATTCAGCAGGATATAGATCAGTTGGAGGCCTGGGCAGAAGAATGGCAGATGGAGTTTAATCCAGAAAAATGTGAGGTGATGCATTTTGGAAGGTCAAGTACAGATGGAAGTTATACAGGGAATGGCAGAATCCTTAGGAATATTGATATGCAGAGAGATCTGGGTGTGCAGATCGACAGATCATTGAAGGCACAGCGCAGGTAGACAAGGTAATAAAAAAGGCGTGTGACATGCTTGCTTTCGTTGGAAGAGGCATTAAGTGTAAGGGTAGACAAGTTATGCTGTGGTTTTATAGAACTTTACTTAGGCCACACTTGGAATATCGTGTACAGTTCTGGTCACCACACTACCAGAAGGATGTGGATGCTTTGGAGAGAGCACAGAAAAGGTTTACCAGGATGTTGCCTGGTATGAGGGATTTTAGCTATGAAAAAAGTTTGGATAGACTGGGTTTGTTTTCATTGGAACACTGGAGGTTAATTGGCAACCAAATAGAAGTTTATAAGGTTGTGAATGGCATGGATAGAGTGGAAAGTATGAGGCTTTTTCCCACGGGTGGAGGGGTCAATTACTCAGGGGACACAGGTTCAAGGTGTAAGAGGGGAAGTTTAAAAGAGATATACGAGGCAAGTTTTTCACAGAAAATGTGGTGAGTATCTGGAATGCACTGCCAGAGGAGGTGGTGGAACCAGACACAACAGCAGCATTCAAGACTCCTGGACAAATGCATGAATGGGAAGGGAACAGAGGGATATGGATGTAGGAAGACAGTTTCAGGATGGAAGGGCAAAATGTTTTAGAGCAGGCTTGAAGGGCTGAAGGGCCTGTGCCTGTGCTGTATTGTTCTTTGTTTTTTCTCTCTCCATTCCTTCTTCAGCTCTGGTACATTTTTCCCCTCCAAACTGTCACAGTTTTAGAATCTATAGAATTTTGGAATATGCCCACTATATCCACAGTGAGTTATTTTAATACTTTGGATGTAGATCAACAGTTTGCTTTTTCCTATCATGGAATCCCTACACTGTGGAAGCAGGCCATTCAGCCCACAGAATCCATTCTGACCCTTTGAACAGCATTCAGCCAGACCAATCATATCACTGTAACTCTGGATTTCATATGGCTAACCCACCTAGCCTGCAGCTCCCTGGATATTATGGGCAATTTGGCATGGACAATCCATCCTAACCTGAACATCTTTGCACTGTGAGAGTAAACTGGAGTACCCAGAGGAAACCCTTGCAGACGAGAACGTGCAAACTCCACACAGACAGTTGCCTGAGGGTGGAATTGAACTCAGGTCCCTAGAAGGCAGCAGTGCTAACCACTGAGCCACCCTCCTTTTCATAATACATACAAGGATGGCGTAGTGATAACATCAGCAGAATAATAACTCAGAAAGCCCGACTGGAAAGGACTATTGTTTATTATTGAACACCACTACCTATGGTGTACATCAGCTACTGCTAGGCCAGGACAGACAGTTCTCAAACCCATCCCTTGGTCTGCTTCATATTTTTCTCTTTTATATCCAGAAGTGCTCTTACACACAACTGAACCTTTTCTTTGCAAATCACCAAGACATTTTTTTTGTATTTATCTGTTATCTGCCAGCAGTAAATACCTCTGCAACCATTTGAATATTTAGATGCAAAGCCCACTATAGGCATTGCAAGCTATCAAAGGTGGGGTGGGGGGGGGGGAGGGTAGGGAAAGGGGAAAGGGACTAAATCAAAATAGCGTTGGAGGGAGAGAAAAAGCACTGTGTGGCCTGCGGTGCCCACTTCTCTCTAACGACATTGTCAGCATTGATGGATATCGCATGTTCCCTCTCCAGGGACACGCAGGTTTGAAGATAACCGTGGAAGAGGAGCAGGTAGTCAGCAGTGACAAAGCCCTCCACAGCCACTGCCCGGACCTGGTTATAGCCGGCTTGGCCAAACCCAGGAGCAGATCCATGAAGAGATCCCTCTGATCTACCCACACTGCTCCGCACCAGCTACCCAAAGATCAGGAACATGCAGCAAACAAAAACACAACAAAAGGTTTCTCAACGTTCAGGTGCAATTACTCACAACCAATTTATACATGGCCCAGTGGCTCCACAGTGCTGCATTGATGTGATTTAATTTATTGTTGTCACATGTTCCAAAGTACAGTGAAAAGTTTTGTTTTGTAAGCAGTACAGGCAGATCACAACACACAAGGACATAAAGATCATAGACTGCTTAGCCAGAGCGCGGTATACAGGGTTATGGCTACACAGGAGGTGCACAAAGCAAGATCAACATTAGGTTTGACATTAGAGAATTCACATAATACTGTGAACAGTTGGGTTGGGAGTCTGTGAACTTGCCTCAATCCAGCCCAAGACGCTGTTGAAGAGAAGAAGGATTCCCCTCCACAGGGAACCACTGCCGGCCAGCAGTGAAGAAACCCCACAAGGCCTGTCTCTCAGACCCCACTTCTCTCCACTACCAGACCACCCAGTGGAAGGTCATAGTGCCCACAGCGCGGTCCTCGGGAGGAGGGGGTACGGGGCAGTGGACAGACCAACTCAGTAGCGACACAGGGCCTGGGGAGGAGTAGGAAGTGCCATGGAGTTTATTTCCGATATCCCTACTCCCTCTCCCCACTACTCGACCATCACTGCCAGCACAGGAAGACCACTCCGCCATTTCCAGTGACAGTGGGCAAGGGCAGGGCTTAGTTGGGTGATTATGGAGTGGGCGGGGCTTGGGTGGTGACAGAGGTAAGGGTGGGGACTGGGGTCATGATGAGGTCAGGATTCCTGCAAATGGCCACAAGGATCAAATCGGGAATCCCAGGAAGTGGGTGGAGAGGGCCCACTGCGCTCAGGATCTGTCACAAGGGCGTGTGGCCCCGGGGGTTACACAATCATCTCCGGGCCGCACAGGGCCAACAGCAGCTGGGCGTGTTTACATTGGGGCTCATTCCTGGCCTGAACTCCACCCCACCCCTCACTCCACCTTCTCGCCCTCCTCATCCACCTCTCTCTCCCCTCTCCCCCTCCTGTTCTTCACTTCAGCTATTAATATCTGACTGCATTCAATCTCTAGTACCTTGAATAGAACAGAATAAAATGTTATTCTCAGGATATTGTAATTTCTTCACACTAGAGATATACAGGAAGATTGTGCAAACAGAATCTTGTGAAACCCTAGCTGTCTGGAGGAAGAATGCCTCATCTTCTGCCTTGGGACCCTCCAACCACATGGGATGAATGTGGATTTCACCAGTTTCCTCTTTTCTCCTCCCCACACCTTATCTCAAATCCAACCTTCCAACTTGGCACCATCCCCTTGACCTGTCCTACCTGTGCATCTCCCTTCCCATCTATCCACTCCACCCTCCTCTCCAACCTACCATTACCCTCCAGCTCCATCTACTTAGTGCATTCCCAGCTACCATTGCCCCCAGCCCCACCCCCCTCCCATTTATTTCTCAGCCTCCTTGGCCCACAAGCCTCATTCCTGATGAAGGGCTTATGCCCAAAACGTCAATTTTCAAGCTCCTTGGATGCTACCTTATTGGCTGTGCTTTTCCAACATCACACTCATGACTCTGATCTCCAGCATTGGCATCTTCACTTTCTTCCAGAAACTTAAAAATCACACACCACCAGGTTATAGTCCAACAGGTTTAATTGGAAAAACACTAGCTTTCGGAGCGCTGCTCCTTCATCAACCAGTCCAACACCGGCATCTCCAAATCATGACATTTCTGTTATTCTGTCTCCTACCTCCTGGTGGCAGTGTTGTACAATCAGTCATTATTCCAATTAATTCTTCCACCTGTTACTGTTAGGGGCTTCAACAACAACAACCAACAGTCTGTTTCTACACCACCTACAAAGTAAAACTCCTTTAAATTATAAGACCATAAGAGATAGGAGTGGAAGTAAGGCCATTCGGCCCATCGAGTCCACTCCGCCATTCGATCATGGCTGCTGGGCACTTCAACTCCACTCACCCGCATTCTCCCCGTAGCCCTTAATTCTATCAATCTCTGCCTTGAACAAGAATCTATCAATCTCTGCCTTGAAGACATTCAGCGTCCCGGCCTCCACTGCACTCTGCGGCAATGAATTCCACAGACCCACCACTCTCTGGCTGAAGAAATGTCTCCGCATTTCTGTTCTGAATTTACCCCCTCTAATTCTAAGGCTGTGTCCACGGGTCCTAGTCTCCTCACCTAACGGAAACAATTTCCTAGCATCCACCCTTTCCAAGCCATGTATTATCTTGTACGTCTCTATTAAGTCTCCCCTTAATCTTCTAAACTCCAATGAATACAATCCCAAGATCCTCAGCTGTTCCTCAGATGTTAGGCCTACCATTCCAGGGATCATCCGTGTGAATCTCCGCTGGACACGTTCCGGTGCCAGTATGTCCTTCCTGAGGTGTGGGGACCAAAACTGGACACAATACTCCAAATGGGGCCTAACCAGAGCTTTATAAAGTCTCAGTAGCACAATGGTGTTTTTATATTCCAACCCTCTTGAGATAAGTGACAACATCGCATTCGCTTTCTTAATCACGGACTCAACCTGCATGTTGACCTTTAGAGAATCCTCAACTAGCACTCCCAGATCCCTTTGTACTTTGGCTTTACGAATTTTCTCACCGTTTAGAAAGTAGTCTGTGCTTTTATTCTTTTTGCCAAAGTGCAGGACCTCGCATTTGTTCACGTTGAATTCCATCAGCCATTTCCTGGACCACTCTCCCAAACTGTCTAAATCCTTCTGCAGCCTCCCCACTTCCTCAGTACTACCTGCCTGTCCACCTATCTTCGTATCATCGGCAAACTTCGCTAGAATGCCCCCAGTCCCTTCATCCAGATCATTAATATATGATGCGAACAGCTGTGGCCCCAACACTAAACCCTGCGGGACACCGCTCGTCACCGGCTGCCATTCTGAAAAAGAACCTTTTATCCCAACTCTCTGCCTTCTGTCAGACAGCCAATCCTCAATCCATACCAGTAGCTCACCTCGAACACCATGGTCCCTCACCTTGCTCAGCAGCCTCCCGTGTGGCACCTTATCAAAGGCCTTTTGGAAGTCTAGATAGACCACATCCACTGGGTTTCCCTGGTCTAACCTACTTGTCACCTCTTCAAAGAATACCAACAGGTTTGTCAGGTTTATCAAACAGAACTTGACACAGAACCACTAAGGAGATTGTTTTTAACAAATTCATGAGAGATGAGTGTCACTGGTTGGGTCAGTATTTAATGTTCGTCCCTAGTTGCCCCTTGAGAAGGTGCTGGGCTGCCTTTTTGAACGACAGTAGACCATGTGTTGTAGGGATACTCACATTGGGGAGGGAATTCCAGGATTTTGACCCAGCGACAGTGAAGGAACATGATATATGTCAGGATAGTGACTGGCGTGGAGAGGAATTTGCACAGAGTGGTGTTCCCATGTAGCTCCCTGTGGATTAGGACAGATGCTGAAAACCTGGTCAAAGAGTAAAAAGAGGTGGGAGATAGGTGAAGCATTTGAGGTTTTGACATACTCTTTGTAAGGTGTGGTGTCCAAAATTAACCAGTCTTAACCCCTTTAACTTATCCTTGTGCTTCTGAATGTTATTTATTCATCGATTAGACCGTGCATAGAATTCCCAACTACATACGAACTAAGGACTTAGGAGAAGAAATAGGCCTTGATGAAATGGTGCTTGATCTGATTGTAGGAGAAAGTGAGGACTGCAGATGCTGGAGCTCAGAGCTGAAAAATGTGTTGCTGGAAAAGCGCAGCAGGTCAGGCAGCATCCAAGGAGCAGGAGAATTGACGTTTCGGGCATAAGGAATGCTGAAGAAGGGCTTATGCCCGAAACGTCGATTCTCCTGCTCCTTGGATGCTGCTTGACCTGCTGCGCTTTTCCAGCAACACATTCTTGATCTGATTGTAGACAGTCTCCAATTGCCCTTGGCTCCCTTGTCCATCAAAGATCTATCAAATACACTTAATGGTAAGGTCCTAGGGAGTGTTGCTGAACAAAGAGACCTTGGAGTGCAGGTTCATAGCTCCTTGAAAGTGGAGTCGCAGGTAGATAGGATAGTGAAGGCAGCGTTTGGTATGCTTTCCTTTATTGGTCAGATTATTGAGTACAGGGTTGGGAGGTCATGTTGCGGCTGTACAGGACATTGGTTAGGCCACTGTTGGAATATTGCGTGCAATTCTGATCTCCTTCCTTTCGGAAAGATGTTGTGAAACATGAAAAGGTTCAGAAAAGATTTACAAGGATGGTGCCAGGGTTAGAGGATTTGAGCAATGGGGAGAGGTTGAATAGGCTAGGGAGGTCAGAGGCTGAGGGGTGACCTTATAGAGGTTTATAAAATTATGAGGGACATGGTTAGGAGAACTAGACAAAGTCTCTTCCCTGGGGTCGGGGAGTCCAGAACTAGAGGGCGTAGGTCTAGGGTGAGAGGGGAAAGATATAAAAGAGACCTAAGGGACAACTTTTTCACACAGAGGGTGGTACGTGTATGGAATTAGCTGCTGGGGAAGTGGTGGAGGCTGATACAATTGCAACATTTAAAAGACATCTGGATGGGTATATGAATCGGAAGAGTTTGGAGGGATATGGGTCAGGTGCTGGCAAGTGGGACTAGATTGGGTTGGGATATCTGGTCGGCGTGGACGAGTTGGACCAAAGTGTCTGTAACTGTGCTGTACATCTCTAGGATTCTATGACTCTATAACTAGATCAATAGACTAATAATCTGGTTTGACAGGTGGAAATGTGGTGAACTCAAATGGGACACAGGCAGAAATGGAAGGGAGGGGAAATAAAGACTAGAGAATTAAAACAAAGAGAATTTAGCAATGTTCAAGGGTATGTACGTGAACGCAAGGAGTGCAGGACATAAAGGAAACGTGGTAGTTGTATCTTAGTTATTTCAGAAACATAGTTTAAAGAAGCACAGAATTGGCACTCAATGATACGAGTTGTAGAGTTTTTAGATATGGTAGAGAGGAGGATAGAGGAGGACAGAGTGACAATTTTAGTTAGAAAAACAATGTCAGCTGTGAGGAAGGATGGAATGGAAAAGGATCATCAAATGAGGTTGTTTGAGCTGAGAATCATAAAAGGGAATGTCACTTTGCTGGGAGTGTATTACAGAACCCTAAACAGGCAAGAGAGGTAGTAAAACTAGTATGTCTAGAATTCTCAGAGAAATGGTTGGGATTTTAGGTGGGATAGAAATACTGTGAAAGCAATGTTGGGAGCAGAATTCTCAAAATCTACTGAGGAGAACTTTTCTTGCCAAAATAATAAATTCAACAAAAAAGGGCACAGTTTAGGATTAAATCTCAGGTCAGAGTATCAGTGGGAGAGCATTTTGACGTCAGTGATAATAATTCAATTAACTTTAAAATAATTGTGACATGGACAAATATAGGACAGGACTTATACTTTCAATTGGTGTGAGGCAAAATTTTACTAAACTGAGGAGCAGTTCTGAAAAAGTGGACTGGAAACAGCTACTTGAAGTCAAATCAGTGTCAAGGCAGTTGGAGGGAATCAAATGGGAGTTTCAAGGAACTCAGAGTCACAAACAAATGGGAGGGATGACAGAAGAGCCCCCTGAATGATGAGAAGCTTACAGAACAAGAGAAGCCAGAAAATTAAAAAACACATCCGACACAGAGAACTCACTCACCTGTAACACCAGCTGAATATACAGAGTGGATGGGTGAAACCATAAAGGAAAGCAGAAAGCAGGAATGAATATTGGCAAACAAACTCAAGGTGAACCAAAAGATGTTTCATCCATTTATTAGGAGCAAGAGGATAACTAAGGAAAGAGTATGGCTATAAAATTAGCCTATGGGAAGCAGGCAAAGGGTAATGACTGACTTCTGCAACAGGAAGGATGTTTTCACAGAAAAATCCCACTCAGACCATCAGATCTGCATCAGACCCAGTGTGGTTCCACAGGGCTCACTACCAGAGCCCCCTGATTTTTGTACGTATTAATTATTTAGAACAGTACAGGCCATTCAGCCCTTGATGTTGCGCTGAACTGTAGAATCAATCTGAAGCTCATCTAACCTACACTATTCCATTTTCATCCATATGTCTTTCCAATGACCATTGAAATGTCCTTAAAATTGGTGACTCTATTACAGTTGCAGGCAGGATTTGAATGGAAACATTCAGGATGTGGTCAAGTAGTCTGCAGTCAGGAAAAATGGCCACGTGGTTGGTAGAGGGGAAGGCAGTTATAAATTGCAGTGCCCTCGTCATAAGATTTAAGAGCAGCCTAGACCATTCAGCCTGAATCTGTTCCATCATTCAACTAGATCCCAGTCGTTCTGACAACATTCAACTCTAACTTCAGGCCGGCTGAGTCCTGGAGGGGTGTCCAGGTCAGAGGTCAGCACGTGGATATAGCGAGATCTCGCGTACTGAAGCCCGGTGGGCATGGATTTAGTGAAAAACAATTACAACTCATGTACTTTAAAGATAATTTTTATTCTCATTCTGGACTTTTTAAAATCTGTATTCCCATGCTTGTCCATGTTTTCTTACTATTTCAATTCTGTAATGACACTTAAAAGTGTCTGTATTTAGGTACCCAGTACCTAAGGTGGCACAGAGAGACATTACAAACTTTTCACTGCACTAACTGAAAAGCACGTGGCAACAAAGCCTTTTCTTATTCTTATTTCTGCCTTTTCTCCACAACCCTTGATTCTCTGACTGATTAAAAATCTGTATCTTACAGTCTTGAATATACACGACCCAGCCTCGACAGCAGGTTGTAGTAAAGCATTTCACAGATCCACTCCCCTCTGAGGGAAGAAACTCCTCTTCATCACTGTTCTAACTGGGCAACCTTTTACTCTGAGTTTATGCCCTCTAGTTTTAAACTCTCCCACAAGTGGAAACAACGTCTCTGCATCTACCCTGTAAAGGACATGCATGGGCAATATTCCAAATTGTCAGGTAGATGCCAGTGCTGTAACCGTTCTGGAACAGCTTGGCCAAGGGAGTGGCATTTGTATTCAGTACTAATATTAAAATGTTGTCAGGGCCCACAGTATCCAGTATCTCCAACCATTTCCTGAAATCACATGGAGTGAATCAAATTGGCTGAAAACTTATACCTGTGATGCTGGAGACCACTGGAGGAGGCCGAGATAGATCATCCACTGGGTACTTCTGGCTGATGATTGCTGCAAAAGCTTCAGCCTTATCTTTTGTACTGATGTGCTGGGCTCTTCCATCATTGAGAATGGAGATATTTGTGGACCCTCCTCCTGCAATGAGTTGGCTAATTTTCACGAATGTTCCAAAAACAGAAATTGCAGTAAAAGGTCGGGCAGCAGCTGTGAGAGAAATTAGAGGTAATGTTTCAGGTCCAGTGACCCTGCCTCAGAGCTGAGCTGATCTGATCTGTTGGTTGTGGGATTACTTAGTTCTGCCTATCACTTGCTGCTTATGCTGTGTGGCATGCAAGTCATCCTGTCTGGTAGCTTCACAAGGTTTTATGTATGACTGGTGCTGCTCCTGGCATTCCCTCCTGCACTCTCCAAGGTGAGACTGCACTTCCAATGTTGGCACTCGCCCGCAGGGGTCAGTGAAGAGGACTTTGCAGGTTTGACAGGGCTGTTCCTGTTATTGTCTTTTCTGGTGCCAAGGTTGATGTCAGATGATCCATCCGGTTTAATTTCTTTGAGACTTTGTCGCGATTGATACAACTGAGTGGCTCAATAGGCCATTTCAGAGGGTGATTGAGAGTCAACCACATTGCTGTGCGCCTGGAGTCACATGTAGGCCAGACCAGGTGAGGATGGTAAATTTCCTTCCCTAAAGGAAATTAGTGAACCAGATAGATTTTTCCAAATCGACAATGGTCATCAGTAGATTCTTAATTCCAGGTTTATTTTTTACTGAATTCAAATTCCACTATCTGCTGTGGTGGGATTCTAACCTGGGTCTCCTGAACATTAGCTGAGTTTCTGGATTAATAGTCTAGTGATAATACCATTTGGCTATTGCCTCCCCAGTACTTAACCTGTATGAATCCCTCTGAAAGACTATTTGCCTTTGCGCCTATTTTCTATCATTCACAAACTTAGTACATTGCGCTTATGTCATCTGTAACATATATTGAAAATAATTATGGCCCAAGAACTAATCCTTGTGGCACTTCATTAGTTACAGAGTGCCATCCTGAAAATGATCCCTACATCTGTATTCTACATGTTGTTAGTTGGTTAATCCTTTATCCATGCCACTACCTCCAATAACATGGACAACGATCTTACGGACTTCCAGATAAATTACATCCCTTTATTTATCTTGCATGATACCTCCTCAAAGAATTATAGTAAATTTGTCAGGCATGATTTTCCCTTCATGAATCCAAACTGCCTCTGCTTGATCATTGTATTTATTTCTAAATGCTCTGTTACACCCTTTTTAATAAGCTCTGATATTTTCCCACTGACAGATGGTGTATTTTTGAATAAAGGTATTACACTGACAGTTTTCCAATCTTCTGGGATTTTTCCAGAATCTAAGGATTCTTGGATGATTACTGCGAGTGTGTCCACTCTCTAACTACTTCCTTTAAAATCCGAGGGTACAAACCATCAGGTCCAGGGGATTTATCGGTCTTTGCCCCTTAGTTTTCCTAATACTTTATTGTCTAGCGATTCTTGTATTTGTTTCCTTCGCCCCTCTTTTCTCCTTGATTTATTATTAATGGAATCCTATCAGTCTTCTCTACAAAGTATTGGTGTTATACACACCATTCTCTCTAAACACATAGTGCATGGGGATGGGTGCTGAAATGTCGATTGAGGCACTGACTTCCCATTCTGGAAACTGCTGCCCCACTTAGAGGCCTCTTCAGCCAGGAAGAAAATGAGAGGAATGCTGGTTTATGCTAACTTATCTTCACTTCTTTTATCAATAAATTTTGGTTTTATTGTCAAACCAGAATCAGTTGCTTTAAATGCCTACGTTTCAGAGAGAGGCCAATTGTTGAAACCAAAACAAAATATGATCTATCAAATTAGATTTCAGCATAAGTTCAGACTTGTCCAGCATTAACATCCCACTCGACTCTTCTCCTAATTTCAGTGGGAGGAGAGCAAAGTGAGGACTGCAGATGCTGGAGATCAGAGCTGAAAAATGTGTTGCTGGAAAAGCGCAGGTCAGGCAGCATCAAAGGAGCAGGAATACTGAAGAACTTATGCCCGAAACGTTGATTCTCCTGCTTCTTGGATGCTGCCTGACCTGCTGTGCTTTTCCAGCAACACATTTTTCAGCTCTGATCTCCAGCATCTGCAGTCCTCACTTTCTCCTAGCCAATTTTAACCTACTACAAATCCTCTTGCAAGGATGCCTTCCTTGAAGAAGCTCTCTTCCTCCCTCTACAAGGATTTCAGTGGATCCCCGAAGGGCTTATGTCCCAAACGTCGATTCTCCTGCTCCTTGGATGCTGCCTGGCCTGCTACGCTTTTTCAGTTCCACTGAAATTACCCTTATTTACATCCAGCACTGTCGTACACAACTCACGTTTCTCACTCAAACTAAATCCAAATTCCATAAATATTAGGGATCATTTATTGTGAAATAATTTATTACATATTACAGATCTGAAGTTACCTGACCCTTGGTTGGATCCACAGCATATTGTTTTAAGAAGCTGTCCCAAATATCTTCTAGGAATTCCACATGGCAAGCTAGCCGAATGGTGGAGCCAATGGCGTAGTGGTATTATTGCTGGATTATTGACCCAGCTAACGTTCTGGGAACCTGGGTTCAAAGTCAAGGCCTGAACCTCCTGCTGAAACCACGCCAGGCCACTGACAGCCCGTAGTTCATAGATTAGTCCACAGACCAATGACAAAAACTTTTTACTTGCATCAATTGTGTGAATTGTTCTCAGGTAACTGAGCAGTTTGGGATTGGCAGAGACAGAATTTGACCTTGGGCACAGGAGCAGATTCTTGCAGCTCTCTACAGAAAAAACTCCATCTAAACTTGAAGAAAACAAGCTCATTTTTACTTCAGCAGTTGTTAAAAGCTGTGACTTTTATAATCTAACCTGCCACCTTGTGACTCTTCCAAATGAGTGGAAGCAGGTAAAGGAAGACAACCAACAGAAAAATCATAAGGATCATCACAGCAACCTGTGAATATTTCCCAGTTTACATCTTCTGGGAACCTATTTTTCCACTGTATGCATATGTATGTAAGGGAGAGTTCAGAAGAGGATTAGAGTGAGTTTTAATTTATAGTGTTTTATGATGAAGGTTTACGACAAATTTATCTGTATCAAGTCTAATGACTTAAAAAGGTCAGATGTACAGCACAGAAACAGACACTTGCATCTAACTTGTTCAAGCTAACCCGAAATCCTAAATAAATCCTGTCCCATTTGCCAGTATTTGACCCATATCCCTCCAAACCCTTCCTATGCATATACCCATCCAGATGCCTTTTAAAATGTTGTAACTGTACCAGACGGAATACATTGAGAACTAGCCATTTGGATGCAGAACTGGCTCAAAACGTAGAAGACAGAGGGTGGTGGTGAGGGTTGTTTTTCAGACTGGAGGCCTGTGACCAGTGGAGTGCCACAAGGATCCTCCATTTTTTGTCATTTACATAAATGATTTGGATGCGAGCATAGGAGGTACAGTTAGTAAGTTTGCGGATGACACCAAAATTGAAGGTGTAGTGGACAGAGAAGAGGGTTACCTCAGATTACAACAGGATCTTGACCAGATGGGCCAATGGGCTGAGAAGTGGTAGATGGAGTTTAATTCAGATAAATGCGAATTGCTGCATTTTGGGAAAGCAAATCTTAGCAGGACGTATACACTTAGTGGTAAGGTCCAAGGGAGGGTTGCTGAACAAAGACCTTGGAGTGCAGGTTCATAGCTTCTTGAAAGTGGAGATGCAGGTAGATAGGATAGTGAAGGTGGTGTTTGGTATGCTTTCCTTTATTGGTCAGAATATTGAGTACAGGAGTTGCGAGGTCATGTTGTAGCTGTACAGGACATTGGTTGGGCCACTGTTGGAATATTGTGTGCAGTTCTGGTCTCCTTCCTATTGGAAAGATGTTGTGAAACTTGAAAGGGTTCAGAAAAGATTTACAAGGATGTTGCTAAGGTTGGAGGATTTGAACTATAGGGAGAGGCTGAACAGGCTGGGGCTGTTTTCCCTGGAGCGGAGGCTAAGGGGTGACCTTATAGAGGTTTACAAAATTATGCAGGGCATGCATAGGGTAAATAGGCAAAGTCTTTTTTGGGGGTCAGGGAATCCAGAACTAGAGGGTTTAGGGTGAGAGGGGAAAGATGTAAAAGAGAGCTAAGGGACAACTTTTTCACTCAGGAGGGTGGTACATGTATGGAATGAGCTGCCAGAGGAAGTGGTGAGGCTGGTACAATTGCAACATTTAAGAGGTATTTGGATGGGTATATGAATAGGAAGGGTTGAGGGATATGGGCTGGGTGCTGGCTGGTGGGAATAGATTGGGTTGGGATATCTGGTCGGCATGGACTAACCGGGCAGGTCTGTTTCCATGCTGTACATCTCTGACTTCCTCTGGCAGCTCATTCACCACCCGCTGGGTGAAAACGTTGCCCCTTTGGTCTCAAATCTTTCCCCTCTCCTTAAATCTAGTCCTCTAGTTTTGGAATTCCCCCACCCCATGCAAAAGACCTTGCCTATTTACCCTATTCATGCCCCTCGTGATTTTATAAATCTCTATAATGTCACCCCTTAGCCTCCAGTGTTCCAGGGAAATTAGCCCTAGCTTGTTCAGCCTCTCCCTATAGCTCAAACCCTCCAACCTCAGCAACATCCTTGTAAATCTTTTCTGAACCTTTTCAAGTTTCACAACCACCTTCCTGTAGCAGGGAGACCAGAATTGCACACAGTATTCCAATAGTGGTTTAACCAATGTCCTGCACAACTGCAACATGACCTCAACTCCTATACTCAATGCACTGACCAATAAAGGAAAACATTAAACTCCTTCTTCACTATCCTGTCTACCGGTGACTCCACTTTCCAGGAACTATGAACCTGCACTCCAATTTGTTCAGCGACACTCCTCAGGACCTTACATTAAGTGTATTAGTCCTGCCCTGATTTGCCTTTCCGAAATGCAGCACCTCACATTTATCCAAATTAAACTCCATCTGCCTTGTAATAACTTGCAATTATTATTAAGTACAGAAATTCGGTCTGGGCTATCAGCTAGAGTCTGAAAATCAGGTAAATCGGGCAATTTTAAAATCTTTAACTTTTGTGTCGACTCAGAATCACTGAGCTAGATTTCCAATGCACATCCCAGTGAGTTGTAATACTTTTGTTATGGGTCTTCTAGATTACTACAACCAGTGTATTCCACCTCTATTTCTTACCTCCACCAATATGAATTCTACATCATCCAATCCATTTTTTGGTATCACACTTATTACATTCCATTCTAACAAAGTTACCCCATCGCACTTTCCTTCATAGAAGTGTAAAATATAGGAAATGGGAGGCGGCCATTTAGCTCTTTGAGCCTGCTCCACCATTCAGTAGGATCATGGTTGATCATCCAACTCAATAGCCTTTCCTGCTCTACCTCCTGATGCTGCCTGCTTATCTTCCTCCAATGCCAGTCTTTAAACCACACCTTTGTCAGTTTGCTGTGGCTCAGGTAATAATCCTTGGAGATCTTACCTTTTATAGTTTAGCTCCTAATTGTTCAAAATCTTTCAACAGAACCTTTTTTCCCCAATCCTATTAACTGGTCCTCAACCCTAGCAATGGGCAGGTGACACACACTGCTGACCGCAGAGAACAGTATTGACCTCTCCCCTACCATTACCACATACCCATTTCCCTTATTCAACAGCTCCTTGTATTACAGTGCTACTGTCAGTTTGACTGTAGACCTCACTCTCATCCATATGCCTTATAAAGAAACTAGACTATTGTAGAGACAGACACTCGTCAAGAGCTGCCTGTTGAATATCTGCCTCACCTCCATTCTCACACTGCTGTCCTTGATCACAGATCAAGTTAAATTTCCTAATTTAAGGGGCGTAATCACCTCCTGGAGCAAAGTTCCCAAATTACTACTCATCCTCCTTGATGTGACACAATGCCTGCAACTCAGAGTCCATTTCCTCAACCCCACATCCAAAGCTGCTCAAACTGTAATCACTTGTTCCATTCATTGTGGATCAACTCAAGATATATCCAGCAGTGACCACATATAAAGTAGCAATACATCATACAAAATGCCATCTTGATCCCATTTACTCTGGAATCCTTGTTCTTTACACGAAGTCTACCAACTCAACATTTTGTTGTAATTTTTCTCCTACACACTAAAATCATCCTTTTTTAAAAAAGGATGAGAGACCTAAACACAAGTTTCCAGCCTTATATACACTTTAAAGATGAGAAATACTCTCAAATGAGCTGCTTGGTTTTGGCAAAAGCAACCAAAAACACCTCTTTCCTCATCTGCTGAAATGAGAGACTATCAACTCCAGCACTTCATTGTAAGTTGCACGAAGTTTGCTACTTACAGCTGCTCAGATCACCAAGGGCCTGAGCTGGTTAATGAGGATCCAGTTTCATTAGGTTGCTCTTCCAATGCTCTCAAAAGAAACCTACTCAATCTTGCAATTACAGAATTTTAAAACTTCACATTTCACTTTTATGTCAAATTACAAAATACAGTTGAAGTTATGCTAAAGTCAGTTGGGCAGAAAGGGGCAAATGGAACTCCACCAAGGGAAGTGTGAAGTGATGTACTTGAGGAGACCAAAAGAGGCAAAGGAATCCACAATAAATTGAAATATACTGTGAGATGTAGGCGAAGTCACTTTTACTGATCCCTGAACAGAGCAGAAGTCAATGAAGTGGTTAAGGTGGCATATGGAATCCTTTCCTTCATTAGTCAAGGTATCGGAACATAAAAGCAAGGAGGTTATGCTGGTGATAAATATAACACTGGATAGGCCATGCTTGAGTGCAGTGTGCAATACTGATCACTTCATGACAAAAAGAATGTAATTGCACGAGTGCGGCTCTAGGAAACTGCAGCAATAAGGAACGGTCAGATAGGCCTGGGCTGTTTCCTTTAGAACAGAGGCAGCAATGGAGAGATTGGTGTAAGTGATTGAGGGGGGCTGGGAAGATTAGAGACAGGAGGAGAAAAACGGTTCCAACCAATAGGTGTGAAACACACTGCCTGAAAGCTTACTGGAAGTAGAAATCCTGGAATCTTAAAAGTGCCTGGATATCCACCTTATATCTGGGAACATCGGAACACAAAATTCCAGGAAAATGGGGCAAGAAAGGGCCTGAAAAACAGCATCATTCAGTGCTGATTCTTCTTTTTACACACAGTGCAGGTGAAAATGTCACTATGGCTCTGTGCGGCATTTGAAGCTCCATAGCCTAGGGATAGGAACTGGGAACGGGTGAGCAGAAGTCATGAGGAATGGTCTGTCAAGGTCTGAAGTTAGCTCTGCCACTGACAGTAACTGTGTGGAAATCTTGCTGAGAGAAACTTAGCTAGATTCAGCTGACTGGGAATTCATTCAAATAACAAACAAGTGGCTGAGTTAGACCAATAGGAGAAAAGGAAAGGAAAAAAAAAGAGAAAGAACTATGGATACTGGAAGTCTGAAACATCAAGTGCTGCAGAAACCCAGCCAAATATATAGCAGACTTCTGTCTGACATTTGGGTGACATCACCATTCTACTGCGCTTTGGTTGTGTCAGTTCACAGACTAACACCTATACTCTGCTAATATTTTTTTATTATTACAGTTAACATCATAACTATGACCAGATAACCTGTTTTGTGTTGTTAATTGAGGGTTAGACATCAGCCATGTGTTAGTAAATGAGGCACTAAGCAGGTAAAGCAACAAAACAAATTCATTCGAGTACAGGGTTCCCAAACAAAAACAAAATGCTGAGTCACCATTGATAGAAAATGTAGCAATCCAAGTTCTGGCTACATCACATCCATGAGAGGAAATTTTACCCAATGAATGAACGAAACCAGTCTCCTCTCACGAGGGAGCATAAAGCTGCTGATGGAGGTCTACAAATCCCCTCTCAGAAAGAGAGTGCAGGGCTGGGTTTGTGTAGACAGTCAGAATAAAAAGATGAGGCAGGTTCCGCCAAGGACCATTTATTTTAGTACCTGGCTCTGACACTAATTGACAGATTCCCTCATGAATTTCAAACTCAGGAGGATTATGGAAAGGAAAAAGAAGATTACCTTGACTGCAGACACATTAACACAAACGTGACCAGAATTCACAGGGGCATCAGCCTTGCCACCTTTACCATCCCTGCTCTAGCCAGCTGCAATAAACACATTCTCATTGCAGTCTCCTTGGGTAATCTTCATCTTCAATCTCCATCCTCAGACTCGATCCTCTAAAGACACTCACACCTCCCTTCAAAACCTGGATCAGCCTTTCAGGCTTGCATTTCTAATCGGTCCTCTGCACACAAGTTCTCTTTAGCCCTTCCCGAAGTAGGCTCAGCAACAAACACTGCTCCTTAGTCCATCTCCATCAGGTTGCTGCGAGATTCTCGGGAAACCATGAGACGCATCAACTGGTTCTGGAACTTCTCGAACTTCTTCACATCCTGAGCTTGGTCTGTCTTGTATTGCAGACACTAGAAAAAGTGTGCATAGGGAAGAGGAAAAAGGAGGAGGAGGAGGGAGAAGAAGATGGTATGAGATGAGTGTCCCCTCAAAACATTATTACAGTCAACAATGCACAAGGGCCCAGAGTGAAGAAACATGCCATTTGCCCCTCCTAGTCAGTTTATAATGATCTCCACTGGTTTCCTCCCACTCCAGCAACATATCCACTTATTCCTCTCTAAAAGACACTTAACATGCCTCTCCTTAAACACAACTACAATTACTCACAATAAGTTACAATCACTTCTAATGGTAACAAATTCCACGTTTACACTGAGTATAGATGTTTATTGCTCAATTTCTTTCTGGGTTCATCCTTTCCCTTCGTAACCAGAGTTGGGATTCTAGGATTTGTCACTTGTGTAGCACAAAACAGTCCATTGGATCCCATCTTCCTGACTATGTTGAAAAGACCTCGAGTTATGCTATTTCCACAAAAGAAAACTTCATTTATTGCCTTTCCATGAAAAAATTTCAGAAATGCAAGCTTTTTCTGGGTCCCCTGTTAGTTTTCTCCTTTCAGGCCCTGCTAGTCCTGACACAACAAACATTTGTTCAGGATCACATGTGAAGTACACACTCACCACAACATCATCAGTCACTTTCATAGAGAGAAGCCCAGCGCAGTGTCGATACTTAATGACCACACGAACCTGCAACACAAAGGGCACAGTAAATTGCCAGTCCTGGGCGGGTGACAGATATTGGGAGTTTGGTGGGGGGGCACATGAAGCAGAAGAGCATTGGGTGGGTGGATACTGGGAGAGGGATGTCCAGGAAAATGTGTGGTGGATACCACAGAGTGGTATTGATATTGGGTGTAGGAGCAGATACTCTTAAGTCAACCCCAAGAGAAATACAGACAATGCTGCTATGGACATAGAGGAGTTAATAGTGGTGGTGGAACAGTCAACTGGTGAGCAGGGGTGAGGATATCCATGAGGCATGGACATAGGGAAGTGAAAAGGTTTAGAGGGAGTAGGTGAATGGAAACCAGCAGAATAGAGGGTGGGGCAAGGATGAAGGGCTGGATATCAAAGGGAAGTCTTATAAAAAAGCATTGGGGGAACAGTCAGTTAGCTAGTGATATAAAAGAAGATCACACAAGTTTTTTTAAAAAAGATATTAAATGAATCTTAGAGCCATCAATGGACACTGGACTTTTGGAAAATGAGGCTGGAGAAGTAGTAATGGGGAACAAAGAAACGGCAGAGGAACTGAAGTACTTTGTGTCAATTTTCACAGTAGAAGACACCAGCAACATACTAAAACTTCAAGACCGTCAGAGAAAAAGTGAGTAGTGGCCATTACCAAGATGGTGGCACTGAGAAATCTGAAAGGTCCAAAAGGTGGATAATCACCAATCCAGATGGACTACACTCAAGGGTTCTGAAGGAGAAGGCCGAGGAGGTTGTGGAGGCATTGGTGGTGATTTTCAGCAATCACTGGAGTCAGGGAACATCCCAAAGACCTGGAAAGAGCCTAACGTAACACTCAGTCTAAGAAAGTAAAGAGGCAGAAGAATTTTATAGGCCATTTGGCCTGACCTTGTTCATTGGTAAGATTTAACAGAGCATTATTAGAATACAGAACCGTACAGCACAGGAATGGTCCCTTCAGTCCACGACGTTGTGTCGAACATGACCCCAGATTAAACCAATCCTCTCTGTCTGCCCTTGGCCCATATCCCTCCATATTGATGTACTTCTCTAAAAGTCTCTTAAACACCCCAGCATATCTGCCTCCACCACCATCGCTGGCAGCGCATTCCCAACTCCTACCACACAGTGTAAAATAACTTGTCCCTCACATCTCCTTTGAACTTTCCCCCTCTCACCTTAAATGTATGGCCC
Organism: Chiloscyllium punctatum; assembly: GCF_047496795.1. Classification (NCBI taxonomy): domain Eukaryota; kingdom Metazoa; phylum Chordata; class Chondrichthyes; order Orectolobiformes; family Hemiscylliidae; genus Chiloscyllium; species Chiloscyllium punctatum. Next base: position 11,837,299 of record NC_092741.1, read on the forward strand.
CTAGTTTTAGACATTTCATTTCTGGGAAAAAAGATGCAGACCATCAACCTTATCTATGCATCTCAATTTGATAGACTTCTATCAAGTCTCTGCCATGCCAGAGGTTTTTCTGGACTCTGCTTATGGTTCATACTCACTAATTCAGGCAGCATCCTGATTAATCTCTTCTGCACCTTCTCCAAAGCCTCATGTCCTTCCTGTAAATGTGGCGACTGGGATTGAACACAATACACTAAGTATGGCCGAACCAAAGTCTTATGAAGCTGCAACATGACATCCTGACTCTTGTTGGTGAAAATGAGGACTGCAGATGCTGGAGATCAGAGTCAAGTCATTCCTGATGAAGGGTTTTCACCTGAAACGTCGATTTTCCTGCTCCTCAAATGCTGCCTGACCTGCCGTGCTTTTCCAGCATCACTCTTGATTCTGAGTCTTGTACTCAATTCACTGACCAATAAAGACAAACACACCATGCACCTTCTTTACTACCCTATTGACTTGTGTGGCCACTTTCAGGGAGCTATGGACTCGAACGCCAAGGTCCCTCTGCACATCAATGCTGTTCAGGGTCCTGCCATTAACTGTATACTTTTCCTTAACATCTGATCTTCAAAACTGCAGCACCTCACACTCACCCAGATTAAAGTCTTTCCGCCATTTCTCCACCCAAATCTGCAACAGATTTATATCCCGCTGTATCCTTTGACAATCTTCTACACTATCCTCGATTCCACAGATCTTTGTATTGTCTGCAAACTTACTAACCCACCCATCATTCTAGTCATTTATATACATCACAAAACAGCAGAGGTCCCAGTACAGATCCCTGCAGAACACCACGACTCACAGACCTCCAGCCTGAAAAACACCCTTCCACCACTACCCTCTGCCTTCTATGAGAAAGGCAATTGTGAATCCACACAGCCAAGTCACCATGGATTCCATGCATCCTAGTCTTCTGAATAAGCCTACCATGAGGTACCTCGTCAAAATCAAATAGGAGAAAGTAAGGACTACAGTTGCTGGAGATCAGAGTCAAGAGTGTGGTGCTGGAAAAGTACAGCAGGTCAGGCAGCATTTGAGGAACAGGAGAATTGACGTTTTGGGCATAAGCGCTTCATCAGGAATGAGGCTTGTGGGTCAGGGCTGAGAGATAAATTGGGGAGGGGGGGGGTGAAAAACAGGGGAATGGGAGAAAGGTAGCTGGGAAGGCGATAGGAGGATGAAGGTGAGGAAGAAGGTGATAGGTCAGAGGGGGCAGCTGTTGAAATCCACATTTATCCCGAGTGGTTGCAGGGAGTCAAGACAGAACATGAGGCGTTCCTCCTCCAGGTGTCGGGTGGTAATGGTTTGGCAGTGGAGACGGCCCAAGACCTGCATGTCCTTGACAGAGTGGGAGGGGGAGTTGAAGTATTCAGCCACAGGGCTGTTGGGTGCAGGTGTCCCAGAGATGTTCTCTGAAACGAACATCTCTGGGACACCCGCACCCAATGCCTGGAGGAGGAACACCTCATTCTGCCTTGGGACCATGTAATCCACATGGGATAAATGTGGATTTCAACAACTTCCTTATTTCCCTTCCCCCCACGTTATCCCAGTCCCAAGCCTCCAACTCAGCAACGCCCACCAGACCAGTCCATCCCTACCCCCTCTGACCCATCACCTTCAACTACCTATCGCTTTCCCAGTTACCTCTCCCCAACCCCACCCCTCTCCCATTTATCTCCCAACACCACACTCCCTGCCTACAAGCCTCATTCCTGGGGAAGGATAAGCACATGATGATTTTGGGATAGTGTAGGAGGACGAGCTGAGAATAGTTCACAGGTCAGCGCAACATCGAGGATTGAAAGGCCTGTTCTGCGCTGTACTGTTCTATGTTCTATTGGTGGAAACGCCGATTCTCCTACTCCTCGGATGCTGCCTGACCTTACTGTGCTTTTAGCACCACACTCTCAACTACCTTGTCGAAAGCCTTACTAAAATCCACGTAGACAACATCCACTGCTGTGCCCTCATTGAATTTGAGGTGAGGGAGGTGAGCAATCAAGTTTGTAAGACATAACCTGCCCCACACAAAGCCACACTGACTATTCCTAATTAGATTAGATTAGATTACTTACAGTGTGGAAACAGGCCCTTCGGCCCAACAAGTCCACACCGCCCCGAAGCGCAACCCACCCATACCCCTACGTCTACCCCTTACCTACACTATGGACAATTTAGGATGGCCAATTCACCTGACCTGCACATTTTTTTTGGACTGTGGGAGGAAACCGGAGCACCCGGAGGAAACCCACGCAGACATGGGGAGAACGTGCAAACTCCACACAGACAGTCGCCTGAGGCGGGAATTGAACCTGGGTCTCTAGCGCTGTGAGGCAGCAGTGCTAACCACTGTGCCACCGTGCTGCCCACAATTAGGCCATGCTTTCCCAAATGGGCATAAATCCTATCCCTAGGAATTCTATCCGATAGCATCCCAACCATTGATGGGAGACTCACTGGTCTATAGTTACCTGGATACTCCCCATGTCCCTTGTTGAACAGACCAACAACAGTAGCTACTCGTCAATCTTCTGGGACCTGCTCAGTGGCTCATGAGGATATGAAGATCTTGGTGAAGGCCTCAGCAACCTCCTCTCTCACCTCTCACTAACCCGGAGTAGATAGCATCAGTCCCTGCAGAATTATCCACCTTAACGCTCTTCAAGAAACACAACACCATTATCTTTCGTGACCTCAAAATGCCCAAGTACGTTAGCATGGTCCACACAAATCTCACCATCCTCCATATCCTTCTTCTGGGTGAATATTGATACAAACTATTCATTTAGGATCTCACCCACATCCTCTGGTTCCCTCCTTTACCCTGGAGTGGTCCTACCTTCTCCCAAGTGATCCTCCTCCTGTCTGTGAGGGGGGGGGGGGGGGGGGGAAGGGGAACGTCTTCTCCCGCCGCCGGTACCTTCATCGGCTCCGTCAGACACAGCTTTTCGGCCGCTTTTACAAATTCCTCCCAGTTGTGGATGTAGGTCATGGCCCCAGCCCAGGCTTCACCTCCCGGCTCCGGTCCACACACTCTGGCCGTTTCGGTGAGTCAGCTCCAGCCGCTCCAACAACAGCCAATCAGACCACGCCTTACTCAATATAGGTTCCGCCCCAGAAGGACAACCAATCACCATCGGCAGTACTCCACCGTACGGTGCCAGCGCCAGCCAATCGCAACGGCGCTTTCTTGGGGCCCAGCCATTTAGCGAACAGATTACTCCGACGTGGCTGAGGAGAGTCAGCCAATTGCAGGACAGAGGGATGGTGACGAGAGGGAAACGGTTGGGTAACATTCGGCCCATCGAGTGTATACTGGATTAATGGTGCTGGAAGAGCACAGCAGTTCAGGCAGCCTCCAACGAGCAGCGAAATCGGCGTTTCGGGCATAAGCCCTTCATCAGGAATAAAGGCAGAGAGCCTGAAGCGTGGAGAGATAAGCTAGAGGAGGGTGGAGGGTGGGGAGAGAGTAGCACAGAGTACAATGGGTGAGTGGGGGAGGAGATGAAGGTGATAGGTCAGGGAGGAGAGGGTGGAGTGGATAGGTGGAAAAGAAGATAGGCAGGTAGGACAAGTCCAGACAAGTCATGGGGACAATGCTGAGCTGGAAGTTTAGAACTAGGGTGAGGTGGGGGAAGGGGATATGAGGAAGCTGTTGAAGTCCACATTGATGCCCTGGGGTTGAAGTGTTCCGAGGCAGAAGATGAGGCGTTCTTCCTCCAAGCATCTGGTGGTGAGGGAGTGGCAGTGAAGGAGGCCCAGGACCTCCATGTCCTCGGCAGAGTGGGAGGGGGAGTTGAAATGTTGGGCCACGGGGCAGTGTGGTTGATTGGTGCGGGTGTCTCGGAGATGTTCCCTAAAGCGTTCTGCTAGGAGGCGCCCAGTCTCCCCACTGTAGAGGAGACCGCATCGGGAGCAACACTAGCTCCTCAGGAATACTTTATCCAGTGTTGGTGTTGAAACACCTTTAGGTAGAATAGCTACTGGAGAAAACGGAATTGTTGCAGTAAAGAGGGAAATCTTTTTGCCCCTTGTGCCTGTATTGTTCCCTGGAGAAACATTTTACTCAGTGCTATTCCATTGCCTTCTCCGTATTACCCCACACATTCTTGTTTTTCTGATAAGAATCCATTCCCTTCTTGAATGTGTCGATTGAACCTGCCTTCAATCCTCAAGATCTGCCTTCTGGTCTAAGCCTACATTGTGTAAATTGCAATTTTCTTCCCCTCATGTTGCCTTTGCTTCTTTTGCCAATGGTTTTAAATCTGTCCGCTATGTTTCTTGATCCTTCACCTCCCAATGCAAACTTTTTTTTCCTCTAGCGATTCTATTAAGTGTCCTAATGATTTTTGAGTATCTCTAACAAATCTCTCAACCTTCCTGTCAAAGTATAACTGAATTTCCTAATTTTTACAAGCAAACTCATGAACTTTCTCTACACCCCCTGACTGCTCATGTCAAAGGTCCACTCAAATACAGACAAGAGCAAGGCTTAATTTTCAGATGATATGAAATTTGGAAATCAGTTATTAATGATGAACTTTTGCAGACTACAGAGTATGTACTTATGAAATTGAAGGACACAAATAAATGAAATATAATGCCAAGTAAGAAATGATACCCTGTTAAGAACCATATGAACTGAGAGGGAAATGGAATTTAGAGAATTGTTGCATCACAGAAGGCAACACAAAAGAACTTGGGGATACTTGTGCATGGCACACAGAAAGCTAGCACACAGTTGAAGCAGGTAACCAGAAAAGTAAATGTAATTGCTGTCCTTATTTCAAAGGCACAGAGTGTAAGAAGTGGGAAGGCTTACTACAACTATACAAGGTAGTAAGACAACACCAGGAGCATTGAGAATAGTTTTGGCCCCCTTAGAACATCGAACATTACATTACAGTGCAGTACAGGCCCTTCAGCCCTTGATGTTTCACAACCTGTGAAACCAATCTAAAGCCCATTCAAGGAAGGATATTATTTCATTGAAGGCAGTTCAGAGAAGGTCACTAAGATGATCCCTGCTGTGGAATTCTTTTATGAGCAAAGGTAAAGGTTGGGACTCCCACTCACTGAAGTTTCGAAGAATGATAGGTGGTCTCATTGAAACATGTAGGATTCTTAACAGGCTTCTCTGGTAACTACTCAGTGGATGCTGCCCTTCAAGGAGAGTCCAGGACCAAAAGTCTCAGAATGAAAGGGCACCAATTTCATTCTGAGATGAGAAGGAATTTCTTTTCTCAGAGAGTTGAGTGTCTATGGAACTCCATGCCACTGAGACCTGTGGGGCAGAGTCCTTGTGAAAACTTAAGGCTGGGACAAGAAGGAAGGATCAGATACTACTCTAAAGGTTTACAAGGTAGCCAGGATGGAACTGAAGTATGGAATTAGGAGAGCTCAAAGGGGGCATGATGAAGCCTTGGCAGATAGGAGTAAAGAAAACACCAAGGTGTGAGGAACAAGAGGATGGCCAAAGTGAGGGTAGGGCTAATCAAGGATGGCAGAGGGAACTTGTGCCTAGAATCAGAGTTGGAAGCGGAGGTCCTCTGTGGGAAAAGATCTGCCAACCTGCCAACCCATAATAGACCCACAAAAGCAAAACTGGCCAAAATGTACTAAAACACCCAGAATACCTCATCAAGGGACCAAGCAGGCTGACAATCAGCAAAACTAGACAGCACTCACAGACAAGGGAATACACTTCAAGCTCCCACTAACAATGACAGAGCACCTCAGCTATCCCAAAGCCCCGAGGGCAGTTTCACAACCCAGCAATACCAAAGCCACTCAAAGGACAGGTCAGACAGAAAGGTACCAGCAAAGCCGAAGACCTCCTCGTGGGTCTGCTCTTGGGCCTGGCCAAACTGGCCATCAACAGGTCCAGGCAGCGGGCCGTGGAGGGGGTCGTTAGGGCCGACTGCCTGCCCCTCTTCCGGGGTTACGTTAGAGCCCGGGTGTCCTTGGAGAAGGAGCACGCGGTGTTCACCAACACCCTGGAGTTGTTCAGGGAGAGGTGGGCGCCGCAGGGAGTGGAGTGTACTATTTCCCCGTCCAACTCTATTTTGATTTAGTCCCTACCCTCCCCTTCACTATTTTGATCACACAGCACTGCCCTTTGATGTGAAGGGCAGTGCTTGTCACTAGCCACCTGGGTGTTTTTCATATCTTCCTGGTGGTGGCAATTGAATAAAGATTCGTGCACTTTGTGTCTTTCACTGTGTCTCACACCTGCACGCACACACCATGGGTGCTGGGGAAAAATAAGCACTACCACAGTTAGGCGGTAGTGTGGGAAAAAAAAAATAAACAGGAGTAGAAAAAAAAGGTACCACCAAAGCATCACTCCCAGGACAGGACAATGGAAGCACCTCACCACTTCAGAGGAGACATTAGCACCTACCTGCGAAGAGTAATGGAACCTCCAGAACCATCGATACTGTCAGAATGTTGCTTTGTGTAGAGAATCATGACATTCCTCCGATAACTATTTTCCAATTAGTATCATTGTAATTAGATTACTCCATTTCGAGACACGTTGTATTTTCCCCATTTCTAATTAGCCTTATTGTACAGTATTATTATAAAAACTGGTCTCATCGTCAGCTCTGGGAAGAGAAATTCTGATCGACCTGCACAGATTGTGAGTTCGGTGTCAGCCTCTCACGTCCCAGCAGCAGATGTCCTGACCTTCTTGAGAAGATACGTCCAGGTCGAGGGAGGGAGTACTGATGTGGTTGATCCTTTTGGGATCTGGACCAGCAAATGACAGGTCAGGGTAACCCTGAGGGTTGATGCCAGTGGCAACATCCTCCACCCACCCTCCAGCTTTGCCATGGGAGGAAGCAGAGGTTACCTGACATGCACAGGGCAGCCGAAAGTGTGCTGAACCTGTGGGAGGTCAGGCCACATGGCGGTGGATTGTAAGGTGACCATCTGCCAAAACTGCAAGCAGGAAGGCCACCCGACCAAGAACTGTAATCTGTGTGGAGAGGTGGGCCACATGTCCAAGGCCTGCCCAAGACGAGGGGCCGCCACCTACGCACAGATGGCCGGAGGTGGCAACACGAGCCGTGGACCGCCTAAGACCAGCAAGGTACCACAAAACAGCACGGGAACGGTGTCTGGAGGTACCCAGAAGGAAGGGCAGGCTGTAGCGGAGCAGACGGCAGACAGCGGGGAGGTGCAGCAGCCGATCCAAGCTCTTTCAAGACAGGCGGAGGAAATGGAAGAGGAGGAATCAAAGGAGGCAGTGGATTGGATTACTGTCAAAAGCAGGAAGAGGAAACCTCTCAAGGCCCCCAAAGCCACTACATGACGAGGATACAGGCAACTCTTCCAAAGGTGAGGATGGGCGCAAGGAGGGTCATCACCAGAGGAAGATACAGAGCGCCGTGGGGAAAAAGAAGGGCAGCACTGCCCAAGCAGGAAAAGACAATCCCTGAGAGGGGATGGGTAAAGGCCTCCCCCACCCGGTGAGAACCAAGAGGTACCCACCGGCCCACAGCTCCAGGTAACTGGGAGCAGTGGTCCTATGACAGCCCCGCTGTCAGATAGAGAACTGGACTGTGCAGACCCTGGGCCCGACCCGAAAACACCAGAGCGGGGAAATGGCCCCAGCGTGGAGCCGGACAGCTACCTCAGCCCTGGGAGGGTCCAGCAGTTTATTGTCACCATGGAAATGCACACAGCTACCCCAGAGAGGCAAGACCAGCAGCAAATGGACACTTGTAACCTCGTAAACTGTTAAAATGGGGATAAGAATTGCCAGCATCAATGTGCATAGCATCAAATCGGCTACGCGATGTGTTTCTACGATGGCCTTCCTGGCCAATGTTAAAGCCGACGTCCTGTTTCTGCAGGAGTTTGGGATACCTCACCTCAGCAGCTACAGGAGGTGATCGAGCTTGTGGGCCCATGGGCCGTCAGTTTGGTCGGAGGCAACGATAACCGCGTCTCCGGCCTGGGTATCCTGTTGCGAGGAGGCAACTTCACCATCTCCGAGGTTAAGGAGGTGGTGGGCGGGTGCCTCCTCATCACCGACGTCATGTACAGGAATGCTCCCCTGAGACTGATTAATGTGTACACCCCAGTGAGTGAACGGTTGGCCGTCCTGCAGCAGCTTCCACTGTTGCTGGCTAAATCCAGGACGGTCATTCTGGCTGGAGACTTCAACTGTATCATTGATGCAAATGGACAATCCGGCGGGGTGGGGGGGGGAATAGTAAACTGGACGCCACTTCCAGAGCCCTGATGGAAACGGTCAAAGACGCCAAGCTGCACGACGTCTTCAGCACCCCTGCAGACGGAGTGCAGTGTAGATACACCTGGTCATGGGCAGACAGGTCTATCCGCTCAAGGATAATTACCTGTTTGTGTCCCGAACGCTCTCAGTCAGATCCACCAACGTCAAGCCGGTGTTCTTCTCTGACCACTGCCTCCTGCTGGCCGACTGTCACCTACAGGACGAGCTGCGGGCTGGTAAGGGAACGTGGAAGCTGAACACAAAGCTGTTGACCCCGGGAAACATTGAGGAGCTCAAGAGGGACTACGCAGGTTGGAGAACCATGAAGCCCCTCTTTGAGTCCCCAGCGGACTGGTGGGAAACAGTAAAAGGAAACATCAAGAGGTTCTTCATCCTCAAAGGTGTTCATGAGGCGAAAGAGAGGCAGGGAAAACTGTCCCAGCTCCAGGAAGGTATACAGAACCTGCTCCTGCTGCAGACGATGGGGTTGGATGTTACGGAGGACCTCCAGGAGGTGAAGGGCCAGCATGCCCCGCTCTTTGCCTTGGAGGCCTCCAAGATAATCTTCCGGTCCAGGGTCCGCTCGGTGGAGTAGGACGAGACATGCTCACGTTTCTTCTTCCAGAAGGTGCACAAAGAGAGCACCGTGCTCAGCAGCCTGAAGGAAGAAGATGGCTCGATAACGTCATCTCAGGCTGACATCATGAGGATCAGTAAATTGTTCTATGCCAGTCTGTATGAAGTGAAGCCAACCGACAGCGTGGCCTCCCAGTCATTCCTGTCCTCTATCACGGAGGTCTTAGACGACAAAACACGGGAGAGGCTGGACCCGCCGCTATCTCTGGACGAGCTGACCAAGGCCCTCAAGTCTTTCGAAAAGAATAAAACTCCCGGAAGCGACGGCTTACTGGTCGAGATTTATTCCGCTCTGTGGGACTTGATTGGCCAGGACCTGCTGGAGGTGTATGTCAGTATGTTTTGGGCAGGTACCATGAGTGAATCCATGAGGAAAGGCATCACCACCCTCATCTACAAGCGGAAGGGGGAGAGGGAGGAACTCAAAAATTGGAGACCAATCTCACTGTTGAATGCGGATTATAAAATTCTGTCAAAGGTAATCGCCAACCGGGTCAGGTCTGCTCTGGGGTCGGTGATTCACCCCGACCAAACCTGTGCTGTACCGGGCAGGAAGATCACTGAGAGTCTCGCACTCCCCTCAGGGATACGATCGCCTATGTGCAGGACAGAAGGTTGGACACCTGCCTGATCAGCCTGGACCAGGAGAAAGCCTTTGACAGGATATCACACAGGTATATGAGAGACGTTCTCTCCATAATAGACTTTGGAGAGGGAATCTGCAATTGGATCAGACTGCTCTACACCAACATTGTCAGTGTAGTCTCAATCAATGGGTGGGAATCAGATAGCTTCCCAGTCAGATCTGGAGTCAGATCTGGAGGGCTGCCCTCTCTCTCCTGCCTTGTTTGTGTGCTGCATAGAGCCATTTGCCGAGTCCATCAGGAAGGATGTGAACCTGAGAGGGGGTGACTATTCCTGGCAGCGGGGGCCTGCAGGTTAAGGCCTCCCTGTACATGGATGATGTCGCCGTTTTCTGCTCGGATCCGCTGTCCGTGCACAGACTCATGTGCATATGTGACCAGTTCGAACTGGCCTCGGAGGCCAAGGCAAACCGAGGCAAGAGTGAGGCCATGCTCTTCGGGAACTGGGCCGACCAATCTTCGATCCCCTTCACCGTCAGGACCGACCACCTGAAGGTGCTGGGTATTTGGTTCGGGGTGGGGGGGGGGGCTGAGGCATGCGCCAAGTCTTGGGAGGAGCGTATCAGCAAAGTGAGGCAGAAACTGTGCAGATGGAAGCTACGGTCGCTCTCCATCGCGGGAAAAAACCTAGTCATCAGGTGTGAGGCACTGTCATTGCTGTTATACGTGGCACAGGTCTGGCCTATTCCCAGGACCTGTACCGCTGCAGTCACCCGGGCCATCTTCCAGTTTATGTGGAGGTCAAAGATGGACCGGGTCTGAAGGGACTCGCTGTATAAAGATCTGGGCAACAGGGGAAAAAATACACCCAATGCCACCCTCACCCTGATGGCCACCTTTTTGTGTGGCTGCATCAAGCTGTGTGTGGATCCCCGGTACGCAAATTCCAAGTGTGGGTGGCACGGTGGCACAGTGGTTAGCACTGCTGCCTCACAGCGTCTGAGACCGGGGTTCAATTCCCGCCTCAGGCGACTGTCTGTGTGGAGTTTGCACGTTCTCCCCGTGTCTGCGTGGGTTTCCTCCGGGTGCTCCGGTTTCCTCCAACAGTCCAAAAATGTGCAGGTCAGGTGAACTGGCCATGCTAAATTGCCCGTTGTGTTTGGTAAGGGGTAAATGTAGGGGCAAAGGTGGGTTGCGCTTCGGCGGGTTGGTGTGGACTTGTTGGGCCGAAGGGCCTGTTTCCATGCTGTAATGTAATCTAATCTAAGTGTCACTACGTACTGAGGTTCTACCTGTCCCTGGTGTTGCGAAGGATGGGCCTGGATGGGCTCCGAGTAGTTGGACCGTTCCGTATCACCTGTCCTTCGTGGAGATGTTTATGAAGAAAAACACCTTTGACCACAAGTCCATCAGGAAGTGGTCAGCACATTGTGTCCTTGAGACCATTTGGGAAAAGGAGAGGGCGGATCCTTTCGAGCGGTTCCCTGAGCAGACTGTCAAAGCCATTTGGCAGAATGCCTCATCGCCAGAACTTTCCAACAAGCACCAAGACATGGCTTGGCTGGTGGTGAGAAGGGCTCTTCCTGTGAGATCCTTTATGTACACCCGGACTCTCAGGCTCACCGCACATTGCCCTCGAAGCAGCTGTGGCGGGGGGGGGGGGGGGGCGATGAGACTGTCACACACCTCCTTCTGGAATGTGCCTACGCAGAAGAAGTCTGGAGAGGAATGCAGTGGTGTTTGTCGAGGTTCGTACCGAGCAGCACCGTGACGCAGGACTCCGTGCTCTACGGTCTGTTCCCCGGGACTCACACCGAGACGAACATTAACTGTGCCTGGAGGATCATCAACTCGGTGAAGGACGCTCTCTGGGTGGTCTGAAACCTGTTGATCTTCCAGCTGAAGGAGTTGGCCCCGACTGAGTGTTGCAGACTGGCTCATTCCAAGGTCCAGGACCATGTGTTGAGGGACACGCTGAAGCTTGGGGCAGCTGCCGCCAAGGCGCGGTGGGGAAAGACCACCGTGTAACAGCTGCCTGCCTAAAGAAGAACAGGGGGCCCACACAGTTACATGGGCTCTGCTGACACCTCAGCTAAATATATGGACATATGATTGATAAACATACAGACCTGTATATACAAATGATAAATTGTGATCTCTGATTGTAAATGTTTACATATGTATGGCATGACCAACTGTACAGACCATCAAATTATTTTATGAATAAAGTATTTTTTTGAAAAAAAAGTTCTGTGTCAGCCTAGTCAGTTTCTCTTCCAGCAATATCGCTTGTAATAAATTTCACCCGATCTGGTTTGTGTGGTCTCTATTGGGCAAATTTCTCCAACAGTTTGGCGTTAGTCGGCAGGTCCTTTTTGTCTCTCAACAGGGTAAGAGAACCTGGCATTTTAAATTTTAGCCCAATTCGGACCTGGCGGTCAGCCGTGCCCCAGCGGCTCAGATCACAGAAAGGCTGGACGTCCCGATTGCGGAGGGTGGCCACAGTTCTGATCTAGTGACTGTGGCGACTTGGCTGTGAAGGTAGCCTGGTAAATGAAAAAATTCATCACCAAATTTAACTATCTGGCAGTCGGCTGCTGCTGCAGTTTGGAAATTGAGCAGTGACTTGGCCTGTAGAGGTAGTCTGGCGAGCAAGTGAGTTAACGGCCAGCCGGTAATTCAGTTTTGAGCGTCCGTAGACTGGGCGTGCGGAGGTAGGCAGCTGTGCTAAATAGATTACATCAATTTTTGCAAGAAACAGCAATTTGGCCCATGCGTGATCCAACTTGAGCCAGGACTTGTGTCACGAACCTGATCTAGCCAGGAGAAAGATGTTCGGGTAGAGAAAGTACGGCAAGATAGAAGGAGAGATTCGCCGATCTGATTTTCCCTTTAAATTGTGAGAAATTGACAGGGGCCCTGTAGTTGTTTGTCCTGTAGTTGTCTCGTCTCTTTGTCCTGTTTGTTTCTGTGTTTGTCAGTGCTGCAGTCTCTTCTCTAATCCCAGCTCGAACCACAGGTGCGTGAGACTGTGGGACCCCAACCCTTGGGAGAAGGACCGCCCCGGGGACAAGTCTAACTTGTCCGGCTGAGGCAACGGTTCGCGGACACCGACTCTCAAGGAAGTTCCAAGCACCAGGGTAACCACAATCGCTCGGACAGTAAGGTATGGAATACCCTGTTTATTCAGGTCGCCAGCCAATATTGTCTGGGAGCAGAATAGGGAAGGTAGGTTTGGCAACCCTTGGTGACCTGAGTTTAGGGGAGTGGTCAGCAGCAGACCCCCCCCCCCCCAGCCTTAAATTGAAATCATGGAGTCCCGAAAACTGAAAAACAAAGGACCCCTCCCCTCAGTACCCCACACTTACCTTGTTGCTGAGGAACTTGATCCTGGGGGGTGGGATGAGGTGGCTGAGTTACTGGCTTCCCAACTACACAGGGCAGCCAAGAGAGAGACTGGCAGTCTGTCAGAATTCATGTTAGTACTCAACGGGGTCCGAGTGCCCTGATTCACTCACTCAGTAAATTGCTTGCTGGTGATTAAATGTCTGTTTGAATCCCTGCAGCTCAACATCCAGGGATGACTTGATTTATTTTGCATTTGGTGATCTATGATGGGGTATTTAAGGAACCATTGGTGCTTTATGAAATTGAAGTTCTGCATAAGTTTTATTCATGAGGTATTAACACTCCCACCCTTCTCTACTTGTTCTGCAGTCACTGATGGCTTGTTTTCTTTTCAATTTCAGGTGTCCAGTCTGGCTGTGTTTGCTCAGCGCTGAAATGTTTATTTGCTTGGCGGTCAGCGATGACACGCTTGGTTACATTTATTGCTTCACCTGTCAATCATTTGTGTTCTGTGTGCACTTTTTCCCCCTCAAAAAGCCAACTACAGCAGTTACAAATTGACCCACGACATTCAGGACGGACATCCACCCTTTGCTGGGAGATACCAGCCGTGGGAGCTGGGCAACCCCAACCACATGGTGAGAATGGCCCAAGGCCGAAAATGAACGAGAGTACCGAGAAAAGGCATGGTAAATACGTAAACTGCAAGAACAAGGTAGAAAATCCTCTTGTTGCACCTGAGTCACCGGCAGACACCGTGCTAAAAGACACGGGACAGCCATTACGTTATTCCCTTCACAGGGGATCTTTACACCTGGTCCCAAGAGAATTGGCTACAAATTGATAAAATTGACGACTGGACCACGGCCATTACAGGGGGGCACGGGGATCCCTCATGGAACACTGTCTACATGTTGCAGTGTCTCGCAAAATTTCGTGACATTGCCAAACACCATCAGCCCCCTAAAGTTAATGACCGCGGCAATAAAACCCCGACAGTGGAGACCCCTATCACCGAGTACAGCCCAGCAGCCCTACACCCCTCAATATCCGAAACCTCCCCGACCGGCCCCAGAGCCGGACCCGCTGCTCAATGAAGTGGCTGCCTTTGTTACCACACAACCCACGAGAAGCTCGTAGCCAGATACAACAGCCGCTGGGCAGCCTGACTCAGTACTGCTACCCAACCCAGACAAATAACCTCAGGGAAAAACCCCAGGCTCACATGTAGCGCGGCAGCTGCCCTGAATCTGTCCTACCTGCCTATCTTCTTTTCCACCTATCCACTCCACCCTCTCCTCCCTGACCTATCACCTTCATCCCCTCCCCCACTCACCCATTGTACTCTATGCTACTTTCTCCCCCCCCCCCTCCCCTCTAGCTTATCTCTCCACGCTTCAGGCTCTCTGCCTTTATTCCTGATGAAAGGCTTTTGCCCGAAACGTCGATTTCGCTGTCCCTTGGATGCTGCCTGAACTGCTGTGCTCTTCCAGCACCACTAATCCAGAATCTGGTTTCCAGCATCTGCAGTCATTGTTTTTACCTAGCTGTCCTGAAAACCAGGATTCGGAGATGCTGGTGTTGGACTGGGGTATACAAAGTTAAAAATCACACACCAGGTTATAGTCCAACAGGTTTAATTGGAAGCACACTAGCTTTCGGAGCAATGCTCCTTCATCAGGTGATAGTGGAGGGCTCGATTGTAACACAGAATTTATAGCAAAAACGCTGCAAGACGTGTCAGATTGTGGACATAGATACCATTATTACGCGTGGGAACAGCTCCCACCTTGTACATGGCAGGTACTCATGTGGTCTATCTTATACGTTGCAGGCAAGGATGCCCGGAGGAATGGTACATTGGGAAAACCGAGCAAAGGCTACGACAACGGATGAATGGGCACTGCACAACAATCAACAGACAGGAAGGTTCCCTCCCACTTCAGTGGTCCAGGACATTCAGCCTCGGACCTTCGGGTGACCATCCTCCAAGGTGGACTTCAGGACAGGCAGCAGAGAAAAGTGTCTGAGCAGAGGCTGATAACTAAGTTCAGTACCCATGGGGAGGACCTCAACTGGGACCTTGGGTTCATGTCACATTACAGGTGACCACCATTGCACTACACACACACACACAGATATTCCTACACACACACACTCTCACATACACTCTCACAAACACAGACGCACACAGACACCCACACACACCCTTATAGACACACACACTCCCACATATGCACCCCCTCACAGACTTAAGACACTCTGCACTCACTACACACACACACACACTCTCACACTCACAACCCCCACTCCAGACAGACACACACACAGACAACGACCCAGATGCACACATATATTTTGTGTGGTAAATTTTTTTGTACTTGCAGAGCTACATTGCACTTTGGTCAAAAACCACATACATTCATGTCGAACTCTGAGCTCAAAAACTGCATGAATTTATGTAAAACTCTGTTATCTCACTTTTTAGACTGGAATCAATCTAAACATCAGGTCATAGACAGAGAACACAGGGGGCTAACACCTTCAACATATTGTCTCGCTATCACCATTGTGGTAAAAACAATGACTGCAGATGCTGAAAACCAAATACTGGATTAGCGGTGCTGGAAGAGCACAGCAGTTCAGGCAGCATCCAACATCACCATTGTTAACAGCTAACCCGAGAATGCAACTTTAAAATAAAAGGGTTTTGTGATTTACACATGAAAGAAGTGAAACTATCGCGGTAATCTAACAGATGAAAGGCTTAACAGACAATCAATTCTTCAATGTATAATTTCAGTTACATCACACTGCAAATTTTTGCTATAAATTCTGTGTTACGATCGAGCCCTTCACTACCACCTGATGAAGGAGCATCGCTCCGAAAGCTAGTGTGCTTCCAATTAAGCCTGTTGGACTATAACCTGGTGTTGTGTGATTTTTAACTGAAAAACCAGGGCAATGAATGCCAATTTCCTTGTATTATGATTGGCTCTACTCCCCTTGATAAGCCCTGGACCCACGCAGATGCCCCAGACCCATTGAAAAGACCACTCGCATTTTATAATTGGCTGAGACAAATTTCTACCATTTATAGCTATCTGCCACAAGATTTGGAGACCCTGTTACCACCCACCTATGGTACCCACTGGGCGACCATTTGCCCTACTATTTACTTCCCCACCCAACCCTGGGACACTGCTGCAGACCGGAACAGATGGCTGGACAGCAGTGTGAAAGAGGCGATAAAAAAACTAGTGCAAGACAGTATGGCGACTTTGGTGCTGTTACCCAGTGTCTGCAGAAAACAGACGAGCCCCTGCCAGGCTTCACTGCCCGCTTTAGGGAGGTCTGCCCAGCAGGCATCCCCTTAACAGAGAATGAGAAGCTGGTTGTACAGACTCTCGTTAATTGCATACTCCCTACATACACTCCTGAAGAAGGGCTCATGCCCGAAACATCGATTCTCCTGCTCCTTGGATGCTGCCTGACCTGCTGCGCTTTTCCAGCAACACATTTTCAGCTCTGATCTCCAACATCTGCAGTTCTCACTTTCTCCTACTCCCTACATATGTCCATGTATACAAACTACGTATCTTAACTTGACAAACAACGGCCTGGGGGCGGGAACACACACCCTAACCACACTCACTAACCTGGATAGGAATGCACTGTTCACCAGGCCAAGAGAGGCACAAGTGGACCACCCGAGGAACACAGCTAGACCAGTACAGAGACCTCTGGGGTTTTTTTAAAAGGACTGTGCTGGCACTGTGGCAAAACAGGACACTTGGCAAAATGCAGCTTGGGTTACCACCCAAACAGGGATGGCAGGCCTCCCCAATCCTCACAGGCACAGCAGCCACAGCCCCCCAGCCCACAGTGGCAGCCTTGCCAAGCTGCCTACACTATGGCTGATCCCTTCACCCTGTGCCCCTAAAACTAACTGGGGCTGCCGTGAGAGGGGGGTTTTGCAGGCGGTCTCAATACACCTCTCCAACTCCCCATCAGAAAACCTGATGATGAATGTGGAAGTGGGGTGGGGAGCTCACCTCCTTTCTGATGGATTCTGGGGCCACCCACCCATCTGCGCCTCCCTCTGCGGAACTCTCCCTGATTTCCAAGACTGAGTGTACAGTAGGGGTTTGGGGAGTGCCCATGACAGAGCCACTCTCCCAACCCGTGAACTTTAGTATCAGACACGACCCTGGCACGTTGGCACAATGGTGCCGGGTTCAATTCCTGCCTCAGGTGACTGACTGTGTGGAGTTTGCACATTCTCCCTGTGTATGTGTGGGTTTCCTCCGGATGCTCCGGTTTCCTCCCAGAGTCCAAAGATGTGCAGGTTAGGTGAATTGGCCATGCTAAATTGCCCGTAGTGTTAGGCGAAGGGGTAAATGTAGGGGAATGGGTGTGAGTGGGTTGCGCTTCGGCGGGTCAGTGTGGATTTGTTGGGCCGAAGGGCCTGTTTCCACTCTGTAAGTAATCTAATCTAATCATCATTTCCACTACCTGCCCCGTTGCCCTCCTGGGCTGACAGACCTTATACAAACAAAATGCCAGCATTCACTGTTCCCCAGAAGGTCTCACACTGGAGATCCCAGATACCCATTATTCTATGTTACTGGTGGCAATCACCCACAGCCCAGAACCCCCTAACCAGACAAGTTCCTGCTACACCTGGTCCTGCCCCACCATCCCTACCCATGCTCTTTTCGACCCCCTGCTTTACCTGTTATCAAGGGCCCCTTCATCCCCCAGTTTATCTTTCCTCTGTTGGGTGATACTCACAGGTCGCTTTGTCTGTCAGTTTCACTGTGCAAGCTTCTGGCCCACAGAACTGGCTACCGGACGTGCTGCACTCGCAGACCCTCATCTTGCCCTCACCTGCTGCTAGCACTCACTGGCCTGTACTTTGTGGGACCACAGGGAGTGACAGCAGAGGTACAGCTTGGCAAGGAACACACTGCACTGTTCTGCAACAGCCAGACGGCTGTTCTATACATTCTCCTCATTGTTAAGAGCCCATGGGTTCCTAAGGATTTAGGTCACATGATGGTGCGCCCAAGGGAGCGTTCCCCCCTTCACCTCGCGCCTCTCAGTCAAGCCCACACCCCAATCAGTGCCCATTCGTCCATTACGACCTGGGGACTATGTCATGATAAAATCACTAGAAAAAGATTCTCTCTCCCCTAGATGAAAAGGCCCATACCTGATCCTGATGACAGGCCGAACAGCTGTGAAACTGGAAGGATGGTCTGAATGGATACATGGCACTTACTGCAAGAAGGCTCCACAACCAATGAACAGGGACCACACAGAGGAAGACATCACTCTGATCACTCACAGCAGCCATCACCATCAGCACCCTTGGCCTGATCTGTCTGACCATTACACTATGACTTGCTGGTAAACAGGGACAAAGAACAGCAAATTTCATAACCTGCCGTGACTTGTGGGCCAACACCTTCCTGAGAACGGCTCATGGGTATGCCCAGAGATTTACTCAGATCTGCTGCTGAGTCTGCACTAGGGTCCCTGTCCACTCTCACGTTGGCATTCCCTTAGCCTCAATCCCCTTAAATATATCTGACATGGTGGAGTGGTGGCTAGACTCAGACAAGACCCCTGAGGTTACCACACTAGCCATCACCACTTACAGGGACAACAGCCCGGCCCGCTGGGGTTCTGCGGGTGACCACCTGGACAAGTTTAAAAGATCGTTTCACTCAGCCTACAATCTCTCCCATGAACACCCAGCCCTGACCATTGCTAAACTAATACACAAGTGCCACCTGTGGGATCCATCTGTTTAAAAAAGCACACAGCCATTAGGATGGGAAGCTGGCTGGAGCCGGTGCACTGATTCCCTGCTCCTAATTCCTGCAGCAAGCCAATCCAGTGCAGAAGGCAACATTTTAAACCGAAATGTCCTCAATAAGACCAGCCAGAACACCACCTTCCTCACCATTGGGACAGGGACCCAGACCCATCTCTGGACCTACAAAGGCACCTACTTTATCTGTGGCCACAAAGCCTACCCCAGCTGCCATTATCCTGGACTGGGAGCTGCCATGTCAGGTATGCTGTACTGTTCATCTATCACTTCCAGTTGCTTCCATTCCCAAAGCCCATGATCCGCAGCAGACGAGCCCTTGCTGCCATTGAAGCAGCTCCCTACCTCATGGTACCCCCCCCCGCCCGCCCCGCCCCGCCCCGCCCCGCCCCCCCCCCCCCCCCCCCCCACCCCCCGGTAACCCTGCAGTTACAGGTGGAAGCCCGTAAATTCGCCGCCACACTAGCAGAGGTGGCAAACCCTACAGCAGACGCACTCGCTCAGCTGAATGCAGAGGCTGTTACCATCCAAACTGTGGCTCTGCAGAACAGGATGGCCCTGGACTACCTGCTCACTGTGAAAGGGGACACATGCATCCTCATTGGTGCTGACTGCTGCACTTATGTTCCTGACCCTAGTGAAAACATCACAGACCTGGCCCAACATATCCGGCAGGCAGCTTCTGTCCTGCATGACCACAACTCTCACTGGGACTTATGGGACTGGGCAGCCTCCTGGCTGAGGTCATGGGGCACAGCCCTACTTCAGGGGATGATAGCCCTCATTACCATCATTGCCGGACTTGGAGCACTGGCCATGGCCATCTGACTGTGCTGCTCACACTTATGTGCAATTCTGCTACCCTCTGCCCCCCTCACCACTCAGCTAGCACAGATCCACTGGCAGAACATCCCTGCCCCTGGGATAGCCTCTCGTGGGCCAGACTTGGACACTGAGGGCTACCTGTCTGTTGCCAAGCGCCCCCCCCCCCCCACCCGACAATGCCCATGGCTCCAGCTACATTGCCCCTTCTCCTCCTGCCTCTAACGAAAAAAAGGAGAGGGAATCGTGGGAAAAGATCTGCCAACCTCCCAACTCATAATAGGCCCACAAAAGCAAAATTGGCCAAAATGTACTAAAACACTCAGAATACCTCATCAAGGGACCAAGCAGGCTGACAAGCAAAACTAGACAGCACTCACAAAGGAATACACTTCAAGCTCACACTAACAATGACAGAGCAACACAGCTATCCCAAAGCCCCGAGGGCAGTTTCACAACCCAGCAATACCAAAGCCAAAGAACAGGTCAGACAGAAAGGTACCAGCAAAGCATCACTCCCAGGACAGGACAATGGAAGCACTTCACCACTTCAGAGGAGACATTAGCACCTACCTGCGAAGAGTAATGGAACCTCCAGAACCATCGATACTGTCAGAATGTTGCTTTGTGTAGAGAATCATGACATTCCTCCGATAACTTTTTTCCAATTAGCATCATTGTAACTAGATTACTCCATTTCCAGACACATTGTATTTTCCCCATTTCTAATTAGCCTTATTGTACAGCATTATTATAAAAATTGGTCTTATTGTCAGCTCTGGGAAGAGAAATTCTGATCTACTTGTACAGACTGTCAGTTCTGTGTCAGCCTAGTCAGTTTCTCTTCCAGCAACACCGCTTGTAATAAACGGCATGTCAATTTCACCCAATCTGGTGTGCGTGGTCTCCATTGGGCACATTTCTCCGCTATCCTTAATGAATACTTTGCTTCAGTATTCACTAGTGAGAGGAACCTTGTTGTTTGTGAGGACAGTGTGAAACAAGTTGATATGCTCACACAGGTTGATGTTAAGAAGGTTGTGCTGGAAATTTTGAAAAATATGAGGATAGATAAGTCTCCTGGGCCAGATGGGATATACCCAAGGTTTCTCTGGGAAGTGAGGGAAGAGATTACTGTGCCTTTGGCAATATTCTTTATATCCTCACTGTCCACTGGATCAGTACCAGATAATTGCAGGGTGGCAAATGTTATTCCCTTGTTCAGGAAAGGGAATAGGGATAATCCTTGGAATTACTGACCAGTCAGTCTTGTGTCGGTGGTGGGCAAATTATTGGAGACGATTCTGAGAGACAGGATTTATGATTACTTGGAAAAGCATAGCTTGATTAGAGATAGCACGGCTTGGATCTGTGAAGGGCAGATCATGCCTCACAAGCCGTATTGAATTCTTTGAGGATGTGACAATACACTGATGAAGGTAGAGCAGTGGATATGGATTTTAGCAAGGCATTTGATAAGGCTCCCCATGGTTGGCTCAGTCAGAAAGTAAGGAAGCATGGTGTGATAATGCTGCTCCTTTAACAAGTTTCTGTTGTCCTTGGACTTTTTTCAGAGAGGTCGTAAATGGCACACTCCGAAAAGTCTAAGTTGAAGGGTTTTAGGGCCAATTTGAGTATAGCTAACAGATACTGCCTCAAGCAAAAGGCTTTTAAGTTAACAAAAAACACTTGTACAATGAAAGGGGAGTTCACCAAGCTCAGTTTTTCTCTGGTTTGATTTGATTTTTTTTGGCAGTCTGGCTATAGAGTCATAGAGATGTACAGCATGGAAACAGACCCTTCAATCCAACCTGTCCATGCCGACCAGATATCCCAACCCAATCTAGTCCCACCTGCCAGCACCCGGCCCATATCCATCCAAACCCTTCGTATTCATATATCCATCCAAATGCCTTTTTAATGTTGCAATTGTACCAGCCTCCACCACTTCCTCTGACAGCTCATTCCATACGCGTACCATCATATTAACTGAAAGCAGTCAGGCAGTTTGAAGCTGCTGGATCCAAGAGAAGCAGGTCAATGCTGATCTCTGTCTGACTTCTCTCCTGTAAGGCCATATGTTTCATTTTACCTTTCATGTTAATGGGGATTGTTGCAAGTATCGGAACAGCATCGTTAAGTGGGATGATCTGTTGAGCTTTCGGATAGGTTAACTTATTTTGTATTCTGTTCTCTTTTGTTTGTTTCATTCTGTAATCTTGTAAATAAATTGTTTTGTTTAAGACTAAGTGGCTTGGCTAGCTGCATTACTCCTGGAATATCCGCATTACACCTGCTTAAAACAACTAGCAAGTTAGGGTCTGCGCTACTTTCATGAAATGTTTTGAGGGGGTCTGGTCTGGTCCATAACAATAAGATACAGGGAAATTTGACTGTCTGGACACAGAATTGACTTGCCCATAGAAGACAGAGAGTGGTAGTAGATGGAAAATATTCAGCCTGGAGCTCGGTGACCAGTGGTATTCGGCAGGGATCTGTTCTGGGACCTCTGGTCTTTGTGAGTTTTATAAATGACTTGGATGAGGAAGTGGAAGGGTGGATTAGTAAGTTTGACAATGACACAAAGGTTGATGGAGTTGTAGATAGTGTCGAGGGGTGTAGTAAGTTGCAATGGGACTTTGACAGGATGCAAAACTGGGCTGATAATTGGCAGATGGAGTTCAACCTGGAAAATTGTGAAGTCATTCATTTTGGAAAGTTGAATTTGAATGCAGATTACAGGGTTAAAGGCAGGATTCTTGGTGGTGTGGAGGAACAGAGGGATCTTGGGATCCATACCCATAGATCCCTCAAAGTTGCCACTGAGGTTGAGAAGTTGTTAAGAAGGTGTATGGTATGTTGGCTTTCATTAGCAGGGGGATTGAGTTTAAGAGTCACGACATTACGCTGCAACTCTATAAAGCCTTGGTTAGACCACACTTGGAATACTGTGTTCAGTTCTGGTTGCCTCAATATAGGAAAGATGTGGAAGCTTCAGAGAGGGTGCAGAGGAGATTTATCAAGATGCTGCCTGGACTGGAGGGCATGTCTTATGAAGAAAATTGAGGGAGCTAGGGCTTTTCTCATTGGAGTGAAGATGAATGAGAGATGAATTGATAGAGGTGTACAACATGTTGAGTAGCACAGATAGAGTGGATAGCCAGAGATTTTTTCCCAAGATGGAAATGGCTTCATGAGGGGGCATAATTTTAAGGTGATTGGAGGAAGGTTCAGGGGAGGTGGCAGAGGTCGGTTCTTTACACAGAGAGTGGTGGGTTCGTGGAATGCATTTTCAGCACTGGTACATTAGGATCATTTAAGTGACTCTTGGTTAGGCACATGGATGATAGGAAAATGAAGGGTACGTCAGTTAGTTTGTATCTTAGAGTAGGATAAAAAGTTGGCATAACATCGAGGGCTGAAGGCCTGTACTGTGCTGTACTGTTCTCTGTTCTAAGTTCTGTCGATAGATACATAGTCAGTCAGAGAATAAAGGACTATGGGGAAAGGCAGGAAAGTGAGGAATGTTGGATCAGCCATGACACTATTAAATGCCAGAGCAGGATTGAGGGACCAAATTCCTGTTTCGATTCATACGGTCTCAATATTCAACTCAAGACTAAACTGTTTGTAAGGAATGTTCCATGTTGCCAACTGCTTGCCCTCTCCCGATATCCCTGTACATTCGTCCTTTTCAGACATTTGGAAAATGTAGAATTTACAGCATTTAAGGAGGATACATCGTGTCCCCGCTGGCTTACAGACAAGCCAGCTGACTGTTTTCCCAGCTCTGGACACTGATTGGACACTAATTTTCAAAGTTCCTTGGATTTTGTTTGGAGGAATGCATTTGTAGGGCAGGGTACACTTGTGACTTCCACAAGTCATGTGACCTCTACAGTAAGTTGTTTTCACTTTGGATTGAGTAGCCATTAAACACACGGCATTAAACATGAGTCAGAGCTGTACAGCTGAAATTGTGTTGAATTTCAGAGTTGTCAGATAAGCAGCATTCAAACAGCAAGTAAGAATTTGAACAATAGTCTGTATAATTGAAGTACTGGGTGAGTCAAAATGGATGCGAATTTTCTTTTCATAGTTATAAACATCTGTGACACAGAAACAGGCCGTTTGATCCACTGCATCCATGCCAATCAACAACAACCACTGAACTATTCCAATCCTGTAGCCTTGCATGCCTTGGAGAAAGTGAGGACTGCAGATGCTGGAGATCAGAGCTGAAAAATGTGTTGCTGGAAAAGCGCAGCAGGTCGGGCAGCATCCAAGGAACAGGAGAATCAACATTTCAGGCAAAAGCCCTTCTTCAGGAATGAGGAAGGTGTGCCAAGCAGGCTAAGATAAAAGGTAGGGAGGAAGGACTTGGGGGAGGGGTGTTGGGAATGCAATCGGTGGAAGGAGGTTAAGATGAGGGTGATAGACCGGAGAGAGGGTGGGGGCGGAGAGGTCAGGAAGAAGACTGCAGGTCAAGAAGGTGGTGCTGAGCCCGAGGGTTGGGACTGAGATAAGGTGGGGGGAGGGGAAATGAGGAAGCTGGAGAAATCTGAGTTCATCCCTTGTGGTTGGAGGGTTCCTAGGCGGAAGATGTGCTCTTCCTCCAGGCGTCGTGTTGCCATGGTCTGGCAATGGAGGAGGCCAAGGACCTGCATGTCCTTGGTGGAGTGGGAGGGGGAGTTAAAGTGTTCAGCTACGGGGCAGTTGGGTTAGTTGGTGCGAGTGTCCCAGAGGTGTTCTCTGAAATGTTCTGCAAGTAGGTGGCCTGTCTCCCCAATGTAGAGGAGGCCACATCGGGTGCAGCGGATGCAGTAAATGATGTGTGTGTGGAGGTGCAGGTGAATTTGTGACGGATATGGAAGGATCTCTTGGGGCTTTGGAGGGAAGTGAGGGGGGATGTGTGGGCGTAAGTTTTGCATTTCTTGCAGTTATAGTGGAAGGTGCCGGGAGTGGAGGTTGGGTTGGTGGGGGGTGTGGACCTGACGAGAGGGTCGCAGAGGGAGTGGTCTTTCAGGAATGCTGATAGGGAAGGGGAGGGAAATATATCCTTGATGGTGGGGTCTGTTTGGAGGTGGCGGAAATGACGAAGGATGATACGATGTATCTGGAGGTTTGTGGGGTGGTAGGTGAGGACCAGTGGGGTTCTGTCCTGGTGGTGATTGGAGGGGCGGGGTTCAAGGGCGGAGGATCGGGAAGTGGAGGAGATGTGGTGGAGAGCATCGTCAACCACGTCTGAGGGGGAATTGTGGTCTTTGAAGAAGGAGGCCATCTGGGTTGTTCGGTATTGGAATTGGTCCTCCTGGGAGCAGATGCAGCAGAGGCAAAGGAATTGGGAATATGGGATGGCGTTTTTACAGGGGGCAGGGTGGGAGGAGGTGTAATCTAGGTAGCTGTGGGAGTCGGTCAGTTTACAGTAAATGTCCGTGTTGAGATGAGTTCGGTGGGACAGGAGCAGGCTGAGATAATGGGTCGGCTGGGGCAGTCAGGTTTGTGGATTTTGGGCAGGAGATAGAAACGGGCGGTGCAGGGTTGTGGGACTATGAGATTTGAGGCGGTTGATGGGAGATTTCCTGAGGAGATGAGGTTATGGATGGTTTGAGAGATGATGGTTTGGTGGTGGGAGGTGGGGTCATGGTCAAAGGAAAAAGTGAGGACTGCAGATACTGGAGATCAGAGCTGAAAATGTGAATTCATCTCTGCATACCTCGACATGGTCCTGTCCTCCTTAGTCCAAGAACTCCCCACCTACGTTCGGGACACCACCCACGCCCTCCACCTCCTCCATGATTTTCGCTTCGCCGACCCCCAACGCCTTATCTTCACCATGGACATCCAGTCCCTATACACCTCCATCCCCCCATCACGAAGGCCTCAAAGCCCTCCGCTTCTTCCTTTCCCACCAACCCAACCAGTACCCTTCCACTGACACCCTCCTTCGACTGACTGAACTGGTCCTCACTCTGAACAACTTCTCTTTCCAATCCTCCCACTTCCTCCAAACCAAAGGAGTAGCCATGGGCACCCGCATTGACCCCATTATGCCTGCCTCTTCGTCGGATATGTGGAACAGTCCATCTTCCGCAGCTACACTGACACCACCCCCCACCTTTTCCTCCACTACATCGATGACTGTATTGGTGCTACCTTGTGCTCCCACGAGGAGATTGACCAGTTCATCCACTTTACTAACACCTTCCACCTTGACCTCAAATTTACCTGGACCATCTCAGACTCCTACCTCCCCTTCCTAGACCTCTCCATTTCTATCTCGGGCGAACAATTCAACACGGACATTTACTATAAACCGACCGACTCCCACAGCTACCTAGATTACACCTCCTCCCACCCTGTCCCCTGTAAAAACGCCATCCCATATTCCCAATTCCTTTGCCTCTGCTGCATCTGCTCCCAGGAGGACCAATTCCAATACCAAACAACCCAGATGGCCTCCTTCTTCAAAGACCGCAATTTCCCCTCAGACGTGGTTGACGATGCTCTCCACCACATCTCCTCCACTTCCCGCTCCTCCGCCCTTGAACCCCGCCCCTCCAATCACCACCAGGACAGAACCCCACTGGTCCTCACCTACTACCCCACCAACCTCCAGATACATCGTATCATCCTTCGTCATTTCCGCCACCTCCAAACAGACTCCACCACCAAGGATATATTTCCCTCCCCTTCCCTATCAGCATTCCTGAAAGACCACTCCCTCCGCGACTCCCTCGTCAGGTCCACACCCCCCACCAACCCAACCTCCACTCCCGGCACCTTCCACTATAACTGCAAGAAATGCAAAACTTACGCCCACACACCCCCCCTCACTTCCCTCCAAAGCCCCAAGGGATCCTTCCATATCCGTCACAAATTCACCTGCACCTCCACACACACATCATTTACTGCATCCGCTGCACCCGATGTGGCCTCCTCTATATTGGGGAGATAGGCCGCCTCCTTGCAGAACGTTCCAGAGAACATCTCTGGGACACCCGCACCAACTAACCCAACTGCCCCGTGGCTGAACACTTTAACTCCCCCTCCCACTCCGCCAAGGACATTCAGGTCCTTGGCCTCCTCCATTGCCAGACCATGGCAACACGACGCCTGGAGGAAGAGCGCCTCATCTTCCACCTAGGAAACCTCCAACCACAAGGGATGAATGCAGATTTCTCCAGCTTCCTCATTTCCCCTCCCCCCACCTTATCTCAGTCCCAACCCTCGGGCTCAGCACCACCTTCTTGACCACCTTCTTCTTCCCAACCTCTCTGCCCCCACCCTCTCTCCGGCCTATCACCCTCATCTTAACTTCCTTCCATCTATTGCATTCCCAACGCCCCTCCCCCAAGTCCCTCCTCCCTACCTTTTATCTTAGCCTGCTTGGCACACCTTCCTCATTCCTGAAGAAGGGCTTATGCCCGAAATGTCGATTCTCCTGCTCTTTGGATGCTGCCTGACCTGCTGTGTTTTTCCAGTAACACATTTTGCAGCCTTGTATCCCTTGCCTGCAGAAATGTACATCCAAATGCTTCTTAAGTGTTATGAGAGTTTCCATTTCTGTCAAATGGCAGCTTGTTGTTGTTTTCCTCCATGTTAGTGATTTTATTTCGCCAGTAAGTGTATTATTGATGGTCTTGAGGGTTTCCTCTGATTTGCTTCATTTAGTGATGTCATCCATGTAGCAGACCTAAAGTTTGGGTTGGATGGTTGGCAGAGCTGTTTGTTTGCGTCTCTGCATTACTGCCTCAGCTAAGAACCCTGATATCGGGGATCCCATGGGTGTTACATTTGTTTGTCTGAACGTTTTGTTGTTGAAGGTGATGTGGGTGGTAAGGCGTAGGTCCACTAGCTTGACGATACTGTCCTTGCTGATGAAATTGGTGGTGTTTGGTGTACATGTCTTTGGTTTTTCTAATAGTGTAGATTAATGGATGTGAACAGGGCTGTAACATTAATTTCATACATCTCAATTGTGTCCCCCCTCAATCTCCTCTGCTTTGAGGAAAACAACTCAGTTTATCCATTCTCTCTTGGTAACTGAAACTCTCCAGCGCAGGCAGCATCCTGGTGAATCTCCTCTGCACCGTTTCCAGTGTTATAAATCCGTCCTATAATATGGATTTCAAACTGCACACAATACTCCAGCTGTGGAAAAACCAATATTTTGTACAATTCCAGCAGAATCTCCCAGCTGTTAAACCCTGTGCCTTGACGAATAAAAGCAGGAATACCATGTGCCTTCTTAACCACTTTATCCACTGGTCCTGATACCTCATGGACCACAGTACATCCACACCAATGTGCTTCTGATCTTTGGTGCTTCCCTGGGTCTCACCGTTCGATATGTATTACCTTGTTTTTCTGCCCAAGTGGATCACCACACATGCCTTATGATTTGGAAAAAGGTCATAAGAGATTGAATTGGAACTTATTTCAATCTCAATGGAAAATTATGAATTAGCTACAGAATTAAATAAGTGTTCAGAATAAATATGAATCACAAGTCTTATCAAAAATGGGTTGTAACTGCTATAAGCTGCATTGGAGCTCAGGCCTTACCAAGGAGACTGGAGAAACGTTGTCAGCTTTGAAGACACATTTTGAACCCTCAGCTAATGTTACTTATTAATGGGATGTGTTCAACAAAATTCATTGAAGTTTGCATCACATATAGATAGGGTGCACTGAGAATAAGGTAAAAACAATGACTGCAGATGCTGGAAAGCAAATACTGGATTAGTGGGCTGGACTGAGAATAACCTAGCTCTCAATGCCGGCAAAACCAATGAACTCATTAATGCCTTTCATTGCTAAGACCTTTAAGTATAGGAGTTGCGATGATATGTTGAGGTTGTACAGGACACTAGTGAGGCCTCTTCTGGAGTGCTAGAAAAGTTCTGATTGCCCAGTTTTAGGAAGGATATTATTAAGCTATCGAGGGTTCAGAAGAGACATCACAGGTTCTAAAAACAGACAGCGTAAGATAGCAGATGATAATATACCCCTTCCACATTATCTCAAAGCCTTCTATGCTCGCTTTGAGCAGAAATTAGGCGGAAAGGTAACACCTATTCTGACAAGTCCTGATTAACCTATCCCAGCAGTCACTGCTTCAGAGGTCAGATCAGTTTTCCTTTGTGCGAATCCAAGGAAAGCAATGGGACCAAACTAGGCCTTGCGCTCAGAGCATGCACAGATCAACTGGCAGAGGTCTTCTCAGACATCGTCAACCTCTCCCCGCAGCAGGCCACTCTCCCTGCAAACTCAAGAGGGCCAACATCATCCCTGTGCCGAAGAAAGCTCATGCAGCATGTCTCAATGACTACCGTCCAGTGGCCCTAACTTCGGCGGTCACGAAGTGCAGGTCATGGCATTAATCAACTCAGCCGCCCCACTACTCTTGACCCACTCCAATTTGCCTCTCGGACCAATAGATCCACGTCAGATGCCATATCATTTGCCCATCACACCTCCCTAGAACATCTCGACACCAGGAACAGCTATGTAAGAATCCCACTCATTGACGACAGTTCAAACTTTCAACATTATTATCCCCTCGGGACTTTTTACTAAACTTAGTGATCTCGGACCGAGCCCTACTCTGCAACTGGATCCTCTGTTTCCTGACCCACAGGCCACAATCAGTGAAGATTGGGGACAATATTTCATCCTAACACTCAAAACTGGAACCCCCCCAGGGTTGCATACTCAGCCCCCTACTGTACTCACTGTATACCCATGACTGCATCACCAAATACTAGACTAATGCCATTTACAAGTTCTCTGATGACACCACCACAGTCAGTCGAATCTCAGATGGTGATGTAACAGACTACAGATGGGAGGTGGAAGACTTGGAAAAACAGTGCACTGAGAATAACCTAGCTCTCAATGCCAGCAAAACCAATGAACTCATTATTGACTTTCAGCGGGATATGACTCATGCCCCCCTACACATTAACAGCACAGAGGTGGAATGAGTGGAGAGTGTCAAGCTCCTGGGAGTGGTCATCCACAACAAGCTTTCTTGGACTCTTCGTGTGAATGCACTGGTTTCATAGGCCCAACAACGTCTCTTCTTTCTCAGGCAGCTGAGAAAATTTGGCATGACGGCAAATACCCTTGCCAACATTTATAGGTGCACCATCGACAGCATTCTGTCTGGATGTATCACTACCTGGTATGGCAACTGTACTAGTCAAGATCAGAGACTGTTACAGAGAGTGGTGAACTCGGCCCAGACAATCACAAAGGCCGGCCTCCCATCTATAGAATCATCTACCAGGCCCGCTGTCAAGGAAAGGCCGCCAGCATTCTCAAAGATCTATCCCACCCTGGCAATGTTTTTCTACAACCTCTACCATCAGGGAGAAGGTACAGAAGCCTGAACACAAGCACCAGCTGGTTTTGTAACACTTTCTACCCGACTGTTGTTAAAATACTGAATGGACTCACAAACTCTTAGTATTCGCCTGTACCTGTGTTTTTGTTTGTGCTGCTGTTTACCTATTATTTACTATCTGTGCGACTTAACTCTGTGATTTGCCTGTATTGCTCGTAAGACAAAGGTTTTCACTGTGCCTTGGTACACGTGACAATAAATTCAATTCAATTCAATTCAAGAGATTTATCAGAATGATGTCAGAAATGGAGAGTTTCAGTTATAATCCGAGGCTGGATAGGCTGGGACACTTTTCACTGGAGCATAGGAGGTTTATAAAATCATGATGGATTTTGATAATGCAAATAGCCAAGGTCTTTTCCCTTAGGGTTGGGGATTTCAAGACTGGGGGCATATTTTGAAGGTGAGAGGAGAAAGATTTAAAAGGCACCTGAGAGGCATTTGGACACAATATTCCTGAGACATGTGTATGTTCTTTTCCCAGGATTTTTGAACTCTCGTTTTCCAGCCTTTTTTGTATACTGTTTTCCTGGGATGTTTAGACACTGCTTTCTCAATGCTATATGGTACTGTTTCCTCTGGCCTGTTGAGGCACTGTGAGTGTATCTTTTCTATTCTGTACCAGGACTACAAATCCCAGGATTCATTGTGATGAACTCTGCGCTGCAGTTGGAACAAACAAGACCAAGTAGCTGACAAAAAGGCTGTGGTTCGTATCAGATACTGATTTTTTTGTTGTGATTCCAGTTTAAACGAGATATTCCTAATTCTGTCTGTAAACTTTGAAGAGCTAAAAGTGGGGTTAGTACATGCAGGAAATCGCTAGATAATGTTTCTTTCTAATTACTGGACTTTGGATTTTGTGGCTGCGGGATGATTGATTTCTGTGGATCAGTTTAGCATGAGTTCAGGGCTCAGGCGCAGTAAGTTTTTCACAATGTTTGATGACAGTTTGAATTGTCAAAATCCACCATTTAATACAACAGTTATAAGAAAGGGTGGATCATGCAGTCCCTCGATCTACTCTGATCGTGGCCTCAACTCAATCTTCTTGCCTGTTGGCTATGAATAGGATCGCCAGTGGCAGAGGCCTGAAATACTGGTCACTGCCCTGCACGCTGCTGTACAAATTCCCTGCCAACAAATGAACTAAAACAAGAAACAAAAGCATAAACTGCTGGAGAAACTCTGGCACTCTGTGGAGACAAAGCAGAGTTAATATTTCGTGTCCAGTGACCCTTCTTTGGAAGGTCTTCAGGGTTTATTTTGACTAAAATAAACATGCAAAACTGCTGTAATTTTCTTCACCATTGTTCTGGTCCCAGCTAATGTTAATATGGGACAGGTCAGATCCCAGGCGGAAACCTGGTTTGATAGATCTTTTTACTTGGTTTTATTGAGGTGGTCTCTCATTGAAACATTGAATTGAATTGAATTTATTGTCACGTGTACCGAGGTACAATGAAAAACAAGCAATACAGGCAGATCACAGAGTTATGTAGCATAGATAAGTAAATAATAGGTAAACAGCTACAAAAACACTAGTATAGAGTTTGTGAATCCATTCAGTATTCTAACAACAGTCAGGTAGAAGCTGTTACAGAACCGGCTGGTGCACATGTTCAGGCTTCTGTACCTTCTCCCTGGGAGTGATGCTGAAAAAGCACAGCAGGTCAGGCAGCATCCATGGAGCAGCAAAATCGACGTTTCGGGCAAAAGCCTTTCATCAGGAATGAGGTAGTGATATTAGGTAGTATATCCAGACAGAATGCTCTCAATGGTGCACCTATAAAAGTTGGCAAAGGTATTCACCATCATGCCAGATTTTGTCAGCTGCTTAAGAAAGAAGAGACGCTGTTGGGCCTTTGTAACAAGTGCGTTCACACAAAGAGTCCAAGAAAGCTTGCTGTGGATGACCAATCCCAGGGGCTTGACACTCTCCGCTCATCCATCTCTGTGCTGTTAATGTGTAGGGGGCATGAGTAACATCCCGCCGAAACTCAATAATGAGTTCCTTGGTTTTGCCGGCATTGAAAGCTAGGTTATTCTCAGTGCACTGTGTTTCCAAGTCTTCCACCTCCCGTCTGTAGTCTGTTTTGTCACCTCTGAGATTTGACCAACTGTAGTGGTGTCATAAGTGAACTTGTAAATGGCATTAGCCTAGTATTTGGCGACGCAGTCATTGGTATACAGCGAGTACATTAGGGGGCTGAGTATGCACCCCTGGGGGGCTCCAGTTTTAAGTGTTACTGAGGATGAAATATTGTCCGCATTCTTCACTGATTGTGGCCTGTGGGTCAGGAAACTGAGGATCCAGTTGCAGAGAGTAGGGCTTAGTCTGAGATAACTAAGTTTAGTAATCAGTCTCAAGGGAATAATAGTGTTGAAGGCTGAACTGTCTTCAATGAGTAGGATTCTTACATTGCTGTTCTTGGTGTCAAGATGTTCTAGGGAGGAGTGAAGGGAAAGTGATCTGGCATCTGATATGGATTTGTTGCTCCAATAGGCAAATTGGAGTGGGTCAAGAGTGATGGGGAGACTGGAGTTGATTAATGCCATGACCAGCCTTTCAAAGCACTTCATGACCACCGAAGTTAGGGGCACGGTCATTGAGACATGCTTAGGCACAGGGATGATGTTGGCCCTCTTGAAACAGGCAGGGACAGTGGCCTACTGCAGGGAAAGGGTGAAGATGTCCTAGAAGACCTTTGCCGGTTGATCTGCGCATGCTCTGAGTGCATGGCCTGGTACTCTGTCTGGTCCCATCACTTTCCTTGGATTCACATGAAGGAAAACTGATCTGACCTCTGATGCAGTGACTGTTGGGATAGGTTCGTCAAGACTTGTCAGAATTGGTGTTACCTCTCCGCCAAGATTCTGCTCAAAGGAGCATAGAAGGTGTTGAGATGATCTGGAAGGAATATGTCATTGTCTGCTATCTTGCACTTTCTGTTTTTAGAACCTATGAAGTCACTCGGTCCTTGCCCTAGTTGCCAGGTGTCTGTCTGGGTCTCTTGTTTGGATCGGTATTGATCCTTGGCTGTCTTCATGGCTCTGGGAAGGTCATACTTGGATTCCTTATATTTCAATGACACTCCTGATCTGAAGGCCTCACATCTGGTTTTTGGCAGGTTCTAAAAGTCCTGATTCATCCAGGGTTTCCTAATGGGGAACACCCGGATTGACTTCCTTGGTATACAATCCTCCACACACTTGCTGATAAAGTCTGTGACTGTGGTGGCGTACTCATCCAAGGTACCTGCGGACTGTTTGAACATGGCCCAATCGGCCGATTCCAGACAACACCAGAGTTGATCCTCTGCCTCCTCCAACCAGTACTGGACCTGTATCTGGTCAGTGTCTCCTGCTTGAGCTTTTGCCTGTAAGCCGGGAGAAGAAAACATGGCATTGTGGTCGGAGTTCCCAAAATGAAGGCGGGGCATGGAGCGGTCGGCATCTTCACAGTGGTGTAACAGTGGTCTAAAATGTTTGGACTTCTGGTGGGGCAGGTAATGTTCTGGTGGTACTTGGGCAACACCTTCCTTAGATTGGCTTGATTGAAGTCACCAGTCACAATAAACAGGGCCTTGAGGTGTTCAGTCTCCAGGATGTTAATGGTGGAGTACAGCACACCCAGACCTTCCTCAACCTTTGCTTGTGACATAAGCCCACACTATTAGAGTATTTAAATGTTTAGTTTTAACAACAGAAGTTTATTTCACAAAAGGAATGAAGATCAGATACAATAAACCAAACTATGCACACATAACACAGATTTTGAAACAGGGTAAAAATATTGACTTATTAAAATCAAACATTTTCATTCACAGATCCCAAAAACACTCACTTAGAGTGCTCATTCCAGAGGGAATCTCTTTGTCTATCAGCCCTATAGGGCTTAATTTAACTGTGGCTTCAGCTCCTAGTCTGGAGAATCTGATAGCCTCTGCCTGGAACCGTCATACACCTGAGCTTAAACGTTCTCTATTTCAAATAATCCCTTCAAGATTTTACCTAAAACACCTCTGGTCTGGAGCTATTATTAAACCTTTCACCATGAGGTAATTTTTTAAAACAAATCTGAACCAATTTCTCCCATCTCAAGCAAATGTTTTACATATCCAGCTTCTGATGAAAGGCCTGCAGACCTCTCCAAATTGAAAGTAAAACTGAAATGTTTCTTTCTAATTTGTTGGTGTTTCTCCCAACTCAAACCAGAAACGAGTCCAGAATCTTCCATCAGGAAGTCTGAAGTACTACATTACATGCTTGGTTTGCTTGTAAACTCTCCCATTGTAAACAAAGCCCATTAGTTCCTGGAGACTACCTCTCCTAAACTGTATTAAGAAAATCCCCATAGCTTCACTAATACCTTTAAATTAATCATTCAACCCCTTCAGGCAGACAGAACACCCATATGCTACAAGTTCAAAATTCAAAAATCCCATCTCAAAAATAAATGTTATCAAAATATATACAAATCAAACACCTTACAACACACAATAATAATCATACCAACAATTAAGATGTTGCACAACAACTAACACTCAATGTCTAATGACAATGTCAACAACTTAAAGCCAACATATCCACCTTGACCTGGCTGTCATGGAGTAAACACGAAAACATGGAGCATTACTGAATTAAGATAGTGGAGTCAAGGGTTATGGAGATAAGGCTGGAACAGGATACTGATTGGGAATGATCAGCCATGATCATATTGAATGGCGGTGCAGGCTCGAAGGGCTGAATGGCCTACTCCTGCATCTATTGTCTATTGTCTATTGAATAATATGGAGCACTGTCAGGAAATGACTGACTTAATGATTGTGAATATTTTTGAGAGGTTTTGCGGCAAGTTTCAGATATCTTTCCTCACACTAGTCTAACAATGCTTCATTGCAGAGGAAGAGTTAACAATTTTCATTTTGCTAGCCTTTTCCCACTATGTGTTAATGTCAATCTCTTTAAGATTGCATGCATGAACACTGGCTCAAGATCCCTGAAAGGACGTGCATGGACATTCAGATATTCTGTTTCAAAGTCAGATCTCTTTGCAAGTATTCCTTGACTCCTTCAGAGAAAGCTTAAAACGTGTTTCTCTGACTTTTTCCTGGTACATCTGGTGTTATTGTGTAGCCTGACGTTTATTAAAACCAAAGGGATTCGATCTGAAACTCATCATCTTATATGCTGAGAGGAATTAATTTGACCTCTGAAACTTCAAGATTGTTTATGAACCATTTCAGAGCATTACTGAGAAAGTAATGTTCGGCCATTTTACTGACAATCACCAAATCAGTTCGATAGTATTTTTCAACACTCTTCCTCACTCTGAAAGAAACTGGTCATAGATTCTCAACATTTCAATACCTGGCAGAAGAGAAACTGTTCAGATTGTAGCAGCATGGTGGCTCAGTGGTTAGCATAGCTTCCCCAGGGTCCCAGGTTCGATTCCAGCCTTGGGTGACTGTGTGGAATTTGCACATTCTCCCCGTGTCTGTGTGGGTTTCCTCTGGATATTCTGGTTTCCTCCCACATTCCAAAGATGTGCAAGCCAGGTGAATTGGCCATGCTAAATTGTCCATAGTTGTTAGGTGCATTAGTCAGAGGGTGGTGGGTTACTCTTCGGAGGGTTGGTGTGGACTTATTGGGCCAAAGGGCCTGTTTCCACACTGTAGGGAATCTAATCTAAGAGTGCACTCGAATCAAGGCCACACCATGTACCAAAAGTGGAAATGTCTTATTGAATCATCAA
Organism: Chiloscyllium punctatum; assembly: GCF_047496795.1. NCBI lineage: Eukaryota > Metazoa > Chordata > Chondrichthyes > Orectolobiformes > Hemiscylliidae > Chiloscyllium > Chiloscyllium punctatum. The sequence goes on from NC_092741.1 coordinate 11,872,990, forward strand.
GAATGGTGAATTTGTTTCTCTTTTGACTAGTATAAAAGGGATTTTCACCAGACTTTTCAATAAACTGAAAATGAACACATTTGTTACAGGCAAATGTATCCTTGAAGCAAGTGGTAAACTGTTAACCAACTATGCCACTACGTATGCCCTATAATCCCATGCGTGCACACATTCATTCACAGGCAAGACAAAACCATTCACTGCTGCAGACTTATTTGGGTGAAGGGGAAAAAAATGGCAAAAAAAAGGGAAAGGTCAAGTGGTAAATTCAAGTAATAAAAATGGATGTATTTCTCATTGTTCCTTTGAACTCCCTCAATTACTATGTTCTGTTAGCAGAAAAAAGTGAGCCTGGTCCTCGAGAGTGATGCCTTTTGCTTCAATATCAAGGTTTCTGACAGTATACCATATTGCATTGAGCAAAGTATGAGCCAGACAGTTGACTGCAACAATATCCTTTTAAGCATGTTTCAGTTTTTTACAAGCACTATTTGCGTCCCATAATTAACATTTGTGTTGTCTGTTAAATGCATGAAAAGTCTTGCTGGATATGATTAATGGTACTGAGTTTGGATATGGAACAGATTAGGGAAGAGAAATAAACTGAAACCTAATTTCCCTTTCCTTCCTGACTGCAGTCAGTGTGGTACTGACAAAAGAGCTTTGGTGAATTTCTGCATTGCACCTTGGGACTGGGCATTAGTGGTGGATGGACTGCATGTTGAATATTGTGGATATGGTGCTATTCAATGGGCTGCTTTGTCCTGTTTAGTGTGGAGGTAATTGATACACGCCCCCCCCCCCCCCCCCCCCCATCCCTTTATGTAATTGGTATTGAGGAATCTCTCAATCCCTCAAATCAATTACTGAGCTTCCACAACCCTCCGGGGTACTGGGATTTATAACCATTTGGGTCAAAATATTTCTCCTATCTGGCTTGATATTGAAGCCTCACAGTCGAAATGTCCTCTAATTAATTTATTATTTATGGACAAGATGAAATCCATGACCCAGCAATGCAATAGTCCAATTATCTTGAATATGGTGAAAGCCTGGAGGATAATGAGGCAAGACAAGGGCAATTGGTTTAAGACTTTGCCATTTACCCCTTTGGTTGGAGCCCAAGGATTTAAACCTGGGGCAATGGACTCCGGCTTTAAGACATGGGAGAACAAAGGCATTCTAAGTTTGGGAGATTTATTTGAGGGAGAGGTCCTGATGTCAGTTAAGTCAGAAATATGGATTGTCCAATAAGGTTTCTTTTACAATACTTGCAGATAAGGGATTACACTGAGGAAGACCACACTCCTGGCTCAATGTTATAAATCAGATGCAGAGAAAAGAATACTCCAGTGTACGGGTACTCTTTCACTTAGTACTTTATATCATTTACAGAAAGGCCGTGCTCTGGGGGATATGCAGGACTCTGTAAGATGTGGAGCTGTGAGTTAGGAGAGGACATTTCACTGGAGATATGAGAAGACATCTGGGGAAATGTAAGGAAAATTTCAGTATGTAACAGAGCACAGGCTATGCAATTGAAGATCTTACACAGGGATCATATGACACTAGAGAAGCTAGCTAAGTTTAAGAGAGGAGTGTCACCAGAATGTCCCAAATGTAAAATTAATATAGACACTCTCACACATTGTTATTGGTCATGTTGCAAGATCCAAAGATATTGGAGTGCTATAGCAAGGGAGCTAAAGGACATTCTGGGGATTGAAATTAACATGGATCCAATAATTCTTCTTTTGGGGTTGCCATATTTGCCCTCTGTGGGGGAAGAGACTGTGTAATATTCTTGCCCATTGTGTGAGGAAGAACATTCTACTGAATTGGATGTGAGAAAAACCATCAGGTCTTATGGGGTGGCATAAGCATCTCCCCCAAGATTACCTCACAAATATGGTGCACCATAAAACGGAACAGTTTTATAGGACGTGGTGGTCCTTTTAAAATTATATTGAAGCTGACTTGTCGGCAATACTAGTCAGGGCCATGGTATAGCTGTGGGAATCTTCATGGGCACCCATGGGACCCCGGGAGGAGACTGGAAGGAAAAGAGTATGGGTACTATAGGGGGTACTCCCAGGGATGGGAGCCTCAGTGGAGGTGTGATGAGTAAGATAGAATTAAGTAGTGAGATATTATTTAATTTAAGTTGTTTGAATGTAGTTTAAGTTAGTCTTTATTTAAATGTTTATAATTCAGTTTTAGTTAAGTAATATGTTTGTTTTGGTAGAATAGTGGGCTATTTATTAACAATAGTACTATGCTATGGCCTTGTTCTTTGTACTGTTTTTTTTTCCTGTTTTGATGGCGTTATTCTTTTTCTTTATATATAAATGCTTTGTAAAAGATTTTAAAAAGTTTTTTATAAAAATAAAATTCTCATCACCTTGGTCCTAAATTTAAGTTCTGCTCCTTGGTTCTCGACTCCCCAGCCAGGGGAAACATTCTTATCTTCATCGACCCTGTCTATCCATTTAGTATTTTGTAAGTTTCAATTAGATCATTTGTTCTTTGCAATTCTAGAAAATATAGTCCCAGCTTCCACAATTCTCTTTCTCGCATTTTCTTGAACTCCTCGATGACAATAATATTCTTCCTTAAGCAAGGGACCCAATAATGCACTGCAGGTGAGGTCCCACCCATATATAACTGAAACAAGGCTTTGCTTCTCCTGGATTCAAATCCTCTTGTGACAAATGCTATCATTCGGTTAACCTTCCTAATTGATGCTGCGTCTGCATGTTAACCTTTGTTGGTTTGTTAATGAGAACATTTCTAATCTGTTATGATTTATGAAATGTTCCACATGTCAAATCAGACAGCCTTTCATTTTTCCAATCTCTTAAATATGTTCTTGCTCACTCACGAACTCTGGACAAATGCTCTTTGCATCATTCCAACCTAGTTTTCTCTGGCTGATGTGTGAAAAAAACATTTAGTTCACACTTGCATATATGGGGCACTAGTACTGATGCTTGCAGTTTCCCACTCGTCACAGACAGCCTGCCAACAGGCATTTATTGCTACCCTCTTTTAACCAATCATTAATCCACGCCAGTACACTACCTTCTATCCCATGTGCTTTCATTTATCTAACCAGCCTCCTGGAAACGCCTTTGGAAAATTCAAATATATGATATCCATAAACTCTCCTTTATCTGTTTTGCTCATAAAATCCTTCAAAAATCTCAGCCAGGTTCATATTCAAGAATCCACGCTGACTGCTCAATTAGGTCATTCTTATCCGGGTATCTGCTTACTCCATCCTTTACAATTTTCCGACTGCTTGAAGTAAGGCTAACAGGTCAGTAGATACTATTTTCTCTCTCCCCCTCCCTTCTTAAATAGTGGGATGACATTTTCTATCTTTCAATCTGCAAGAATCATTCCAGAATTCCAAATTTTGGAAGATGATCATGATGCATTGACTTTCTGCAGTTTACCTCTTTAAACACTTGAGTGTTTCTGCTTCTCCCGCTTTAGATACTCACAAAACTCTGGGTAAAAATTTCTCTTTCCTCAAATCCCATCTAAACTTCTTGCTCCTTACCTTAAAACTGTGCATGATGGGCCGAATGGACACTTTCCATACTATTAAAACTCTTTGACTCCATGACTTTGGGATTTAGAATATTGAATCCCAAACACATCAGTTCCACTAATTTCTCCAACATAAGATGGGTCAGTTTTTGTCCACTGTGTGCAGTATGGTTTCTTGACACAGTACGTAGACAAGCCAATAAGGGACGAGGCCACATTGGATTTGGTATTGGGTAACAAACCTGGCCAAGTGTTAGATTTGGAGGTTGGTGAGCACTCTGGTGATAGTGACCACAATTCGGTTATGTTTACTTTAGCGATGGAAAGAGATAGGTATATACCGCAGGGCAAAAATTATAGATGAGTGAAAGGCAATTACGATGCGATTAGGCAAGACTTAGGATGCAGAGGATGGGGAAGGAAACTGTGACCTTCCCCATGCCTCCATTTCTCGCCTTTAAACAACCACCAAACCTCGAATAGATCATTGTTCGCAGCAAACTGCTTGGCTTTCAGGACAACACCATACAACCCTGTCACGGTAGACTCTGCAAGACGTGTCAGAGTGTTGATATGGAGATCACCATTACATGGCGGGACACCCCCCCCCCACCATGTATGTGGCAGGTACTCTTGTGACTCAGCCAACGTTGTCTAACTCATATGCTGCAGGGGAGGATGCCCCAAGGCATTGGTGAGACTGAGCTGAGGCTACAGCAATGGATGAATGGACACCCGCACGACAATCAACTGACAGGAGTGTTCCCTCCCAGTTGGAGAACACTTCAGTGGTACAGGACATTAAACCTTGGTCCTGCGGGTGACCATCCTCCAAGACAGACTTTGGGACAGGCAACAACGCAAAGTGGCCGAGCAGAGGCTGATAGACAAGTTTGGTACCCATGGGGATAGCCTCACCTGGGACCTTGGGTTCATGTCTCACACATTTGTGGGGTGAATTTGTATTTTTAGATTAGAATCAGTCTGAACATTGGGGCACAGACAGTCTCTCACAGGGCACCTCACATTTTCAATGCATTATCTGAACCAACATGGTACCTATTGTTAAAGTTCACTTGAGAATGTAACTTTAAGAAAGTTCTGGAACTTACATATTAAAGAGGGTAAAAACAATGACTGCAGAGGCTAGAAACCAGATTTTGGATTAGTGGTGCTGGAAGAGCACAGCAGTTCAGGCAGAATCCGAGAAGCAGCAAAATCGACGTTTCAGGCAAAAGCCCTTCATCAGGAATAAAGGCAGAGAGCCTGAAGGGTCGAGAGATAAGCTAGAGGAGGGTGGGGGTGGGGAGAAAGTAGCATGGCGTACAATAGGTGAGTGGGGGAGGGGATGAAGGTGATAGGTCAGGGAGGAGGGTGGAGTGGATAGGTGGAAAAGAAGATAGGCAGGTAGGACAAGTCATGGGGACAGTGCTGAGCTGGAAGTTTGGAACTAGAGTGAGGTGGGGGAAGGGGAAATGAGGAAACTGGTGAAGTCCACATTGATGCCCTGGGGTTGAAGTGTTCTGAGGCGGAAGATGAGGCGTTCTGCCTCCAGGTGTCTGTTGGTGAGGGAGCGGCGGTGAAGGAGGCCCAGGACCTCCATGTCCTCGGCAGAGTGGGAAGGGGAGTTGAAATGTTGGGCCACAGGGCGGTGGGGTTGATTGGTGCGGGTGTCCCAGAGATGTTCCCTAAAGCGCTCTACCAGGAGGCGTCCAGTCTCCCCGATGTAGAGGAGACCGCATCGGGAGCAACGGATGCAATAAATGTTATTAGTGGATGTGCAGGTAAAACTTTGATGGATGTGGAAGGCTCCTTTAGGGCCTTGGATAGAGGTGTGGGCGCAGGTTTTGCAGTTCCTGCGGTGGCAGTGGAAGGTGCCAGGATGGGAGGGTGGGTTGTAGGGGGGCGTGGACCTGACCAGGTAGTCATGGAGGGAACGGTCTTTGCGGAAGGTGGAAAGGGGTGGGAAGGGAAATATGTCCCTGGTGGTGGGGTCTTTTTGGAGGTGGCAGAAAAGTTGGCGGATGATTTGGTTTATGCGAAGGTTGGTAGGGTGGAAGGTGAGCACCAGAGGCGTTCTGTCCTCGTTATGGTTGGAGGGGTGGGGTCTGAGGGCGGAGGTGCGGGATGTGGAAGAGATGCGTTGGAGGGCATTGTTAACCACATGGGAAGGGAAATTGCGGTCTCTAAAGAAGGAGGCCATCTGGTGTGTTCTGTGTTGGAACTGGTCCTCCTGGGAGCAGATACGGCGGAGGCGGAGGAATTGGGAATACGGGATGGCATTTTTGCAAGAGGTAGGGTGGGAAGAGGTGTAATCCAGGTAGCTGTGGGAGTTGGTGGGTTTGTAAAAAATGTCAGTGTCAAGCCGGTCGTCATTAATGGAGATGGAGAGGCCCAGGAAAGGGAGGGAGGTGTCAGAGATGGTCCAGGTAAATTTAAGGTCAGGGTGGAATGTGTTGGTGAAGTTGATGAATTGCTCAACCTCCTCGCGAGAGCATGAGGTGGCGCCAATGCAGTCATCAATGTAGCGGAGGAAGTGGTGGGGAGTGGTGCCGGTGTAATTACGGAAGATCAACTGCTCCACGTAGCCAACAAAGAGACAGACATAGCTGGGGCCCATACATGTGCCCATGGCTACCCCTTTGGTCTGGAGGAAGTGGGAGGATTCAAAGGAGAAATTGTTAAGGGTGAGGACCAGTTCAGCCAAATGAATGAGAGCGTTGGTGGAAGGATACTGTTGGGGACGTCGGGAGAGGAAGAAACGGAGGGCTTGGAGGTCCTGGTCATGGCGGATGGAGGTGTAGAGGGATTGGATATCCATGGTGAAGATGAGGCGTTGGGGGCCGGGGAAACGGAAGTCTTGGAGGAGGTGGAGGGTGTGGGTGCTGTCTCGAACATATGTGGGGAGTTCCTGGACTAGGGGGGGTTAGGACAGTGTTGAGGTAGGTAGAGATGAGTTCAGTGGGGCAGGAGCATGCTGAGACAATGGGTTGGCCATGTGGTCAGGCTTGTGGATCTTGGGAAGGAGGTAGAACCGGGCAGTGCGGGGTTCCCGGACTATGAGGTTGGAAGCTGCGGGTGGGAGATCTCCTGAGGTAATGAGGTTCTGTATGGTCTGGGAGATGATGGTTTGGTGATGGGGGATGGGGTCATGGTCGAGGGGGTGGTAAGAAGAGGTGTCCTCGAGTTGGCGTTTGGCTTCAGCGGTGTAGAGGTCAGTGCGCCAGACTACCACTGCGCCCCCTTTATCTGCTGGCTTGATGGTGAGGTTGGGATTGGAGCAGAGGGATTGGAGGGCTGCACGTTGTGAGGGTGAGAGGTTGGAGTGGGGGAGGGGGGTAGACAGGTTGAGGCGGTTAATGTCCTGGCGGCAGTTGGAAATGAAGAGGTTGAGGGCAGGTAATAGGCCAGCGCGGGGTGTCCAGGTGGATGCAGTGTGTTGGAGGTGGGCGAAGGGGTCCTCGGAAGGTGGGCGGGAGTCCTGATTGTGAAAGTAAGCTCGGAGGCGGAGGCGACGGAAGAAGTGTTCGATGTCACGTCGTGTATTAAATTCATTGATGCATGGACAGAGGGGGATGAAGGTGAGTCCTTTGCTGAGGACTGATCGTTCGTCCTCAGTGAGTGGGAGGTCTGGAGGGATGGTGAAAACTCGGCAGGGCTGGGAGCTGGGATCTGGTGTGGGTGTGGAGCTGGGAGTGGGGGCGGAGCCAGTAACTGGAGTGGGTGTGATGGTGGGGGAATGCGGGTGGAGTCATGAGCTGGGGTGGTGCTCACTGAAACCAACATGCCCATTCTAAAAGAGGAGAGACTTAACAAACAATCCAGGTTTTTTTCAATATATAATTTCAGTTACATCACACTGTAAACTTTTGCTATAAATTCTGTGTCCTACGATCTTATACTCAACAACCACTTGATGAAGGAGCAGTGCTCTGAAAGCTAGTGCTTCCAAGTAAACCTGTTGGACTATAACCTGGTATTGTGTGATTTTTAATTTACTAATACTTGTCTATTTCAACCCCTGATTCTCCACTGGATCTTTACTTCTGGGAGATTTCTTGTGTGTGAAGACAGTGAAGATAGACACAAATGGCCAAATCTTTCCAGCCTCTGAATGGCAAGATAGTTGGAAAAATAACATGAAATGGCCAATGAGGTGCTTCTCAATGTCAAAAACGAAAAAAATCCCATTTTCTGACCAAGAGCTGATGGAGAGATGAGGCTCTCACTTATGACAGCAAGAGGCCGATAGCATGAGGTAGCAGGGATTAACACCTTATTAATGCCTCATCTCACCTCGTTAGTATACAGTTTCACAACCTCCCCTCTGTCAGATTGAATCGAGACAGTGAAAATTCCCAACATGAGCAGTCAGTATATAACTCACCTGTGGATCTCCATCTTGGACAGCAGCCCCTAAAATCTCAGGCCATGCTCTGATGGGCATACTCCCTCCAAGGACATTTTCATCAGACACATACCAGCCTCTCTGCACCCTCATGGCACATTCCCCAATGCACTTATTGCACAGTTCTGTACTTCAGGATTTTCATTGTAACGCTGCTGTGTGTGCAGGGACGGGCACCCAGCACAAGAGTTGGAGTGGGATGTGTTTCGGTGCTGCTTGCTCAACTTTTTAGTGTTCCTTCACTTTGTGTCAACTTCAATGCTTGTAACATCTAGGTCTTGACTTGCCTTTTAGCAATTTGACTTCTCGGTCAGACCTTAAAGCATCACACTGCGCCTGTGCTATCTTGCTGCTGAACACAGACAATGAGATGGTTGTTAGGAATCCTCATTCAAGGGGGTGGACACATTGCTGTAAGGTTCAGTGCTCTGTGAATCTCATACCTACAACATGCACCAGCAGCCTACACAGCAAACACTACAAAATGCTTCAACCAAATAGACCATAGAACATAAAATGTTACAGCGCAGTACAGGCCCTTCAGCCCTCGATGTTGCGCCAACCTGTGAAATTAATCTGATGCCCATCTAAACTACACCATTCCATTATTATCCACATGTATGACCAATGCCCATTTAAATGCCCTTAACGTCAGCAAGTCTACTACTGTTGCAGGCAGACCGTTTCACACCTCTATTATACTCTGAGTAAAGAAACTTACTCTTGATATCTGTCGTCAATCTATCACCCCTCAATTTAAAGCTATGTCCCCTCATGTTAGTCTTCACCATCTGAGGAAAACGTTTCTCACTGTTCACTGTCCTATCTAACCCTCTGATTATCTTATATGTCTCGATTAAGTCACCTCTCAACCTTCTTCTCTCCAACAAAAACAGCCTCAGTTCCCTCAGCCTTTCCTCGTAAGACCTTCCTTCCATGCCAGGCAACATCTTAATAAATGTCCACTGAACCCTTTCCAAAGCTTCCACATCCTTTCTATAATGCGGTGTCCAGAACTGTATGCAGTATTCCAGGTGCGGCCTTACCAGTGTCTTGTACCTTGTGGCTCTGAAACTCAATCTACTGACCAATAAACGCCAACATACCATATGTCTTCTTAACACCCTATCAACCTGGGTGGCAACTTTCAGGGATTTATGCACCTGGACACCGAGATATCTCTGTTCATTTACACTGCCAAGAATTTACTATGAGCCCAGTCCTCCTGTTACTTCTTCCGAAGTGAACTACCTCACACTTTTCTGAATTAAACTATTTGCCACTTCTCAGCCCAGCTTTGCATCTTATCAATGTCGCTCTGTAACCCACAACATCCTTCGGCACTATCCATAACTCTGCCTACCTTAGTGTCATGTGCAAATGTACTTACTAGCAAATGGCCAGCTCTTAAAGTTTAAGGAGAGTAGCCCTCATTCAAGTCAAAGGTGGTCAAGTTTGAGGGCTCCATTTCAGCACAGTCCAGACAGTGGGTCACAGTGTGTCCTGTAGATCCAGTGCAAGTAGTCAGGGGATTTGTGATTAGTCGGTTGAGGAGCTGCACACGGATCAGTCAGAGGTCCAGTCAGTCATCAGTCAGGGCTGTCTGACCATGTTGGTCACAGGGTGGGCCACAGGCACCATTGTCCTCACTAGTTTCCAAAAGAAAAACTGATTAGCAAGCATGACAAACTCGGAACTCCAGCTCTTCCTGCCTGCTTCATTTAGACTACCTGGCTGTCACTTATTCCCTTCTGTCTCTACATTCCTAACTTTCAATGTGACTATCTCCTAACTGTGCTCTCCATGCTGTTCTGTCTCACTGATACACAAGTGACTCCAAGCACAGGTTGATTTTGGAAATCTGGAGCTCAATCTTCTGCAGTTGTGTTCATTTGCGATATATGTCCATGACTCTCATACAACAGGACGTACATTTCAATTTGTAATGAGTACTAATAATATTGTATTGTTGTTTGGAAACCCGGATTCTAAGGTAGAGGTAAATAGCACCTACTAAACTATTGTCTCTTCCTGTCACAAATCATTTTCAAACTACACAGTTGTAGCATTAAACTTCAACAAAACAGTCGTAATCTCTTAATATGGCATCTCACTGAAAATATTAAAGGATTATGATCCATACAAACAACAGTTTCTGCAGAATTATAGATTTCAAAATGTTGTAGGAATAATACCAACCTTGGAGTCTCCCAGTGTCTCTCAACAATTGAATATTTCTGTCGCCACAAAATTAGTTTGTGTGAAAAATAACATTTAATCCCCTCTCATCCTCCTGTAACATTACTGCACCAACATAGATACCACTGACATTAACAGTGAATTTAAATGGTTATAATGATTCATTGCTACAAAAGCTGGTGCAGCCACCAGTACAGCTTTCAAGCTATCAAAATCCTGGGATTTCATTGTCCACTCAAATTGATTGCCCTTCTATAAAAAATTCCTCGAAGGTACCACTGCATTGCTAAAGTTCAGAACAAACATCTGATAAATTCAGGCCTGGGGAAACCAGGTTGTTGTGGTTATTGTCAGGCTTCAGTCAGGACAAGGGGAAGAGCCTTTGCTCATGGAGTCCCAGGATAGTCAGTCAAGGGCAGCCTCCAATCCCAGTCCAGGGCCTGCTGGGCACAGTCAGAGTCAAGCGTCTCTCCTCAGGATTGTGGCGAGGAACCAAATTTCAGGAAAAACAAAATCCATCTTGACTCTTTCTGCCCTTTTCTGCAGTTGTTTTCTTATAGTGTGAGAGAGGTGGGTATTACAGGAGGTGAAAGTGGGTCGCACAGGTGAGGAAATCTCCCTTATGAGTGAGTTGGTAGTGTAAAGGGCATGTAGAGTTAGTGCTATCAGGGCTGAGTAAGGGGAAGATGCTGCAGACCATAGTGAGAGCAGTAGAGCATGAGCCTTGGGGGGTAGGTGGGTACAGTAACAGAGATAGAGTGAATGTGAAGATGGTGGCATTTATCCTGACAAATTGAAAAACCTCTGATGGGGCTGTGCATTCCTTCAGACGGCTAACCCCAGCACCATCTTCAGACCAGGCTGCCATAGTCTGGTGCTCCTGGGGGAAGAGGATGTGTGGCCTGTGCCACAATCCCTGGAGCAGATCCTCCTGATATCACCACCCTACTAATCCAGGGAACTAGGTAGTGCCCTTTAGGGAAGGATATTGCCATCCTTACGTCATCTGACTCCAGACCCACGGGAATGTGTCTGACTCTTAAACCACCATGTGGCAATTCAGGATCAGCAATAAACGCTAGATGAGCCAGCAACATCCTCATCCTAAAAATAAAAGAAAGTTCAGCTACAAGATGAGTTCTGGGATATCTGATGAATGTCGAGTTGTTCCAGGAACAGCACTTGGTAAGGTGGAGTGGAAATCAAACATGATATAGAGTCATAGAGATGTACAGCACGGAAACAGATCTTTAGATTAAGTTAGATTCCCTTCAGTATAGAAACAGGCCCTTCGGCCCACCCAGACCCATTCCCCTACGTTTACCCTGACTAATGCACTTAACACTCTGAACAATTTAGTACAGCCAATTCACCTGACGTGCACATCTTTGGATTGTGGGAGGAAACCCATGCAGACATGGGGAGAATGTGCAAACTCCACACAGACAGTTGCCTGAGGTGGGAATCAAACCTGGGTCCCTGGCAATGTGAGACAGTGCTAACCATTGAGCCACTGTGCTGCCTGATCCTTCAGTCTAACTCATCTATGCTGATCAGATATCCTGAGTAAATTTAGTCCCATTTGCCAGCACTTGGCCCATAGCCCTCTGAACCCTTCATGAACACGTATCCATCAGGCGCCTTTTAAATGTTGTAATTGTACCAGCCTCCACCACTTTCTCTGGCAGCTCATTCCATACATGCACTACCCTCAATGTGAAAATGTTGCCCCTTAGATCCCTTTTAAATCTTTCACCTTCACCCTAAACCTGTTCCCTTTATTTCTGGACTCCCCCACACCAGGGAAAAGACCTTTTCTATTTATTCTATCCATGCTCCTCATGATTTTATAAACCTCTATAATGTCAACCCTCAGCCTTCAATACTCGAGGGAAAACAGCCCCAGCCTATTTAGCATCACCCTGTAGCTCAAACCCTCCAACTCTGGCAACATCCACGTAAATCTTTTCTGAATCATTTCAAGTTTCATAGCATCCTTCTCATAGGATGGGAGATCAGAATTACACAGAATATTCCAAATGTGAGAGTTCAGACGACAATTAATTTAGTGACTTTGGTAAGATACAGCGAGAAAACTTACTGAGCCTCACAGCAAGGATTAATCTAACAAATTCAACATGACTTAGATTTAGCCAAAGATTCAGTTCCTATTTCTTTGGGTAACTAGAAATAAAATTAAACTAACTTTTCCAAAACTATTTTTGCTCCAATTTTCCCCCTAAGTTCTGCCTCAGGAAATCTCATCAAAATATTCATCATTTCTAAGAGATACTGATTCCCAATTCAGGTAAGGCTCCTGAACAATTTATTAAGACCCTGTTAAACAGTTCTTCAAAAGCTGGTATTGGAATCAAAGGATGCACATTTAATTGATGGTTGGCATTTCCTCACCAATGAGGTATGAGATGCTTGTCAAAATTTCATCTTTGTCTAAGTCAGGCCAATAATAATATTTTTATGTTCGAGCCTGTGTTTTTCTAATCCCTAAGTGACCCATTGGAATTTCATGACCCACTTATGAGCTTGCATTACGATACTCAGATGGAACTACCACCTAACAGACTACATCCCATTCCACGTGGTCTGACATTTTATGTTGTCTCCAGTTCCTCATTAGCAGATTATCTTTTAAATAATAACACCCATTTTGTTTTATTTAACCTATTTTTCTAATCACCTTGTTCAGAGATGTTATTACACAGCTCTGGAGCTAGTGGGTCTTCAACCAGAGTCTCCTGATCCAAGGGTAGGGACACTATCACCTCATCACAAAGGGGCCCTTTGGTTCTTACTCAGTTTCTGAGTTGGCTGTTTGATACAGCTTTCCCAATACAGGATCCAATAGGATCTACTGTACTTTGATGAAAGAATATGGGCATTGGATGACCATTTGTCCTGAAATAGTATGCAAGGGAATGGGGAAGAGGCAGGAGACTGGCACTAGGTAATGATGCTTATTTGAAGAGCTGGTGCAGGCATGATAGACTGAATGGCCTCCTTCTGCACGTTCACAATTCAGTGATTCTGTGCTGCAGTGACACCTTCTTGGAACTGCTTCCAATATATTTATACTCTTCCTTCAATAAGATGCAAGGTACTGCACGCAGTATTCGAGTTGTAATCTCATCAATCCTGTATAACTAGAACATGAACTCCCTACTTTTGTATTCAGTTTCCCTCGAGATGAATGATGACATTCTATTAGCCTTCCTCATTACTTGCTATTTCTGCATACTAACCTTTTGTCATTCGTGCATGAGGACACCCAGATTCCTCTGCATCTAAGAGCTCTGCATCACTTTTATTTAAATAATATGTTTCCATTTTGTTCTTCCTGTTAAAAATGAACAATTTCACATTCTCTCACATTATAGCGCATATTCCAGATCTGTGCTCACTCATTTTTCCTGTCTATCTGGCTTTTTGCCTTCCTAATGGCTTCTTCGTAACTCACTTTCTTACTTATCTTTGTATCATTGACAAATTTAGCACCACAACATTGGTCCCTTCACTCAAGTAATTTATATGAATTGCATTGTATTAATTCTCCAGACTTCCTTTCTGTAATACTGACACTCATGTTGTTAATTCTTCCCTACTCTTAAATATCTGTTGAAATTCTTACACCCTGTTATAATCTTCTTAGCCAGTTTTCTCTCATACCATGTTTGCTTGACTATTAATCCAGGAATTCAGGTAATATTCTGGGGACCTGGGTTCAATTCCATCATGGCAGATTGGTGCAAATTGAATTCAACAAAAAGCTGGAAGTCTCATGATGACCATGAAACAGTTGTCTTTTGACAGAAAAAGCCATCTGGGTCACTAATGTCCTTTAGGAAAGGAAACTGCCATCCTTATCTGTCTGGACTTCAGCAATGTGGTTGATTTTTAACTGCCCTCTGGGTAATTAGAGATGGACAATAAATGCTGGCTTAGCCAGCTACGCCCACATCCTCAAAAACCCATTTTCTTCATCCTGATTCATCTTTTGTTAACCTTTCTTCTGACCTGTCACCTATCATTGTGCAGTTATATGCTTTTTCTTTAAGTTTGATACTATCTTTAACATTTTGCGTTAATCTTGGATGGCGGGTCCTCCACTTCGATTTTTCCTTTTGTTTGGGACATCCCTTAAATATATCTCTATTGAATAATGCCATAACCTAATCTGGCAGTTCCCAAGCGCAGTTTGCCTGCTTTCATCATTGTCTGTATTTAAGTTTGAAATGTTCGCCCTGGACCAACTCTTCTTTCCCTCAGACTGAATGGAAAATAATTCTCATTGCGTATTGACAATCCTGAAAGAATTTCTGAGCTGGTGTGTAAAGTAAAATTCAAAGTGTGTGTTCACTTATTAATTTATGTTTCTTTCAGATTCCATCATGCTCCTCCTCATTTTCACTGTTGCAGTTGGAATTCTCCTGTATTATTTCTTTTTCCATGAGAATTCCAAGACTATCCCAGAAGGGGATGGCTGGTGGGGAGCTGGAGAGCGACAGGATATCCAGGATGATGAAACTATCCGCCCATTCACCATTGAAACATCTGAGGAGATGATCCAGGTAATCATTGACCAATGAGCAACAGAAGCTTGGAAATTGGTAACAGAAACAGCACAGACTGACAACAGATCAGTGATAAAACTGGTAAAAGGAACAGTTATTAAACCAGTAACTGGCAAGTAATAAAATCAGTTGCTGACAAGTATTAGAATCACTGATGGATCCAGCAATTGAACTGTTCATTGAGTCTACAATAGAGCCAGCTTCAGACCAGAAAGAGAAATAGTTACCAAACAGTATCTCATAATTGAGCGAGCAACAAATTGGCTAACAACTGAGAATGAATCCCTCTAGAACAAGTGACAGATCTGGTAATAGTGCTACATGTAGGCAATATTGCTGATGATAATAGGGATGGTAATAGGGCGAGGACCACATTTGTATTAGTGCTCCTAATAAGGCTGGGAACATAGGTGTGGGTCTGGTCATCTTTCTCGCGTATCAGCATTTAGCTTGGATTTCAAATGAGTTGACCATAGACTGATTTTCGGTGCTGAAAGTTGATGTGGTAGGTAGTGCTGATGTAAATTTAGATTAGATTACTTACAGTGTGGAAACAGGCCCTTCGGCCCAACAAGTCCACACCGACCCTCCGAAGAGCAACGCACCCAGACCCATTCCCCTACATTTACCCCTTCACCTAACACTATGGGCAATTTAGCATGGCTAATTCACCTAACCTGCACATTTTTGGACTGTGGGAGGAAACCGGAGCACCCAGAGGAAACCCGCGCAGACACGGGGAGAATGTGCAAACTCCACACAGACAGATGCCTGAGGTGGGAATTGAACCCGGGTCTCTGGCGCTGTGAGGCAGCAGTGCTAACCACTGTGCCACCGTGCTTCCCACGTGACCTGCCTGTGTTGGATGGGATGTCTCACTGTTGAATGTTGGTATTTTTCAGGACCTGCACTATCGCCTGGACCATACTCGCTTCACGCCACCGTTAGAGGACAGTAGGTTTCACTACGGTTTTAACTCCAGCTACCTGAGGAAGGTCGTGTCTTATTGGAGGAAGGACTACAACTGGAAGAAACAGCTGGAATTCCTAAACCAGTTCCCACATTTCAGAACCAGGATTGAAGGTGCATTCTAGCCACATGCTGTGGTGGTGCAGGAATTGTGGTGGGCAATTCCTGGTTATGGGGGAGGGTTTGCTGAGAGGTCAGCTTCACTGATTGTGTCTTGTTTTAAAAAACTAATCAAATCCCGTAATAATAACAAACAGGAAACAGTGTGTATTGACCTTTAACCTCCCTTTCCCAGGAATTGATATCCACTTTGTCCACGTGAAGCCCCCTCACCTGCCTCAAGGTCAGACTGCCATTCCACTGATGATGATCCATGGCTGGCCAGGGTCTTTCTATGAGTTCTACAAGATCATCCCTCAGCTGATTGATCCAGCCAATCATGGTTGGAGTCAGCAGGAAACCTTTGAAGTCATCTGTCCATCCATCCCAGGTTATGGCTTCTCAGAGGCTCCATGCAAGATAGGTGAGTCTCCTTTTGGGTCTGCTTGCTGGCCAGTAAGATGTCGTGGGACCTAACTGCTTCCCTCACTAAAGTCATTGATGGGAATTGTAAAACACTGAGGCCCCTGCAGGACCCCACTCACCACGGGCTGCCAATCAGATTTAGGAGCTCCTGGTCAGTTTCACCAAGAAGATCTGAATATTTCCTGCTCAAGAAACCCACAGTCTCCTCATTGGTACAGTGTGTAATGGATTTCAGGGCAGTACCCTATATAACCAAACTCACCTAAAACTGGCCAAACTACCCAAACCAGCTAAACTCACACAAACCAACCAAACTGCCTAAAACAGGAGAAAGTAAGGACTGCAGTTGCTGGAGATCAGAATCGAAGTGTGGTACAGGTAACTTTCTATCTGATGTGGAAGGATCTGTACCTCCACTAATGTCATCTACTGTATTCATTGCATCTGATGTGGTTTCCTCTATATTGGGGATACAGGATGCCAACTTGCGGATCATTTCAGAGAACATCCTCTGGGACATCCACACCAACCAACCACATCGCCCCATGGCTGAACACTTCAACTCTCTCTCCAACTTGCCAAGAACGTGCAGGTCCTGGGCATCCTCCATCGCCTAATCATCCAACGTCTGGAGGAAGAACGCCTCATATTTTGACTTGAGAACCTGCAACCATACAGGATTAAGGTGGATTTCACCAGTTTCCTCATTTGCCCTCCCTCCACCTTATCCCAGACCCAAGCCTTCAACTTGGCACCACCCTCTTGACCTGTCCATTATCTCTCCCAGGTATCCACTCCAGCTTCCTCTCCAACCTATCACCTTCTTCCCCACCTTTATCTACTTATTGAATTCTTAGCTAGCTCCCCCGCCACCCCACAGCCCCTCCTCCCTCCCATTTATCTCACAGACCCTCCCCCACCCACAGCCCACAAGCCTAATTTCTGATGAAAGGCTTATGCCTGAAATGTTGATTCACCTGCTCCTTGGATGCTGCCTGATCTGCTGTATTTTTCCAGCACCACACTCTTGAAACTAGCTAAACCGGCCAAACTCACGCAAACCAACTAAACTCACCCAAACCAGGCAAACTACCCAAACCAACCAAACTCACCTAAACCAACCAAACTACCCAACTCAGCTAAACTCATCCAAACGAGGCAAACCAGACAAACTACCCATTCCAGCCAAACACACCCACTCCAGCCAAACAAACCAATCAATCTAATTTGATCCAATCCAACTCACTCCAAACAAAAACAGAACTAGCTGGAGAAACTCTGCAGTTCCGGCAGCATCTGCAAAAACAAAACAGAGTTAACATTTTGAGTCCACTGACCTTTTTTCTAACACATCCCATCCTTTTATTCCTGACTTGAATGAAGGGACAGACTGTATTGTCGGCCAGATTTACTGATGATACAAAGATGGGGTAAGAATATGAGTTGTCAGCAGAATCCTCATAATGAGTCATGGAGAGGTGAAGTGTATAAAAACGTGGCAGCAGGAGTATAATCTAAGAAATTGTGAGTTTGTCCAGTATGGGAGGACAGTTGAGAAGCAGTGTCTTACATAACAGAGAGAGAGACCATTCTTCATGTGAATATGTCACACTGAATTCTTGAGCAGTAATCTGTTGTATATAATTTATCAAATACCTTTTGGAAATCCAAATACACAACATTTACTGCAGTGCTTTTCAAACAGTGAGCTTCGATTGCAGTGGGGTCATATGACTAGATGTTTGAGGTTGTAAAGTTGAGGTAGCGATAGCTGCCATGGATCATGGAACGAATGCTAACAGCTGAAAGGCTCCTTTTAATTCCTCACTTTTTATCCTCACGTTAACCATGGTCTAATGAACAGATCCTTGAGGCAGGTTCCTGCTGTAAGAGAAAGGCTGTGAAGAATTTTAATTTAGATAAATGTGAGGTGCTGCGTTTTGGCAGGCAAACCAGGATAGGACTAATACGCTTAATGGTAAGGTCTAAGGAGTGTTGCTGAACAAAGAGACCTTGGAGTGCAGCTTCATAGCTCCTTAAAAGTGGAGTTGCAGTAGACAGGTCAATGAAGATGGCATTTGGTATGCTTACCTTCATTGGTCAGTGTATTGATTAAAGGAGTTAGAACATCATGTTGTGGCTGTGCAGGACATGATGAAGTTATTTTTGGAATACTGCACTCAGTTCTGATCCCACTGCAATAGGAAAGATGTTGTGAAACATAGAAGAGTTCAGAAAAGATTTACAAGGATGTTGCCAGGGTTGGAGGGATTGAGCTATAGTGAGAGGCTGAATAGGCTGGGGATGTTTTCCCTGGAGCATTGGAGGCTGAGAAGTGACCTTATAATGTCTATAAAGTCATGAGGGGCGTGGGTAGCGTAAATAGCCAAGGTCTTTTCCCTGGGGTGGGGGAGTCCAAAACAAGAGGGCATAGGTTTAAGGTGAGAGGGGAAAGATTTAAAAGGGATTTCAGGGGTAACTTTTTCATGCAGAGGCTGGTGCATGTATGGAATGAGCTACCAGAGGAAGTGGTGGAGGCTGGTAAAGTTACTACATTTAAAATGCATCTGGATGGGTACATGAACAGGAAAGGTTTAGAGGCATACGATCCACATGCTGGTAAATGGGACTACATTAATGTAGGATATCTGGGCAGCGCAGAGGAGTTGGATCACGGGGTCCATTTCCACACTGTAGATCTCTCTGACTCTATGACTGTAAGTAGGTGCGCTGTTGAACATCTCCCACACCTGACTCAAATTAAACCATCCTTGTCACAATCAACAGCTCTCTCTTCCCAAATCTTCTTTTTGGGATCTCACAAAGTTCACAGCATTAAAATGAAGACACATTGGCAAAAGGTTTGGGAAGCACTGATCTACTTGTTTCCTTTGATTCACCCTGCTTGTTATATGCTTAAAGATCTCTAATAAATCTATCAAGTACAGGTTCCCTTTCACAAAGCCATGTTGACTCTGAATTACAAAATGTCCCGCTTTTACCTCCTTAATAATGGATCGTGTTGATTCCCTATAACAGATTCTAAACTGGCCTGTAGCACCTCATGTTTTCTGTCTCCTTCTTTTCTTGATGAAAGATTTACTGTATTAAGATCCCAGCTAAAGCTGCCAAATTTCTGTTCCAATTTGGCCAGTAGTTTAGCTAGTAGGGACCAGTAGTTTTTTTTTCAAAAGTTAGACAGAACATGAGATCCAGGAGACTTACCAAGAAAATAAATCATCAAGATTCAATCAACAAGTTTCAAACAAACAACATTAAATATAACTCTGCAGTGTTAGATCAGAAACTAAATTGATAATATGTGTACAACTTAGGGCTAGCCCTCACCACCCTTAGAGAGAAGATTTCATCTCATCTTAGTCTTAAGTGGGTGATCCCTTATTTTCAAACAGTGATTCCTAGTTCTAGATTTTCTCTCCACATGCACCTTGTTAAGACACCACAAGGTTGTACATGTTGTAATCAAACTACAACTTTCCTCATTACAAGACCTTTTCATTTTCTGAACTCCCTAAGGTTCTGGAGTGCTGAGTCCAGCATTTAACATGCTTCTAATTCTTAGGATTTCTTTCTGACTTCTTTTAATTATTCATTGGATGCCAGCATTTCTTGTCCGTGTCTAGATAAGAGTGGTGCTGGAAAAGCACAGCAGGTCAGGCAGCATCCAAGGAAAGGAAAATCGATGTTGCGGGCAAAAGCCCTTCATCAGGAATGTCCATCCCTAGTTTCCCTTGGGGAAGGTGACAGTGAGTTGTGTTCTTGAATCATGGCAGTCTGCTAGTTTAATGGCAACCATTGTCATAACAGCTCACCCAGCAATGTGCTTCAGGGAAGGAAATCTGCCATCCTTACCCAGTCTGGAGAATTGGGATTCTGGATCTCCAGTAAAATGACTGTATCTATCCACTGAAATGGCTTAGAAAGCTAAATAGTTGAAAGAAAATTAGGGATGTGCAATTAAAAGAAAATCCTTACCAGCGATGCCCCTATCCCATGTCGGAATAAAAACAGTTGGGTGCTTTGGTTTGGATGGAATGCTGAGTTGAATGCAGTGAGTTGGAGTTGAAAGTGTTAGCATTTCTGAAACAGCACTGACTTTGGCGGGATTGGAGGGATATTAATTCTCGACATATTTGCTCTTTCCAGGTTTTGACAGCATCGCTGCAGCTCGTGTGTTTTGCAAGTTAATGCGGCGCCTGGGGTTTGATCGGTTCTATGTGCAGGGAGGAGACTGGGGGTCTCTGATTGCCACTAACATGGCCCAAATGAAGCCAGAGTAAGTCTCCCAGTTAACGGAAAAGACATATCTCATCTCCTACTTAGTGGGCGGAGGAAGTGGCTGAGCTGTGGTGGGCAAGATGGGGGGGATCGGGTTTGTGGTGGGAGAGAAGTGTGCACAAAGAAATGGGAGGAGGAGAAGGTTCAGGGTGGGGTATAGCTGGGAATGAGTGTTTGGGAGGAGAATATAGGGTGAGCTGGGGGAAGGTTTTGTGGGCATTGGAGAAAGTATGACTACGAGGGAAAAGGGTTGGATGTGGGAATTGGGGGGCAGAAGAGGGTGGGAAGCAGATGGAGGAAGGGAAAGTGTAAGGTGGGGGTTGGGGAAGGTTGGGAGGGAGGGAGGGAAGGTGTTGAATGAGTGGAGAGTGGTGAAGAAGGGTCACCTTTGAGCTCTGTCTTGCTGCTCTATATTAGGCGTAATGGAGTATTGCTACAGTAGGGTAGACTGCGTAGTTACAGGGTGCTCCTGGGATGAGTAGAAGGTCCCCCAGTGGGTAGAGGTTCCTCCCCAACCCCTCCCCAATGGATTGAGATTCTCCTCCAGTGGATGGTCTTCCTGTTGCTGTCCTTACCAACCTATTTGCTCCCTCTCACTACAGGAATGTGAAAGGAATCCACTTGAATTTCTTCCCCATTTCCAGGATGGGACTGAAGACACTTCCCTCCCTCTTACTTGGGCAGTATGCTCCATCCCTGGTTGGATTCACCCAGACTGACATTGAGCGGATGTATCCATTTGTTGAAAAGACTGTCTATGATCTGCTGAAGGAATCTGGCTACATGCACATTCAGGGCACAAAACCTGACTCCCCAGGTAGGTGTCCAAAACTGACAGGACCCAAGGATTACTCAGGCAGCATCGAATCGAGTGGGCCAGGAGTGAGTAACAGACAGGAGTCTAATCAAGAGGTTCAGAGTTTTTAACATATAGAATAATAGATACCTGCAAGTGATGTAGAATCTGGAATCGAGTTACAGACTGGAAGCTAATTGAGGATTTTAGCAGTTATATCCAGTATAACTGATACCCTGGAGCGAGTTACAGATTGTATTATAATTGAAGGATTCAGCAGTTATTTATCTAGGATAACAGATTCTCAGGAGATTTGCCAATGTAAACCTCTCAGTGTTGACATTTACCAGGTTGTGCTCTGAATGACTCCCCTGTGGGCTTGGCTGCTTATATACTGGAGAAATATTCAACATGGACCAACAAGGATTTCCGGGAACTTGAAGATGGAGGACTGACGAGGTGGGATGTTCAAACATTCTCAGCTCTTATTTCTCCCTCCACAGGTTCTTGGTCAGGCAGTGTTCTCAAATCTACATATTTACACTAACAATGGTAAGTGATAACTAACAGAATACCTGACTGACACAGCACTGACCTCCCCAGTGGCCGTTTGCTCTGTTGGTGTGGTATTGAGTCACACAGAGCAGCAAGATTCCAGCTTTCAACAGCCAGGACCAAATAACAAGGGAGGGAGAATCTTCACAGCTAACTTCTCAAGTCATTTCATTTGTAGCACACCAAGGTGATGGTAAGAGACTGGGAAGTCATGAAGGTTAAGGGAGGTGTCAGTGTTAAAAGAGCCAAAGCACTCTTGACTTGCAAAACACTGCAATTTACTTACCTTCAATATTGAACATGAACTGAACTTCCGTTAATCCTGCTCATTTCATACACAGCCCTTCCTCCTATTTGATTTCTGAGTGAGGAGAACTCTCTTTGCTTGAGTGATGTTGGAGAATTGGAACACATTGTTACAGGTGATGATTGAGACTCAGGATTAGATACACAGAGATACTGTGTTACAGGTGAAGCAGTGGAAAGAATAGTGTCCTTCTGTCGTTCTATGCAATTAATTCCTCGAGTGGATGGGAGTGTGTGTGTGTGTGTGTGTGTGTGTGTGTGTAAGAGAGAGAGAGAGAGAGAGAGAGAGAGAGAGAGTGAGTGAGAGAGGGTGTGTGAATCTACGTTGCAGGTGAGTTGTGAACTAGGCAGCTACAGTGAGGGTGTGGACTCATTGAGCTCCGGAAGGTTTTCTCTTAATTAAAAGGAACGATTAGAGTACAAGAGAAAGATAGCCAAAAAATAAAAAGCAGGTGGAAAACGCTTTTAGGATTTTTATGAAAGATTGGAGAATTAATGATGGGAAAGAAGGAAATGACAGATGAATTGAAAAGGTATTTTGCTTCACTATTGAGGATACAAGTAACATCTCAGAAGCAGTGATAAAATCAGGAAATGGAAGGGAGGGAGGAATTATGGAAAACCACCAGAGGAGTAACATGGAGCTGTGGGCTGATAACTGCCCAATCCTGATCAACCTTATACCAGGGTCTTAAAAGAAGTGCCCAGTGAGATAGTTCATGCTTTGGTTTGAATTTCCCAAAATTCCATAGATATGAGAAGGTTCCATTAGTTTGGAAAACAGTGAATCTAGCTCCTTTAGTTAAATTGTAGGCAGACAGAAAGCAGGAAACAGGTGTCCCGTCATGACCCAAAGCCTCAAACGATGGCAAAACGTGGTGTTGTTGGATACTGCCAGAAGAGTCTAATCTGAATAGCCACACGGAGGGTGAATGACAGGGTCAGAGGGAAACAGCAGCCCTGGCCATCACCAGATCTGTCAGAACGTTTAGCGAGCAGAATTAAGGAGAATCCCAAAGCATTTTATTGTTTTATAAGAAGCAAAAGGGTAACTAGAGAAAGGATTGGTCCACTAAAGGATAATGAAGGAAGGCTGTGTGTCGAACCGGAGAGAATGGTGAGATTCTGAATGATTACTTTGCATCAGAGGAGAGGGACATGATGAATTTTGAGATTAGAGATGGAAGTTTGATTAGTTTGGATCACGCTGACATAAGTAGGGAAGATGTGTTGGTTGGGTTGGGGGTTATTAAGGTGGACAAATCCCCAGGACCAGATGGGATCTATCCCAGGTTGCTGAGGGAGGCGAGAGAGGAAATAGTTGGGGCCCTGACAGATATCTTTGTGGCATCCTTAAACACAGGAGAGGTGTCGGAGGACTGGAAGGTTGCTCATGTTGTCCCCCTGTACAAGAAGGGTAGTAGGGATATTCCGGGTAACTGCAGACCAGTGAGCCTGGTGGGAAAGTTGCTGGAGAAGGTACTGAGGATAGGATCTATTTATATTTAAAAAAGAATGGGCTTATCAGTGATAGGCAACATGGTTTTGTGCGGGGGGAGATTGTGCCTTACCAACTTAATAGAGTTCTTTGAGGAAGTGACCAAGTTGATAGATGAAGGAAGGGTGTTGATGTCATATACATGAACTTTAAGAAGGCGTTTGATAAGGTTTCCCACGGGATTCTAGCTAGGTGGATAAAGAACTGTTTGACCAACAGGAGACAGAGAGTAGTAGTTGAAGGGAGTTTCTCAAAATGGAGAAAGGTGACCTGTGGTGTTCCACAGGGGTCAGTGCTGGGGCCATTGTTGTTTGTGATATACATAAATGATCTGGAAAAAGGCACTGTTTGTATGATCAGCAAGTTTGCAGATGACATAAAGATTGGTGGAGTAGCAGAAAACATAAGGGACTATCAAAGAATAGAGGAGTATATAGACAGACTGGAGAGTTGGGCGGAAAAGTGGCAGATGGAGTTCAATCCAGACAAATGTGAGATGATGCATTTAGGTAAGTCTAATTATAGAGTGAATTATACTGGAAAAGGAAGAGCTTTGGGAAAAGTTAATGAGCAGAGAGATCTGGGAGTGCAGGTCCATTGCACCCTGAAAGTGGCTGCACAGATGGATAGAGTGGTGAAGAAGGCATATGGTATGCTTGCCTTCATTGGACGGTGGATTAAGTATAAGAGCTGGCAGGTCACGTTAAAGTTGTACAAGACATTGGTTCGGCTGCATTTAGAATACTGTGTACAGTTCTGGTCGCTACATTACCAAAAGGATGTGGATGCTTTGGAGAGGGTGCAGAGAAGGTTTACAAGGATGTTGCCTGATATGGAAAGTGCTAGCTATGAAGAGAGGTTGAGTAGGTTAAGTTTGTTTTCATTTGAAAAAAGGAGATTGAGGGAGGACCTGATTGAAGTTTACAAAATCATGAAGGGTATAGGGGGAGTAGATAGAGATAAGCTTTTCCCCTGGGTGAAGGATTCAATAACATGAGGTCATGCTTTCAAGGTGAGAGGTTAAAAGTTTGAGAGATACACGTGGCAAGTACTTCACACAGAGGGTGGTGGGTGTCTAGAACACGTTACCAGCAGAGGTGGTAGAGGCAGGCGTGGTAGATTCATTTAAGAAGCACCTGGAAAAATGCAAGAGTAGGTGGGGAGCAGAGGAATACAGATGCTTAGGAATTAGGCGACAAGTTTAGACAGTAGATTTGGATCGGCTCAGGCTTGGAATGCCAAAGGGCCTGTTCCTGGGCTGTAAATTCTCTTTGTTCTTTGTTCTCGTATAGAGGAGGCCCTGTAGCCAACCTATTCTGTCCTGCCATGATGTGGTCTACAAGGACTTTAGCAGGGCTTTTGACAAGGTCCCTTACAGCAGCCTGGTCAAGAAAGTAAGAGTCCAAGGGAAAGTGGCACACTGATCCAAAGTTGGCTGAGAGACAGAAAGCAGAGGGCGAGGGTAGAGGGATGTTTCTGTAATTGACAGTTTGCTTCCAGGAGGTTCTGCAGGGCCCAGTGCTGGTTCTTTGCTGTTTGTGGTGAACATTAATGACTTAGATTGAAATGGAGGAGTATGCTCAGGAAGCTAATACAAACATTGTTCAGATGGTAAACAGGGGGATATCAATGGACTGGTTAGGTGGGCAGAGCAATGGTAAATGGAATTCAACTCAGAAAAGTGTAATTTTCCCCAGTAATGATCTCTCAGAGTGTTTGGTAGGGAAAGTCCATTGGTATGTATTAACTTTTATTTTTGTCTTTTGGATCTTTCACTCTCCACCCATCCCAATTGTAGGAAATTCTCCCTGGATGAACTTCTGACCAATGTGATGATCTACTGGGTGTCAGGCTCCATTACCTCCTCCATGCGCCTGTACAAAGAGAACCTAGGAATTAACTTCAGGAATCGGGTTGATGCCAAGTGAGTGTTGAGACCAGCTACCTGAACATAACTGTATGACACCATCACTGCTGCAGGATCATAAAGTAATAGACTAATGACCACCTTACAGCCAACACACCATTTCATACAGTGACCAATCATTGAAGATTCAGGGAAACACATCTGCTGAAAAGCAGGAAACACCTGGAGATCTAGCAAAGCATCAGGTTTTACTGGTGCATTTTGGGAGCACATCTGAGTTTAGCATAGCGTGGAGGGAGCTTTACTCTATATCTCACCCCTTGCTGACATTGTCCTGGGAGTGTTTGATAGGATAGAGTACAGGGAGTTTTACTGTGTATCTCACCCCATGCTGCACTTGTCCTGGGAATGTTTGATGGGATAGTGTGGAGGAAGCTTTACTCTGTATATCACCCCTTGCTGACACTATCCTGGGAATATTTGATGGGATAGTACAGAGGCGGCTTTCCTCTGTATTGCACGCCATGTTGTACCTGTCCTGGGAGTGTTTGCTGGGATAGTGTAGAGAGATCTTTATTCTGTATCTCACTCCTTACTGATACTGTCCTGGGAGTGTTTGATGGGATAGTGTAGAATGAGCTTTACTCTGTATCTCACCCCTTGTTGACACTGTCCTGGGAGTGTTTGATGGGATAGTGTAGAGGCTGCTGTAATTTTGTCAATAACTCGATGCATCTCTTTACACAATGTTCTTTCTCTAAAATGTCCTTAAGACCGCTCTCTCTTGGACAAGGTTTGGTCAGCTGCTGTGATTTCCTCCTGTGATGCTCACTGTCAAATTCTCTGCAACATTGCTCCTTTGAGATGCATTGGGATGTTCAAGGTGCTATTTAAAGGGAGTTGTTGTTGGTTTCTTTCAGCTTGTCTCCCTGTCCCTGTGGCTGCGGTGAGGCCAAGATCAAATGGAAAGCTGATTATCTTACTCTTGTCTTTTCCCTTTCCCTCTTCCAGGATTGGAGTTTATGTTCCCACTGGATTGGCTGCTTTTCCCAATGAGTTGGTGCATGTCCCATTGGTCTGGGCCAGGCAGAAATACAAGAAGATTGTGACCTTCTCGTACATGTCCCGTGGGGGACACTTTGCAGCCTTTGAGGAGCCGTATCTATTGGCTGAGGATCTCCGGAATTTTGTGCAAACTGTGAAAAAGAATGGCTGAGACTTCCAGTTCCTTGGGTGTTTGAGAATCTAGTTCCTATACGATAGCTCTTCACATTCCAAGCTCTGTCTGATAAGTAATGCTGGTACTGTCTGGGACATTTGCAAGCTAATGAAAATTGAATCAGTGTTACTGGAGAATTCATCACATTCTGTTTGACTAATGAATCTGGAATCTGCTTCAATTGAGCGATTCTATTTCTTGATTCAATAACAAATAAAAAAAAAATCCTCTCACAATCATAACATCAGGAGAGGGCAGAAAAATAAGCTCCATCTCTCTGTTGTACCAAAAGCATAATCACCACAGAGAGCTACCTGTGTGGTACACCATAAAATTGGACAGAATATTAAAACAGCAAAGAATGACTAAAAGATTAATAAAAAGAAAAGAAGTTAAGGTACGAGAGAAGGTTAGCCAAAAATATTAGAAAAAAAGTAAGAGATGTTTCTGTAAATATTTAAAGGAGAATAGCGTTGGTCTTTTTGATAGACTGAAGAATTAATAATGGAAAAGAAGGAAATGACAGATGAACTGAACAGGTATTTTGCAATAGCCTTCACTATTGAGGTTACAAGTAACATCCCAAAAGCAGCAATAAGTCAGGAAATGGAAGGAAGGGAAGAACTCTGGAAAATCACCAGAGGAACCGTACTGAGTAACATGGCTGATGACTACCTGGTATGTACCTGACATATGCTTCCTTTAGATTAGATTAGATTAGATTACTTACAGTGTGGAAACAGGCCCTTCGGCCCAACAAGTCCACACCGCGCCGCCGAAGCGTAACCCACCCATACCCCTACATCTACATTTACCCCTTACCTAACACTATGGGCAATTTAGCATGGCCAATTCACCTGGCCTGCACATCTTTGGACTGTGGGAGGAAACCGGAGCACCCGGAGGAAACCCACGCAGACACGGGGAGAACGTGCAAACTCCACACAGTCAGTCGCCTGAGGCGGGAATTGAACCCGGGTCTCAGGTGCTGTGAGGCAGCAGTGCTAACCACTGTGCCACCTTGCCGCCCACAAGAAGAAAAGCCCTTCATGGTAACCTCAAACCAATGGTAGGAATTGAACCCCTGCTGTTAGCATCACACTGCTCTGTAAACCAACAATCCAGCCAACTGAGCTAAACTGACTTCTTTTTCTTTATCAAACTCCCGATATCCTTTCAAATCCAGTGTTCCCAGAATTTGCTGTCCTTGGCTACAGTCTTAGAGGAATACACAATCCCTCAATGCTCACTTTACTATTTTTTAAAGACACCCACTTTCCAAATGTAAATATACCTGCAAGTAGGTGCTCCCAGTACATCTTTACCAGTCCGGTCTCATTACATTGACATTATTCTTCCCCCAATTTAGACATTTAACTTGTGGAATATCTTTATCCCTTTTCATAATAACATTGTGACAGAGTTATGGTCACTGTCCCACTTGACCAGTTTCATTCCCTTCGATTAGGTTTAGCACTCGTTCCCATCTCTACTGGGACTATCTACGATCTGGCAACAAAACCTCTCCTGGAAACACTTTAAAAATTCCATGCCATCTAATCCTTTCACACAAAGATAATCCCAGTTAATGTTGTGATGAGGAGGTGCCAGTGTTGGACTGGGGTGGACATAGTTAAAAATCACACAACACTTGGTTATAGTCCAACAGGTGTATTTGGAAGGACCAGCTTTTGGAGCGCTGCTCCTTTGTCAGGTAGCTCGTAATGCTCCCACCTCTCTTACAGCCACCTGTCATGACTGAAATTTGTGGAATGTTGAGCTGCCAGTCTGCCCTTTCTTCAACCATGTCTCAATGATTGTAATATCATATTCTCATGTGCTGATCATGGCTCTGTAAGTTCATCTGCCTTCTCAGGCAGGCTCCTTGCATTTAAATATATAAAATTTAGCTTTCCAATCCTCCTATCCTGCCACTTGCTGGATTGTCCAGACTTCACATCCATTCTGTGCTCCAACACCCTGCCAAAGTCTCCTCAATAACATGAACAAACCTCCCAGTGAAGATATTGAACACATTCTGGTTCAGGACAACCCATCTAGCTTGTACAAGTCCCACTTTCCCCAGTCCTCCCTTCTGCATCATCCCTTAAGCCACACATTCATCTATTTTCTTATTCATATATTTAGTAGTATGTGGGCACCGGAAGTAATCCAGAGATTACAACGTTAGTGGTCTTCGTCTTTAATCTCTGACCTAATTCTTTATATTCTTGCTGCACGACCTCTCTGCAATTACCCTTCTAAATCCCTTAAAAATCCTATTTGTTTCAATAAGATTGCCTCTCATTCTTCCAAACTCCAGAAAGCACAGTATTAACTTTTGCTTAAAAGACAATCCCTCCACACCAGGGTAATTGTAGAGAACCTTCTCTGAACAGCCTCGAATGAAACAATATCTTAATTTAGGGGACCAAAACTGCTCACAGTATTCCAGATGTGGCCTTTCTAGAATCTTTTAAGGTTGCAATGAGTTTTGCTTACTGTTATACTTTATCCCTCTTCAAATAAGGAACTACATTCCATTAGCCTTTTTAATTACCTACTGTGCATGTGTGCTAGCTTTTTATGTTACAGGCACAAGTATCCCCAAGTCCCTTTGTGTTGCAGTTTTTTTTCCAGTTTTAAATATTACACTGTTCTTTTGTACTCCTGGGAGAAAATGAGAACTACACATGAAGGGCTTATGTCCAAAAAGCCAACTGCTGTTCCTGTTTAGTACTTTTGTCCAAAATTGCATGGTTAAGTCAATCATACTGCTGTGGGTTTAGTGTCTGATCCTAACCATATCGCTGGCCAGATCAAGTGAGGACAACAAATTTCCTTCTCTAAAGCACATTAGTGAAGCAGATAGGTTTTTAAACAGCAGTCATTACATGGCATCATTAATCTTGTTTTTAATTCCAGGTTTTACTGAATTCAAATTTCACCATTTACCACAGGTTATTCAAACCCAAGTTCCCAGAACATTAATGTGATACTCAGGATTACTGCTCCAATAAATAATATTACCACTACATCACAGAGGAGATACCAAAGACATCAGGAATATAGGGATAATCAGGGTAGAGAAACAGTCATAACCTCAGTGAATTACAGAACTCTGACTACTTTCTGTGACTAAACTAAGGTACACTTTGGCAGTTAAATTGATCAGGTGGAGAAATTGAAACAGGATGAGACTGAGAGCCACTCCAGAAAAATCTCACCTTTACTAAAATGGCGACACAGCAAAGCTAATCCGGAAACCTTCACCTTTACTAAGATGGGGAGACAAAAGCGACACACTGGAAAAGCTCACCTTTAGAAAGATGGGGAAAGCCTTTACAAAATGACGGCCAGACAACGGAAACTGTTCTGAGCGCTGATACGCACTTCCGGCAGTGACAAATGTCTCATCAGATTGTCCGAAAATGTGTCTAGGAATGTGCCTGTTAACATATCCAACGTTCAAACCCAAGCCTGAAACGACCATGCTGTTGGTTGACTCCAGTCATCCGCCTTCGTTAATCGGAGATAATTTAAAAAATGCTTGAATCATGCTGGCATTGTCCGTAGCAGCTGCCGCGCTCACTTCAAGTGAGGACCCCAAGAAGGACCCATTTCACGTGAAGAAGCTTCAAAAAAGAAAAGTGAACATCACAGGTACGTTATCAGAGAGAAACCAGGGGAGGGAGCCTCACGAACACTACTTTTTATTTGAATATGTTGGACGGTGCCAAATAGCACAATTTGTGCACCCTTACAGATTTATCTAAGAGCTCACCGTTTCGCTCAGGTATTATATCTCTGTGGCATAGAGCCGAAATACTGAATAACCATAGAATATAATTTGGAGATGCTGGCGTTGGACTGGGGTGTACAAAGTTAAAAATCACACAACACCAGGTTATAGTCCAACAGGTTTAATTGGAAGCACTAGCTTTCGGAGCGCTGCTCCTTCAGGTTGCCAACCACCTGATGAAGGAGCAGTGCTCTGAAAGCTAGTGTTTACAATTAAAACTGTTGGACTATAACCTGGTATTGTGATTTTATTTTAAACCATAGAATATATATGACTGGCTGATATGACATGGGTGAAATACATATGAAGACCTTGACCCACAGCAGGGGTGTCTTGGTTCCGCGATCGATCAATAAACACTTGCAATTTGGTCTGGTTCTGAAGGATTTCACAGCTTTCAGTTATGCAGCTTTAGCAGGGTGAAAAGCCATTTTATACAGCTTTTAGCAGAATTGTCAGTTTGCAGCCTAGAAGCCATTTTGTCATGTTATTTGCATTAAGGAGCCATTTTCTTGCTACCTATGTCAGTAAGAGCATGTGTTAAATGGCTGTTTCTGACAACAGCTAGTTACTTCAGCCTGTATTTAGATTTCAGATCCTCATCCCCCACCTTAGTCATTCCATAGGATGGGAGGGCATAGATTAGGTCAGACCAATTGAATGGATGCTAGAGACTGCCATGCTTCCTTCTCCTCCGAGGAAGAAGTTGGGGTAGGCAATCACACCTCCTCATCTTCATTCAGGTGGAGAAGAAGCATTTTCTGGAGGGAACTGATGTTGTCAACAGAAGTTATTAGCTTAACAATAATACATTTTGCAATAGCAATGCCAGCAAAGAGACAAAATAAAACAATACCAATATACATGGCCAGATTTATCAACCAGTTGTATCATGAGCCAAAACCCCCAATCTCCCCATCTCGTGGCTTCTGTCATTTGACTGACGAAGGCGTGGATGTTATCTACATGCCTGGTAATATTCCTGATGCGGTCAATAACCCCCACCGTGCATTTGCCTTTAATTATGGCGCAAACCCTACCCTCTTTGTCGAGTAGGTAGTTGAGGGTGTTCCGGTTTTGTTGGGAAAATAGGTGTAATTCTGAGAGCATGTCCTTGACTCCTGCTAAGGCCATGGCTGTCTCATTGCCCGAGAGGGTAAGACTGCAAATCAGGTAATTTCAGTTTTGATAGCTAATAATTCCTGTAGATCCTTCTGAGGAAAGGGTACTAAGAAATGCGTAGCCCTCAGACTGAGCTTTAGTGGTGCCAAAGCCTTAGCATCTCTCCAATGTACGCAGAATTCGGGTGAGATTGAACATTTGACAGAGAACCCCAATCACATTCCCTGGTAATTGGACAGGAAACAGTAGTAGGGGAAAGTGTTCCTACAGCTACAGCATGAGGAGTACCTATTTCATCAAGGACAAGGATGTTCGTTGCTTTGCCTTGGCTGGAAAAATAGTAACCATGTTTAGTATAGCTGATGGAGGGAGCTTCCCAATAAGAAGCAGGCCTGTCTTTGTGACTTCCCTGAACACATGGGTAGTCCATGGCTATAAAGTATGGTTGTCCTTCGGGTGCTTAGGGTGAAAGCTGCTCAATAAAAAGAGGTGCATCTTTCGGTAAGAGATGTGGTTATTGTCCCAGAATGGTTCCTTCCATCCCACAATTGGGAAGATGGAGGTGCCGTTAGGGGTCTCGTAGTGGAGGTCGGTGCCATTGCCCATTCCACAAAGGGCCTGAATACCAGTGATAACAGAGAGACACTCCTCCACTAGGCATATGCATGATATGCAAGGCCCTACAGAGGAGCAGTGGCAATTGGTACATGTAATCATTGCGCAGGGAATAGTCTTAGTTGCATTCACGTAAGTGCACCCCCATCCCTTACCATTGTAACAATTGGGATAGGCTACCCTGGACTTAGTAAAGGAAGTCCACAAGCAACTAGCAGGTGTGGATAAGTAATAGTCAAAAAAAAATTATGTCCAGTAAATGCCTTAGAAGTATTCCATACTCCTCCGTTGGGATTCGGGAGGGAGAAAGGGGTTAAAGAGTCTTCTGCTGATGTAAGAGCATAACAGACCACTTCATCCTGGCCGAATATTTTATTAAGACTCTGAAGAAACAGGTTGTTAGTGAAAGATAACATTCCCCCTTTTATCTTTTGTGGCATGCAGATTTAGACCTATTTGAATAGGGGCAAGTCTTACCAGGGCTGCCCATAGCACAACTGAAATCAAACTGGCGCACAACACCCTGAGAGGGTAAAGACCAGTTGGACTTGTTCTGTAACTGAACTGTCCAATCCTCTTGATGCAGTTGAACATTGCGACAATCATTCTTGGTAACATGCCATGCATCGAAGGAATCAGTCTCTTGGCACACAAAGCCACCTTTCTGGCAAAAATGGTACACAGTCTCTGGTTGCTCAGGATCACACGGTAAACAGTGCCTTCTTGAGAACCAATGCTGGTGATGGCGGGTCTATGTTACAGGGTAAGTTTGACCTTCTTCATTATGGTCATTTCTGGAGCAAGGGTTAGAATAGCTAAAACAGAGGAAGAATTACGATTCAAAACATGCAGCCATATCTTAGTAGTCTGGTTTGATTACGGTTCCCCTTTGTTCCCTGTTGTCTCCATCTCCATCATCTCCCCTCTTGGAAGGGGCTTGTATGATGACCTTGCAATGATGGAGATGAACCCACGCGGAGCGCCCGGCGACCTTAACACCAGTCAGGGTAGTGAAGAGGAGTGGAACATCAGTGAACATATTGATATTGGGGTCTGAGACAGGGACATCAGAAAGATCCGGACAAATTTGGATATTGTCATTGATGAGGAGAAAATAATCATGATCAGGTGTGCAAGGAAATCCAACAGGATTAATGGTGGTACAGTACTTAAAGGTCAGTTGGAGTTTGTTGAGGAGATAAACCTCAACGGTTTTGGTGAGCAGCAGTCAAATGTTGGGTTTGCAATTGTCCCATCAGGGTGATTACTGCTTGAGAACTGTAGATGATAATGTCCTGCTGAAGTGTGAGGTTTTCTGTGAATACGCAAACTAAGATAAATAGAGGTTAGGATTTGGGTGCAACGGGGATGTCCTCAACTTTAATAGAGAAATAAGCAACTGGGCAGTGTCAATCTCCATGTAGTTGAGTGAGAATTGAGGAAGCCCAGTCATCCAGAATAGTGCAGTACAGTTGGAAGCGTCTGCCATAGTGTAGTCGTCCCAAAGCTGGAGCTTGTGACAAGACTTGCTTTGCCTCTGAGAAGAGGTCAAAGGTACCTTCATAGGAGGTGAATGAGATCAACGTTTTATTGAGGAGGGCAGCGTTGCGGATCCATTGTCAGCAGAAGTTGACCGTGCTCAGCCACTCGCGTACCTGTTTCACATTTGTTAGGACCGGGAAATTGACAATGGGAGTGATGCGTCTCTGTTCAAGAGAGCGTGAGTCAGCAGACAGGATGAAACCTAGAAACTTTACTTGACGTTGTGCAATGGAAAACTTTTTTGGAGAGGTTACATAGCCCAAGGTGTTTCAGATAGTTGAGGAGGAGGAGGACAACATCAGAGCAGTTGGATTCTTCATCCACATTAGCTATAAGGAGGTCGCCTACATATTGAATCAGTGCAGACCCACCTGCGAGGGTGAGAGCCCACAATTGTCTCTGCAAGGCCTGAGAGAAAAGAGTTGGAGAGTGTATGAAGCCTTGAGGTAGTCAAGTCGACATCAGCTGGTGTCCATGAACGGTAAAGGTGAATAGGTACTGACTGTCTTCATGAAGAGGCAGAGAGGATAAAGCATGTTGCAGGTCAACAACAGCGAAAAATTTAGCATCTGATGGTACCGAGGCTAGAATATGAGCTGGATTTGGGACCAGGGCATGAAGTTGATAGCTCTTAAATCTTGAACAGTCTATACTGGTCTGGCTTGCCAGATTTTCGGACAGCCATAATTGAAATGTTATTGGGTTATTAGCAAGGGACCAAAATGTCTTGAGGAAGAAAGTTATCAATTAAAACAGTAAGGCTCAGTATCGCTTGTTGTTTCAGGCAGTATTGCCGGATGGATGGTAGAATCACATTTGGTTTTAGAGTGATCTGAATGGGTTCGCAATCCGTGACTCCAACATGGGAGAATGTTTCGGCCCATACATCAGGGCAGACTAAATCAAGGATGTCTCCACTTTCCTGTTGCCAAAGTGTAGCATTGTGAGAGGTAGGAGTTAGATAGTGGAGGATAGTCATCCCTCCTTGGAAGGTTTGCAGTAGGTAGCAGTTGGTCAGCCCTGGTGACTACATGGTGGACCAAGGGGCCCAGGTCCTTAACATGATGAGGTGGATTAACCTTCCAGGTGATGTGAGCAGCTGAGGTGTCTGCTTGTTTCCACAGGTGAAAGGGTATTTGAACAAAATCTGCATTGTCTTCTGGGCTGGTGACCCGAGCCAAGATCTGTACAGGCCATTCAGTACCCATCAAGTCTCTAAAGAAGTCTTCAAAGGATTTGTCTTGGCTGTCTGATCATTAGCAAGGGTGATGTGACTTCCAGATCCTTGGGGGTCAAGGTCAAGTTACCACCATTGAGGTTTAGTGGGCATGTACAGTTGGCATTCAACTGAGTCAGAATCAAGTTGGACACCATCAGGGGAACAAGCGAGTTTAACTTGGAAGGCACACTTAAGATCTTGTCCCATTAAATTGCAGGATAATGTGGTAGTGATCACAAAGTGGTGGTCCAGGGAATAGCCTTGGAAATGAACAGGAACTAGATCAGAAAGTGAATATTTGTGAGTTTCTCCTTGAAAGCCAGATAATTTCTTTGTCTCTTTAAAGTCTAGAAGGTTCATGTCGGATTTCACTGAGGACATTGAAGCCCCTGTGTCAATCAGAAAGGGATACCAACTGTTGTCAACTTTAAGAAAGACTGTGAGTTTCTGCTTGGAAGACACAGACTGTAAGGGAAAGTTACCTAGTCCTTGAGAAAAGGAGTTTTTTCGCAAAAAATAAGTGAGTTGTCCTCTGCCTCTTGCTTGTGGCAAAGGATGATTATTATTGGAGAGATTCCCCCAGTTGTCATAGGGGTCCTGAGGGTAATTTCCATAAGTGCTTCCTTGGTTCCCCCCCCCATTGCCCCTTTAGGGCAATTAGAGGCCCAATGAAGAAGGTGGCCACGAATAAAGCAGCCTTGGGTTGGGCAATCACAAGCCCAGTGATATGGGCTGCCACAATTAAAACACCTCTGAGGGGCTGCCTGAGAGGGGCACCTCTGCCACGCCCACGACTGTGGCCTTCAAAAGGTGCAGGGCTGCTACTCTAACATACCAGTCTCCTCCTGGACAACAAATTCTGATATTTGATGCGGTTTAGAGCTTTGTCTTCGCTCTGATGTTTCCGTAAAGCCTTAACAGAACGTTGGAGTTGATTCGGATTAGTGTCGACCCAGTCCAGGGTGTTTGTCTTGACCACTGTGGCGACAGAGGGTCGCAGACAGTTTAATAACATGGAGTTATATTGAGCATTGACAGCATGGAAATTCAAAGCTCAATCTCCAGAGGAGGACTCATAGCACTCTCAGAAGTGTTCAAGGAAATCTTCAACAGACTCCTTACTTTTAGAGTGAAGTTCAAGAATACGAGTAAGATCAATAGGTTTTACCAGTACGGATAAGGTTTTGTAAGGGTAAGGATTTGTTGAATAAAGGCCCAAAGGTCCTGGGCAATGCTGTCATAAACTTTAATTGTGATCTTTAGGAAATCAATGAACTGTTGAGGAGTTTGGTGGCAGTCAGGCGCATTACTGAGAATAGACAGACTTTCATGGGGCTTCCAGGGACAGTAGACACTGATAGTGGCATTTTGACCGGGAGCACCAGCCCATGGGTTTGGCAGTTCTGACATAGAGAACTTGCCAGATGCAGGTATTTTGTCTCCCGAGTCCTCGGAAGAGGAACTCCGTGGTATTTCTGATCATTGAACAAGTTTTTTTCAGTAGATTGGCGAGATTTTGATTTCTGTCAACTGCGAGTGTTCCAAGCAATAGGGTTAGTAAACTGAGGAGAGGGTGGGGGAGCAGGTGTGGCTACAGCAGCAGCATATGTCTGAGGGTGAGCTGCAGTTGCCAACCTAACAGGAACCTGAGGAATGGGGGCAAGAGTGGCAGTAGCGGGGGTAAATCCAGATGGGAAAAATACAAGGGTCAGCGGCAGGGAAACAAGGGGGATTTGAGGATTAGGTGGAACAACAGTTTGATAAGGCGGAGGTGGACAGTCTGTGGGGAAAGGGTTAGGGCAGGGGGTGCTTGGGGCTCTAGACTTGCCGATCTGGCAGGGGCTGGAATAATGGGGGGCACGTTAAGATTCACTTGTGGGATAGGTTGGGGTGGGGGAGGTGGTGATGATGCAAGGTGCAGGTAGGAATACTAATCATCTAAGTCTGAATTTTTGCTGTCTCCCGTGCCCAAACCAAAGCCAACCATTGAATTGCACAGTTTGTTTTGTTTACCAGTCACCGGTGATTTTTCATTTTGTTTCTGTTGATGTTTGACTCGAGCACATTCATTTTTGAGGACCTCAATAGAGTGCATGGTACTATCATTAGTTAATGCAGTTCCCAATTTGGTGGCACTATCCTGCTATGACAGCAAAACTGATTCTTTGTGGCTTTCATCACAGAATTGCCGCCACAGTCCAATCAATTCTTTTGTTTTCGAGGCCAAATTTTGTTGCAAAATCAATTGCTGGGCTAATGTAACCCATTGAATACTTTTACGGCCACCTCTTGGCCCCTGCTCATCATCCAATGTCTTATTTAAGGCGCCAGAAAGTTTCCGCAGGCTTTCCGACTTCACCGGATACTTCTCACATCATTTCACCAATAATGAAGACAGATCTTCCGTCTTGTCTGTATTACTGTCCATCTTAAACAACCTTTCTTTTATGATCCTGACTCAAAACCTTCACTGTCTAACAGCCCGTCAACACACAACAATCTACTGAATTCCACAAACCCTTCTCAACTTTCCAAAACCCTTGATAGTCTTGTTATAATGTATCGCGATGCTTCCTTATTTCATCTTTCACAGAACAATTTAGGAATCAATTTAGACAGTGCCAATCTGACTGAGTCAGAGTCCCCGATTCTAATTACAGGTTCCTGACCTGTTAATGGGAGACTCTGGCTCCCTGGAATCCCCAACACCTTTCTTTTGTGAATTCTTACCAGGACCGATCCTTGTCGGGCTGGACTTAGATGATATACACCATGGGGCTGAGTCAACCACGACTTGAATGAGAGAAAACCAAACTGTTCTAAAATACTCACGTCTGTCTGGCCAATTCCTCAACACTCAATAGTGGAGGACTCCAAGCTCTTATACCCCTGTCCACAATCTCTCCGTACTGAATCCAAGTCACAGCACCAGATGAAGATCTTGACCCACAGGAAGGGTCTCTTGGTTCCGTGATCGGTCAATAAACACTAGCAATTCGGTCTGGTTCTGTAAGATTTCACACTTCATTCAATCTTGGCCAGGCACAGGTTGTCCAGTAACACAGAGGTTAAACAGTTCTATGTTCCTCGGAGAAACTGCGCGCGTGGCTTAAAACAAAGACATTTTTATACTTTTCTCAAAGAGAGGTACAGGCTATAATCATATAGCACATTCAAACAATTACCAATCAATGTTAATGAAATGGTTTTACTGAAAGCAACTTAGCCCAATGATAATTCCTGGGAAACAAATTTCTTTTCCATCATCCAAGTACTCCTATTTCATGAACCTAATCTCTGCACCTGCACTTGAAGGTCAGTTAGGATGGCCAGTAATATCTTGCCTAGTTATTTCTACGTTGTAAAGGAAGTATTGTCTGCTAATCTCTGAGACTGTCTGTGGTTTGTTCAGCTTTAACAGGGTTAAAAGCCATTTTATGCAGCTTTAAGCAGAATTGTCAATTTGCAGCATAGAAGCCATTTTGTTATGATGTTTGCATTAAGAAGCCATTTTATTGCTGTGTTAGTAAGAGCATATATTAAATGGTTGTTTCTGACAACAATTAGTTATTTCAGCCGATATTCAGATTTCAGATCCTCACATAGATACAAAAAGGCTGTATCGTATGGGTAATGTCTCATGTAAGTCTGGGAGTTAAACCTCAGTGGGTCTATCTCCAGAATACTTAGGATGGGACTATATAGTGCACATACTGTATCTTGATGAATATATAGGAATTGTCCATAGACCACAAGTGATACATTCCTATAGGGTGTATAGGCATAGGTCTTAAACTACGTGTGATGTATCTAAAGGAGATGTAGGACTAGTGCAAAGATCACATGTTGTGTATCTGATATGTAGGACTGAGCTATAGAACGTGTGATGTGTCTATTGGATATATAGACATGTGATGTGTTATGAATTTACAGGATATACGTACATAGGGCATATGTGTTTTTATAGGATATACGGACTGGGCCACAAAGCAAAGTTGGTCTAGTTAAATATATTAAACTTTAGTCTGAAAGCATCAGCAATATATTTCTACGGGTTATGTATGACTATGGAGATATTGAACTGGTAATATATATCCTGCATGGGATGAAGTGGTGGTAATGCACTTAATGTATAGTTTATATTTAACCTGTAGAGGGCACACCTTTTCTGGATGGCGTTTGGCAGGGGTAGTATATTTCATATTTTGGATTTGCTGTCATTTCTAAGGATTATGCCTAATTCTGAAGCTATTAATTCAAACACATCTGGATACAGAATTCATTCATGAGAATGGTTCCAAATGTGAGGATCTTGGACATAGATTGCTGAAATTGGGACTCGTTTCTGAGCAGGAGGTTGAGAAATGATTATAAAGGGACCTTGACATCTTATAGACTAGTGAGTCTTTATTCTGTTGTAAGAAAGGTTTTGGAAAGGCTTATAAGAGATGAGATTTATAATCATCTAGCAAGCAGCAATTTGATTTCAGATAGTCAACATGGTTTCATCAAGGGCAGATTGTGTGTCACAAGCCTCATTGAGTTTTTTGAACAAGTGACCAAGCATGTAGATGAGGGTAGGGCAGTTGACGTGGTGTACATGGACTTCAGTAAAGCCTTTGATAAGGTTCCACGTGGTAGGCTATTGGAGAAAATGAGAGGCATGGGATCGAGGGTAATTTAGCAGTTTGGATTAGAAATTGGCTTTCTGAAAGAAGGCAGCGAGTGTTGGTTGATGGAAAATATTCCGCTTGGAGTTCGGTTACTAGTGGTGTGCCACAAAGATCTCTTTTGGGACCACTGCTGTTTGTCATTTATAAAAATGACTTAGTCGCGGGCATAGGTGGATGGATTAGTAAAGTTGCAAATGATACTAAAGTCGGTGGAGTAGTAGACAGTGTGGAAGAATGTTATAGGTTGCAGGGGGACTTGGATAAACTGCACAATTTGGCTGAGAGGTGGCAAATGGAGTTCAATGCAGCTGAATGTGAGGTGATGCATTTTGGGAAGAATAACAGGAAGGCAGAGTACTGGGTCAGTGGAAAGATTCTTGGTAGTGTGGATGTGCAGAGGGATCTTGGAGTCCATGTACATAGATTCCTGAAAGTTGCCACCCAGGCGGATAGTGCTGTTAAGAAGGCATACAGTATGTTAGGTTTCATTGGTAGAGTCATAGAGATGTACAGCATGGAAACAGACCCTTTGGTCCAACCTGTCCATGCCGACCAGATATCCCAACCCAAACTAGTCCTACCTGCCAGCAACTGGCCCATATCCCTTCAAACCCTTCCTATTTATATACCCATCCAAATGCCCTTTAAATGTTGCAATTGTACCAGACTCCACCACTGGCAGCTCATTCCATACACGT
Source organism: Chiloscyllium punctatum (assembly GCF_047496795.1). Classification (NCBI taxonomy): domain Eukaryota; kingdom Metazoa; phylum Chordata; class Chondrichthyes; order Orectolobiformes; family Hemiscylliidae; genus Chiloscyllium; species Chiloscyllium punctatum. Next base: position 11,913,446 of record NC_092741.1, read on the forward strand.
ACCACCCTCTGTGTGAAAATGTTGCCCCATCGTTGGTTAGCACTGCTGCCTCACCGCACCAGGGTCCCAGGTTCAATTCCAGCCTCTGGTGATTCTCTCTGAGTTTGCAGATTCTCCCTATGTCTGCATGGGTTTCCTCCAGGTGCTCTGGTTTCCTCCCACAGTCCAAAGATGTGCAGGTCGGGTGACTTGGCCATGCTAAATTGCCCCATAGTGTTAGGTCAATTAGTCAGAGGGAAATGGGCCTAGGTGGGTTACTCTTCGGAGGGTCGGTGTGGATTTGTTGGGCCAAAGGGCCTGTTTCCACACTGTAGGGAATCTAATCTAAATCTTTTTCCCCCCCCTCACCCTAAACTTATGCCTTCTAGTTATGGACACCCCAACCCCAGAGAAAAGACTTTGTCTACTTATCCTATACATGCCTCACCTGATTTTGTAAACCTCTAAGATCACCCCTCAACCTCTGACACTCCAGGGAAAACAGCCCCAGCCTGTTCAGCCTCTGCCTATAGCTCAAATCCTCCAACCCTGGCAACATCCGTGTAAATCTTTTCTGAACCTTTTCAAAGAGTCCAGAATTGGTGCCGCAATATTATGCTGCAACTGTACATAACGCTAGTGCGGCCAGACTTGGAATATTGTGTACATTCTGGTCGCCATATTTTGGGAAGGATGTGCAGAGGAGATTTACCAGGATGTTGCCTGGTCTGGAGGGAAGGTCTTATGAGGAAAGGCTGAGAGACTTGGGTCTGTTCTCATTGCAAAGAAGAAGGCTAAGGGGGGATTTGATAGAGAAATACAAAATGATCAGAGGGTTAGATAGGGTAGACAGTCCAAGTCTTTTTCCTAGGATGATGACATCAGCTTGTA